>NC_092373.1:136752241-137058952 GCF_030028105.1 Mobula birostris | reverse complement strand
TTATCTGTGTTTCTATGTTTCTATGGCTTCTTTACCAGAAAACACCAGGACTGGTTTAATAAAAATGGCTCGGAGATCCAGAAGCTAATTAACATCAAACATGTGGCATTCTTTGCTTGGAAAGTCCAACCTCCTTCAAATAAAAATAAATAACTTATTGAGTATCTGAAAGCTGAGGTCCAACAGAAAATCGATGATGTAAAGAGCAAATAGTTGGTGGAAAACAGGAGACCCTGAAATCAATTCAAAACCCCTATGTGTAGATTCATCAGAATCATCCATGGATCAAACAGTGGCCACCCTTTGAGAGGCAAGAGCAAAGGAGCACTTGCAAAGGACAGAACAACAGTCACCGCCACCAGAATAACCACTTCAAGAAACTCCTCAATCGTGACTCCGTCCTTGACATGAGAGTCCTTGACTCTGCTCCAGAGCAAATTATATAGACAAGTCTCAAACTTATCCCAAACTGACAAGTCAAAAAGGCTGCATGCCAACCAGAAACAGCATGCCCAAGAAGCAGGTGATACCCCTAAAGTTTGGTGCAGAGGAACATTAGATACTAGCTCTAATCTTTATACTCCAAGGAATCGAGGAGGAGGAGAACCTGCCGGGGAGATCATAGACACTGCACTTGCGAACACATTAAAGAAGACAGAGAAATCTGACCGCAGTAACTACAGGTATGAGAAGTTTTCTTCCTCTCTGCCACTTGAATTTTAAAGATCCTCCTCAGCTGCCTTCTAGTGGCTTAAACATTGTTCTCCCAATTGCAGTGTGGATTTCATCTGGTTCATGGTACAAGGGGGGTCATGTATTTTTATATTTCCTGTTCATGTGCTCTACAGTTCTATGACTCCATAGATGGAGCCATTCTGCCCATTGATTTCTGGCCAGATCAATTCCTTCACTTATTTCCCTGTAGCCTATTTTCTCTCACACAACACATCCCATTTTCCCATTAGCTATCTACACTGGGGGTGGGGGGTAAGTTAACAGCCAACATGGTTCTGGATGCAGAAACTGGAGCACCTGGCTGGAGGTGAGAATGGGAGGTGGGACCCAGGCAATCATAGGGAGAGGTGTAAACTCTACAAAGTGTACAGCAGAGATCACAATTAAGCCACATCTCTGGAGCTGTGAGGTTTGCAACCGTACCCATAACTACAGGACACCTCCAAGACAAGTAAAGAAGCAGCACCAGCCTCTATATTTGGCTTTTGGACTCTACAGTGACCTTTGACTCCATCAATGAAGAAAATTCTTCCCAAATTTGGCTATCCTCAGAAATTTGCCCCATCCTACATCTACCATGTGACTGTGTGTAAACAGTAATCTTAACCAGTATGTTTGCAGTGTGAGGTAGTGTTAAATGAGGCAACATCACCGGTCTAACATTTTTTTCAGATTTTCTCCTGGCACCTCCAATAAGCTTCTTAATAGATTGGAGTAAATCTGCAAGGAAAATGAGAAGCTGTTACCCTAGTTGGAAGTTAGAGGTAAAGTTGATGAAATTGATGAGCTCAGCAAGGGTACATGAAGCAACACCAAAGTAATCTTCAATGCAGTAGAGGAAGAGTTGGGGAACATTACCAGGGAAGGTTTTGAATATTGACTGTTCTACATAGCCAACAAAGAGGCAGGCATAGCTAGGGTCCATATGGGTGCTCATAGCTACCCCTTGAGTTTGGTGAAAGTGGGAGGAGCCAAAGGAAAAGACATTGAGGGTGAAGACCAGTTCTGCCAGACAAAGGAGGAGGATAATTTGTTGGTTCTTTTGTCAAGAAAGAAGTGGAGAGCTTTGAGGTCTTCTTGTTGGAGGATAGAAGAGTATAGGGACTGAATATCCATGGTGAAAGAGAGGCAGTCAGGGCCAGGTAATTGAAAGTTACTGAGGAGATCGAGGGAATGAGAAGAATTGTGGATGTAGATGGGAAGGGACTGAATCAAGGGAGGTATAGTGGAATTGAGGTCTGAGGTCATGAGTTCAGTGGGGCAGGAGCAGGCAGAGACAATAGGCCTACCCAGATAGTCTGGATTGTGGATCTTGGGTTGGAGGTAGAAGTGAGTGGTGCTGAGTAAGGGAGCTATGTCCGTTCGTCCCCCTGGAACTTATCCCTGCAAGAGGCCTAAATGCTGCACCTTCGCATTCACTTCCTCCCTTAATAAGCTCCCAAACAGTCCTTCCAGGTGAGGCAACACTTCACCAGCGAATCTGCTGAGGTCGTTATTGTGTCTGATGCTCCTGATGTGGCCTCCTCTACATTGGTGAGACCTGACATAAACTGGGGGGGAGGGGGAGTTTTTTCAAGCACCTCCTCTCCGTCCACCAAATGCAGAACTTCCCAGTGGTCTCGGCCCCATGCACCAACTGTTTATTCATTTCCTTTGATGCTGTTCCTCCAGCATTTTGTGTGTGTTGCTATGAGTATGGTGGCAGTGGATGGGCGTATTCCAGAATTGATGAGGTCGGTGGTGGTGACGGAGACAGTTTTCCGATAGTCCGGAGTGGGGTCCTTTGAGTCTTGCCGCCTGGCCTCAGCAGGGTAGAAGTCAGGGCACCGCACTACAACAGCATTGACCATGATATGTTGTTAACCTATAGTATTTATATGGCTTACTAAGCTTCTTTAGACTGCTGCTACTTCCAGCTTTAATATTAGCTATCGGCCTTGTACAATGGATTCATCAAGTGCCTTCTGAAAGTCCACATAAAATTCCCTGTTCTTTGCTTTAATTAACCTTCATTTGACATTAGTCATCAGTCCAATCTGAAATTTAGTTCACATCTTTATTGCTGAAATTACTTTGCCCAGAGATACACACCCACGTGGACAGGTTCATCTACATAGGCAGCGAAGAAAATAAAGAAAACTTCTACATTGTGAGGGCTGACCAAAAAACTATAAAGGTTGTTTCTAATTCTATATATTACTGTGCTTGTAAAGATACAAATTATTCCAGTCCTTGTTTTCTGCCTCAGGGCAGGTGAGGTGCCAGATTAAAAAATAGTGGTTAACTACTTTTTTACTGAATTTATTAACATTTACTGAATTTTGCACAACAGTCTTTATTTTTATACAGTTGTGGAGTAAGGAAAATAAGATCTGTTCTATTCCATCTATCATGGTTGCCACTAATTATTCCAAAAAAGAGCTGGATAAACAGAAGTTTCAGCAAAATGTGATTGTCACATATTTCTGATGAGACTCCCCTTTACCAATGCCAAGGTGAGTAATATCGCCCACTGGTCTGGCTGATACCAGGGCACATATACCTATACATCAAAACTGCAGTACCCACCGGAAACATGTACTTATATACTATATTAACATCAGCACAGCTAAGCATGTCTTTCTCTTTTTTTTTTGAACATCAGTAATTTTTCCCATTACGTAATCTGACTTTACACCAATGCTTTATTAAAAGTACATAATTTTGGACAGGCACGCAAAAGATGCTGATTTAAGCACCGTTATTTTCCCAAAGTGAATGTGCTTATCTAGTGAGTCATAGAGAGAAAGAAGATACAAAATTCAGTTCTTGATATCTGCTAAGCTTGCAAACCTGAGCAGAATGTGCTGAAACTGGCCCTGGTGGCGTTGGATTTAAGGAACGACATTCTGTTCCCAGTTGCTTTCCAGTGGTTTTTGCTGCTCGTGACTCTGCAGTGGTTACATTGGACTAAGCTGTGAAGTAAGCCAAAATCAACTAGCTTGCTGACACAGAATGTCAAGATGCAGTGGTGGTGCAAAGACTGATAAACTAGAGATGGGACAAAAAGGTTAGAAACCTGAGTTCAAAACCTCATCTTGGCAGCTGTGGACTTAAATCCAGTTAGTAATCTGACATTTTTATTAAAAATCTCTAGTCATCAGTTATGATGACCATTAAACTACTGGATACAAAAAAAGAGCAGGTTTGCTAATGTCCTTCAGAGGAGAAAATCTGCCGTTTTTGCCCAGTCTGGTCCATATGTCACTTCAGATTCACCAACATGTTTGACACTTCATGGCTCCTGAAGTTACCTGACAAGCCATTCAGGTTATGGCTAATTAGGTTTGGGAAAAACAAGATAATCTGGCTTTAAAATTAAGCCCCAATTTTGAAAAATTAGTAAGAACACTAATCCCTGAGCATATAATTTTGATGCTATGTCACTGTCACTTATCTTTCCAACTGATACCCCCATTTCAGTTTGCCTGTACATTTGCATTGAAACAGTTGATTCTTATCAAGGTCTCTTTTGACTTGGTAAAGTGCTCCAATGATAATTACTGCTTTACAGAGATTGGTGGATGTTAGGTAGTTTTGGAATGGTGGCTGAAACTTTAATACTTTTACTTGTTCATAGATCTTTCTCATTTAGAAATGATAAAATGTTTTACTTCCAACGTGCAGAATTTCAGTCACCTATTATCAACTTATTTACCAAAGTGCATCATAACAAGCATGAAGCAGTCTACCATTGATACAGGGCCTGTTTCAGTGCTGTATGACTCCATGACTCTAGGGCCATTTAAACCCAGGCTAGTCTCCATAAAGCCAGTCTGCACATCAAAAGTGCTGTGGCAACAGATGGTGACAGCGTATCTGGCACATTTTAGACTAGGAGGTATTGAAGAATGATTTTATGAGATAGAATGGGCTCTGGTGCCTCAGAAGGCAGTAACAAGATATGGTCCAACTAGAAGGGGTTAGATTAATCCTCTAAAGTTAGTAAAGATGGTGGGAGCATTCAGGACTGTGGTAGGCAGGTAATCAATACAAGAAGTCAAGCTCCAGGTTAATTTGTACTCTTGTGGTGGTGAGATTCATTGTGCAAGAGGAAATTCAAATCCTCCAAATCGTTCCATTAATTTCATACACTGAGATTCAGATCGATTTACTTATCCCATGCACATTGAAATATTCAGGTATATGTGCCATTTGCATCAACAACTAATACAGATGAGGATGTCTGGGGGTAACCCGCAAGCTGTACACATTCTGGTGCCAACATAGCATGCCCACAATTCAAGGTAGAACAGAACAGAACATACTAGGCAACAACAGCAAAGCTAGCCCTGTTCACCCCTTCCACCCCTCCCATGCACATACACAGACTTCTAACCCAGGGTCTTTGGCCTCCAGCCTCCAGCAGACCTGTGGATTTGCAGACAGTGAGCACTGACGTCCCAGCTGACTTGGGGCCCTGACTGGACTTCCAATCGGCATTCAAGCCTCGAACCATATGTCCAGTTGATCTTTGGGCTTCGATATTTGGTATCATAGCTGGACTCGCAGAAGATGATAAATGAAGACCCTGGTTGTGGATCCAAACTCCAGGCTCAATCACCGTACTCACCGATGATGGGACAACAAAAACTAGGCCTCAAACTCTAGTCAGCCCACCCCAATTAAGCACAGAGCAGAGGCTTAGACTTAGTCCTCCAAATCCCCCACATTCCTGTCCTTCAACACTAACCTGACCCCTAACTCTCCTCCCTGTCCTCAAAACCTTCCCTATAAACCTAAAAAGCCCTAAAGCTAACTAAATTTGAACCATGACTTCAATGGAGACAGGACTTGGCACTACATTGAATATCTGTTGAGGAACTGTGTGGAATTCTCCAGGACATTTTTAGTCTGAGTCTCAACCTGGAAAGAGCCCGATTGTGGGGGAAACAGCATGTGTGGTCCCAAGGAGGGCCAACTGAAAGTCTTGTATGACTACTGTCCAGTGGCCCTGATACATCATGAAGACCCTAGAGAGGCTGATCCTGGCTTACCTCAGACCCTTGGTCAGATCAGCCCTTGACCCCCTGCAGTTTGCCAACCAGGAGCACATTAGAGTCAGTGATGCTGTCATCTACCTGTTGAACAGAGCCTACTCCCATTGGATAAGCAGAGCAGCACTATGAGGGATCATGTTTAATGATTTCTCAAGTGCCTTCAATACCATACAGCCCTCATTGCTGGAGGAAAAGCTCCATTCATTGAAGGTTAGCACTTCCATTATATCCTGGATAATGGACAACCTGACTGGCAGACCACAGCTTGTGCAGTTTCAGAACTGTGTGTCCGACATAGCTATAAGCAGCACTGGGGCTCCATAGGGGACTATATTGGTTCCCTTCCTGTTTATCCTGTACTTTAGATACAACATTGAGTCATCTCATCTACAGAAATTCTCTCATGACTCAGCAATAGCTGGGTGTATAAAGGGAGGATGGGGATTTGAATATAGGGCCCTGGTGGAGGACTTTGTTCAATGCTGCAAGCTAAATTATCTGCAGCTCAAAATCAGTGAGACAAAGGAGATGGTGATGGACTTTAGGAAGAATAAACCTGCACTGCTTCCTGTTACTATTGATGGTGAGGACGTGGATGTGGCGAGGACCTAAAAGTACCAGGGGGTGCACCTTGATGACAGACTTGAGAGGCTGTGTAACAAGAAGGGCCAGAGTTATCTCTGCTTCCTGAGGAGACTGAGGTCCCTTGGAGTATGCAGGCCTCTCCTTCACATGTTCTACCAGTCTGTTGTCCGTACAATCTTTTATGCAGTGGTGTGCTGGGGCAATGGCATCAACATGGGTAATGCCAACAAGCTCAATAAACTGGTTAGAAAGGCTGGTTCTGTTATAGGAGTCAAACTGGAGGCTGTGGTAGAACAAAGGACCCTACTGAAAATCCTGGCAATTCTGAACAATGTTTCTCACCCTCTGCACGCCACCTTGGCTGAACAGAGGAGCACTTTTAGTCATACACGAACACAACTGCGCGGCTCCAAAGAATGCTATATGAGTTCATTCTTACCCTCGGCCATTAGGCTCTATAATGAGTCAACCTATAGCCGGGGAAGTCATGACCTCCTCTCATTATACTGTTTGTAGTAACTTATTTTTTTATTATTTCTTGCTTCTCTTCTAATATTTGTACATCTGTGCACTTGCACAGAAGTGACTACTGCGACACTGCAATTTCCTTAGATGGATACTTTATTGATCCCAATCTAAAAAACCTGAAAACTAACAAAACCTAAATGGAGACTGGTGCTCAGCGCTCTTTTGAATATCACAATACCTGCACCTGTACATCTTACCTACCATCAACCTCCATCAACCTTACTCATACCACTATTCACCTTCAAGAATCCTATGTGAAAGCAAAGAGATGGTCCACATTTCCAGTCAAGACCCTGTATCAAGATCTGATTCAGAGTTTAGATCCAAAACACTGAATGTTCCTTTGCCTCCACAGATGCTGCTTGACATTTTGCTCCAGGTTCCAGCATCTGCAGTCTCTTATTTCTCACATTGTTATTGTTACCATTAACTCCCACACACTTAGAACTGCTACCTACAAGCTTTACACTGAAACACCCTTCATCACCAGTTTGCATACACTGATAGCTATTCACACATTATCCAAAACACATTGCAATTAAAAGCATTCATACTTCTGTCTTTCAGGACAGGATGGAACATAATCAGAGGCAGCACCTGCTAATCTGATGGGGGACAGTAATGTGCAACGAGCCTTTTCTATGTTGTTCAAATGCAGCAAGAGTCATGGATTGTTGTAGATAAAGGCATCTTGGTATTGACCAGAGTGACCAAGAATACTGCAAAGCAATACACAGATAATTGAAAACACCCTTCACAATAAAGAGCCTTGCAATACTGGTAAATCTGTTTTTCACTCTGCACTTTTCTGCCAAGACAGAAAAAAATCAAATAATGTGTCTGGATAAAGAGCATCTGTAACCTCAAGTATGTAATGATAAATGGGAAAGTGAGAATATACCAAAGGTTTCCAGTTCCAGTAAGGAAGAAGCTCAAGTTTAAACTTTAACGACAATTACTGGCACTGCGATCCTCACAGTGGGGTACTAACAGGTACGGCTGGAGCACAAACAGATTTCACTCAAGACATCTCAGTGAAGCAGAGACACTTAACATGTTGTTTGTTGATGGGCTTCAAGTAAGAAAATTCTTTCCTAAACACCCTGATTGCACATGACCTCTTCATGAAAGCCCTTCTCCTCCTTGTCACCAGCACCACCCACCCTAGTTCTTTCAGTAGCATGCCCTGCAGTGAGCACTTATTCCCCCATTCATAGGCCAATTATAAGAAATAGGAGCAGTAGGCCATCTGGCCCATCGAGCATGCTCCGCCATTCCATAAGATTATAGCTGATCTGACCATGGACTCATCTCCACCTACTGCTTTTTCCCCATAGCCATTAATTCCCCTACTATGCAAAGTTCTAACCACTGCCTCCACTGCTTCATTGGGCAGAGAATTCCAATATCTAATCTGAAATGCTAACTATATTTCCATCTCCACAGATGCTGCAGGACTTGCTGAATATTTACAGTGTGCTCTGTTTTTATTTCAGATTTCCAAACATGTATTTTGTCTGTCATTCGATAGAGTAGTCTCTCTTTACCAAACACTCAAGAAGGTCAGTGCCATCAAGGCGAAAACCGCTCATTATATTGCTATCATATTTGTCACCTCAAACGGTTGCTCCCTTCACTGCAGGTGCACAACAGTTGCACCCGTGCACCATCTACAAAATGCAATTACTTACCCCTGGCTACTTTGACAATGTTTTCTAAATCCATACAATCTACTAGCAGGAAGGATGAGGACAAGATATACGGGAAGTTCACCTCCCGCAACTTCTCCTCCAAGTTGTACATCAGATGAATTTGGAAAAGTATCATCCTCCTTTGTAGCTGTGTCTAAACCTTGGAATTCCCTATCCAAGATCATTGTAGAAGTAACCCTCCCCAAATGACTGCATCAGGACAAGAAGGAGCTTCATTATTGCTACCTTAAGAACAATAAGGACCAGCAATGAATGCTAATATTGCCAGCGATGCCCACATCCTGAAAAATTAATAGAGAAGTACAATATAAGGAAAATAATGTTTACATGGCTAGGAGTGACTAGTAGCTTTGAAGTAAATCTTTCAGGACCTTTACTACACTACACACTAATCTTTAATGACTTGAAGTCTGCAAACACATAGGTAGCAAGAGTCAACTAACAGGGTGATAATTAATAATGCTATTAATTAGCCTTTGTTGGGAAAGGGGAAAGGGATGGTGAGCATGCATTATATTGCAAGGTTAACACTGGTTGGTCAGTAGAGAATTAAGCTCCCAATCACAAGAACTGAGCAACACACACAAATTGCTAGAGAAACTTAGCAAGTCAGCAGCATATATGGAGGGAAGTGAACAGTTTACATTTTGGGCTAAGATTGTTCATCAGAACTGGAAACGGAGTGGACTGAAACCGAAGGAACTGGTGTCCTCTAATACAACGAGTCTGGCGTTCAAGGCCCGGAGTTTTGATCTGTCATTAGATAGCTCAGAGTTGGAAGCCTGGAGTTTGGGGTTCAGTCATTGGTGAGTCCTGAAGTCAATATCAAAGATTGAAGGTCAGGTTCAGACGTTGAGGTCTGATGGCCGAGTCTCTGCACCTGTGAGTCTGTATGTCCACTGTGGAAGTGGGAGGGCCTATGTCTGTGAATCCATGAGTCTAATGGAGGCTGAAGGCCCAGTGTTGGCCTGGCCTGGCCTTTCCTAATTTGGAGTTGGAACACTGTCTAACTGTGTGAGTGGGTAGCTGGGTGGATGGGAGAGAGGAAAGGGGCTTGTTTTTGGTTTTGGTCTCCTGAACATTGTGGGCATACTATGTTGGCACTGGATGTGTGGCAACACTCGCAGGCTGCCTTCAGTATATCCTTAGTAATGCAAATCACACGTCATGGCATGTTTCGATGTATAGATAAAAGAATCTGAATCTGATTTTGCATCCAGTAGAATTCACATAACTGTACACAAAGCCAATTCACCATTCACAATACTATAACTGGCACTGATGTTTGCAAATTACCAGTTGAAAGGGGACATTGAATAAAATGCCACTTCTTATTTATCCCACTGAGTGCTTGTGGATTTCCTCTAACACACCTTTGTGTGGCTCCATAAGAAGCACAGCTAACCCCTACAATGTGGATGAGATCCAGCAGAGGGCAGACTACATGAAGATAACTGGAACCTGTAAAGCTTCTTGGTAAATTGGAAACCTCACAAAAGGAAGTTGTGGCAAGTCCAAGAGGTGTACTGTAGTTTAGAGGATTAGAAAGTAGGGCACCTGAACTGAAGCAAACGGGAAATGGCAGGCTTGATTCAAGCTAAGTTATCTGTAAATTAGACCATGCTGATGAAAATCAGGGGGCACTCCATTCTTAATTGCAGTAAATGAAGAAGTTTTTCCAGGCTGACGAAGTTATAGAAATGGTAGATGAATAGATAAGGCTTTCTGTGAGGAAGTAAAGGCCATTCTACTGGTGGAGATAGGGTTGGACACCTACTCCTCTTGCTAAGACCTCAATGGAGAGTCCGCCCCTCCCCACCACCTTGCTGAGATAATTGAAATACTGTAGACAACTCAAATCAACACAATAAAAAATCCTCAAAAGTTCTGAATTTGTTGCTTGCAGCAAACATTTGGAACAGGTGTTAAGCTAAAGAATTACAGAATTTGTATCCTAGCCAGACATTGAGGAATCGATTTAGTGCAGTTTGCGGAGCAGACAAGATTCTTCTTTGAACCGGATTGTCATCTTTGACTGAACCTGTGAGATCACTATTTTCATTGAAAGGATATTGTAAAGTATGAAAGAGTTTCAGTCAACACAGGATGTAAGTGTGCATGCAATACGTACTGTAAGCTTGCAGAAGTTGCATTGCCATTTTCATTGTGCTATGGCGCAGGAAGTGATTTTGGCGGGAAACCCAGACTCCGTCTTCTGATCACCCATTCAGCTCAACTGAGTCCCTCTAGAGCAGCTCGTTGTTTTAACTGCATATGGCACAAGGAAAGCAGAAAGTGACAGTCCATAGAAATCCTGGTGGCAAGGCAGGTAACCTAATAGCTAACCACGGAGTGACAGTCTTGGTGCATGTAAGGTGAATAAGGGCCATGAAAGGCCATAGAGAGTGACAGGAATAAGAATAAAAGTGTTTTCAAGAAAACTATAAACAATAACTGGCAAGAACATTGAAATGGGCATAGGATTGCTCTCTTTGAGAGGAGAATATACAGTCAGAATTCAGCAAGATTCTGTTACCGAACAGCAACATGACACTAGGTAAGTATTTAGGAGAATCATGTATAGATTTTTCCACAACAGAAAGCTATGAACTCTACAAATTCAGTTGGTTTCACCCGCAAACCTACCTTGTTGGGTGTAGAATGGTTGAAGATTCTAAAGTGTTTGTCTTGCAGCAATCACAAAGTTTGAACATGTTCAATGATTCATTGAGCTACAGAAGCCCATATTCCGATTTAGCAATACAATGGATTCTGGTTAATTGGGATATATTGCAACCAGTACATTTTGGCCCAATTTTTCATGGAAATAGTTAAAAAGGTATAAAAAGACAAACAGAATAACAATGTGTGTATTAAATGAAATACAGAACAAATTAGAACACTACCAGTACCTCCACAGTACTATAAAACTGTGTGTTATTGACAGAGGAATTCATCTGCCATGGTTCTTATGACGGACTGTAAATGAATAAAATCAGTGCAGATAATAGACAGCCTTCATACAATGCTTTAGATGATTGCATCCTCCAAATCTTCATTTTCATTGTAACATTCAAGATGATTGTAGATACATTCAAATTCTTCATAACTCCTAACTTGTTGAAGTAGTGAAATCATTTCATTTTCACTCCGGCCATTTCTAGCATTTCTAAACCTGAATGTTGAAACTGTGGTGAGCAAAACAATTCAGATTTGTCTTGATTTCTCACCAAATATCAGTGACAAAAATCACTGCTTTTTGAACATAAACACATACAACTGACACTATTTGAAAACTGATTGTTCTAAGAATGGTGTAGTGTCCAATGGCCATGCAAGTGCACATGTTCAGCAACAATCTCCTGCCCCAGTTAAGTGACATAGTGTGCCAAATAAACAAAGGGAATCCCAGCTATATTCTCAATTTAGTTTTGTTCTTTAAGAGTTGTCCCAAGTAAACAGCTGCCCTGATTAACTGATGGTCCTATTATCTGGAATTCACTGTATATTGTAGACGAGACCCTTTCCCTATGCCTTCAAAACAAATGAAGAAGAACCATAGAACCATAGAACATTTCAGCACAGAAACAGGCCTTTTGGCCCTTCTTGGCTGTGCCAAACCAATTTTCTGCCTCGTCCCACTGATCTGCACCTGAACCATATTCTTCCACACACCTCTCATCCATGCACCTGTCCAAGTTTTTAAATGTTAAAAGTGAGCCCGCATTTACCACTTCATCTGGCAGCTCATTCCACACTCCCACCACCCTCTGTGTGAAGAAGCCCCCTCTAATGTTCCCTTTAAACTTTTTCCCCCTCGCCCTTAACCCAAGAGCTGAAAGAACTGGGATATTAAGTGCCTGTGAATTTATGCTAGAGTGACTGGCCCACACTGAATGTGGTGATCCACAAGTCAGTTCAGATTGGATCTCTGTGGCTTTCAACAAAGTTGTAGATAATGAAGAGTAGCCCTCCACCTCCAGATTAGATTAGATTAGATTAGATTATGAGGACACACAGTCCTCTTTTATTGTCATTTAGTAATGCATGCATTAAGAAATAATACAATATTCCTCCGGTGTGATATCACAAAACACAGGACAGACCAAGACTGAGAAAACTAACAAAACCACATAATTATAACATATAGTTACAACAGTGCAACAATACCATAACTTGATGAAGAACAGTCCATGGCACAGTAAAAGAGTTCAAAGTTTCTCGAAAGTCCCACATCACACACAGACAGGAGAAGGCAGAAAACTCTCCCTACCATGCCCAACCACAGTCTGACTCTGAGTCGTCCAAAAACTTTGAGCCTCCAATCAGCTGTCCGACACCGAGTACCGAGCACCATCTCTATCCGAACGATTCGATCCGAACGATTCGACCTCAATCTCGGTGCCAGCAGCAGGCAAAGCCAGGGATTTTGAGGCCTTCCCTCTGGAAGATTCTCAATCACACAGTAACAGCAACAGCGAACCAGTGTTTCAGAAATTTCTCCAGATGTTCCTCTGCTTTCACGTCTGTCTCCATCAAATCAGAATTGCCCATGGCCCCTATTTAACGGATACAATATCATTTTCACTGGAGAGCTGCTATTAGGATATAGATAAGGAGTTCTGTTTGTCATCTAATTTTGAGCTGACAAGCAAAGCTTCAATAAATCTAACTTATCCACCATGACTGCTTAGTTCATTTTAGACAAAATGAGAGGACGCTGCTTGATTATGAATGCTCATCAAGACCTGTATGCGTACTTAGAACTGTTGCATGGGGTAAAACCATCCCAGAAATGATTTTTTTCAGGTCAGTTTTGACAAGACATTACATGGAATTTTTCATTTTAATCAAGATGATATACAGTATTAATCTCCACATTAAGGCAGGAAGGAACCTTAGGTGAGCTTAAAGAGGATTCTAGAAGATTCCATAATCATCATGTAGATTTAAAACAAAGAAAATGGATTTTCAGAGGGATGCTGTGCACCTCAACATTAAAGGTGGAGAAGAACTGACTGTTGCCTCTCAAATATTAATACTGAAATCCTGAAAGCCAGAGGAACGCAGAGCACTGCATTCCTTCAACATACTGCAGTATTAATATCGCGTTCTTATTAGATTTGGCAACCTATTAATATTACTACTTCACCGCTGGTGAATGAACAGTGATGCAACATGACTTTGAAGTGAGCAAAGGATGACAAATGATAAGTGTAGACAATTCTCAGTGGAAACTCATTCCTGATTCACTGTTGAATCAACCACTAGCAAAGAATGAAATGAAAATTAATCACAAAACAAAAATCAGACATTGATGTTGATCCTTGCAGTCAGTTCCATACATTTCTATAAGACCATAAGACAAAGGAGCAGAAGTAGGCCATTCAGCCCATTGAGTCTGCTCCGCCATTTTATCATGAGCTGATCCATTCTCCCATTTAGTTCCACTCCCCGGCCTTCTCACCATAACCTTTGATGCCCTGGCTACTCAGATACCTATCAATCTCTGCCTAAATACACCCAATGACTTGGCCTCCACTGCTGCCCGTGGCAACAAATTCCATAGATTCACCACCCTCTGACTAAAAAAATTTCTTCGCATTTCTGTTCTGGAAGGGCGCTCTTCAATCCTTAAGTCACGCCCTCTCGTACTAGACTCCCCCATCATGGGAAATAACGTTGCCACATCCACTCTGTCCATGCCTTTTAACATTCGAAATGTTTCTATGAGGTCTCCCCTCATTCTTCTAAACTCCAAGGAATACAGTCCAAGAGCGGACAAACGTTCCTCATATGTTAACCCTCTCATTCCCGGAATCATTCTAGTGAATCTTCTCTGTACCCTCTCCAACGTCAGCACATCCTTTCTTAAATAAGGAGACCAAAACTGTCCACAGTACTCCAAGTGAGGTCTCATCAGCGCCTTATAGAGCCTCAACATCACATCCCTGCTCCTATACTCTATTCCTCTAGAAATGAATGCCAACATTGCATTCGCCTTCTTCACTACTGACTCAACCTGGAGGTTAACTTTAAGGGTATCCTGTACAAGGACTCCCAAGTCCCGTTGCATCTCAGAACTTTGAATTCTTTCCCCATTTAATGATAACCCATATAGTGATAACCCTTTACTCTTCTGATCATAAACGTGCATGGATACCCATTTAGGTGGGTCATTATGCTCTATCCGTCTCAATGAAACTTAATTTATCACACCTTAAAATAAATAAACAACAAGCAACAAATAAAAATCTCCTAAGCAGCATTCCAAACTTCCACCATCTCTTTCTGAAATGATCCAAAACACACACATGAAATACCCAGCCAATTTCTAGAAAATATTCCCTATTCTGAACCTGCTAACCTTGAGAAACATTACTTATCTTCTTAATCACTTCCCTAAATACCTCAAAAATTTTGATCAAATTGTTCTAGATTTCAGCTATATTTTTTGTGTTCCCTCCTTGTAATTTAACCCTTGGAGTCCAATTATTATTCAGGTGAATCTAAATCTGTGGTCCTTCCAAACCCAATATACAATTTTGTTGATATATGGTCCTAATTGCTCATAGCACATCAAGCTCTGTTCAAATATAACTTGTGCCTCCCTATGTACCTGAGTCCTCTGGGTAAGAGGTCCAGCATTCCTTTTCTAATGATCTTCTTGTTCTTTTTCAAACATTTCCATGTTAACTTATGAATGTTGGTACATTAACTCACAATCTTCTCACAGCTCCGTGAGTTTTTAAAAATTGTTTTTAATTCCATGCATGGTAATTGGGTGACTGTACCCTTGTTTTGTTCCTCTGTCTGAAATTTGTCCATAACAATGAGAAGTGAAATTGATCACCTTATTTAATGTGTGCCCTAATAAAAATGTCCTACTACTGACTGGTGAAGCGATTTGGAAACTATACACGTTCATAAATGAATCTGTTTGCTCAATTACATTCCCTGTGAGCAGTATGTGAGTTGTCTCCTTTCAATGCCAAGTTGTGCTTCAAAAGTTTGGCGACGTGTATGACAAAGTGCAGAAGTATGCAATGGTAAATGGAAATTGGAGCAATTAGTTTTATAGGAAAGAAATTATTCACATAAGTGAAATACATCACAAGCAGACTAATATAGTAAGAGCAGGAGAATGCAATGCCTGGATAGCTATTTTCTTCATTTTTCTTAAATACTAACGTAGATAAGGTAGTGCTTGCTTCCGTACTTCATCCACTTTTCTGCCCAATCTTCGGATTCTCTTGGTGACCAAGTATCTACCAGTTTCAGCCTTGAATGCAATCATCAACTGGCATCCTCATCCATTCAGAATAGCTTATTCCTAAAACTCTGCCAGCCTAATGCTAAATTGCTGCCTACTTACCTGGTGATGATATACATCTCCTCTTGGCTACAAGGATCAAAATTGTATCACTGCTGTTATCAAATACAGCATTGTTTCACCACCTTTTTACACTAAGACACACTTACAGAAATCAGTTTATTTGAATTCAGTACTTTAGTTTCCAACTAAATTTTATTCTGCCTGAAAAATTCTGTGATACTGTGATTCCTTTTCTATGGATAATTTCTCACAATGGAATTACTAATTAATCCTGTCTCATTAAAGAGGATGTTAAAAAGAGGCTGTCCACTAACTGTTTCTAGGTGATGATATCCTTGACTATTACAGACTCATAATATATTTTGTGTAATGCACTCTCCAATTGTACTGCTGCTTTTAAGTCAGCCATAAGCTACACCCACTTGTGATTTTTATCAATTTTTACTTCTTACTTGTACCTGTAATGGTTGTTGTTCTGGGTCAGAATTATTCCTCTCTTTAATCTTTAAATCATCTGTTATTATCATGCTTATCCCACACCCCCTCTTTTCCATTTTCCTTTCTAAACAGCAAGTACCTTGGAATATTTAATTCCCAATCTTCGTCAACAAGCAACCACATCTTCATAACAGCAAATAGGTCAAGGTTACTTGTGCCATTAGATCATCTGTTTTGTTATGAATGCTTTGTGCAGTCAGGTAGAACAACACATTGATTTTAACACATTGACCATTTTTCTTTAACTGACTTTCCTTACTGATGCACTGTTGCTGTGGCCTCTTTAGATTACATTCTCGTCACCATTACGGAAATCATTGCTTTATTTTACGGCTCACAACAGAAAATACTGTGGAACATGGAACAGTAAAGCACAGAACAGGCCCTTTACTACACTAAGATCAATTTATTCCTTCCCTCTCCCATTGTCCCCTATCTTTCATTCATCTAATTGCCTACCTTAAATGTCCCTAATGTATCTGACTCTACCACCATCCCTGGTAGCACATTCTACCTACCTACCACTCTCTGTGTTAAAAGATCCACCTCTGACATCCCCCTTAACTGTCCTCCAATCACGTTAAAATTCTGCTCCCCTGGCATAAGCCATTTCCATCCTGGGTAGAAGTCTCTGTCTATCCACTGATCCTATCTCTCTTAACATCTTGTACACCTTGATCAGGACACTTCTCATCCTCATTCACTCCAAAGAGAATAGCCCTGGCTCACTAAACCTACCCTCTCTAATCCAGGCAGCATCTTGGTAAATCTCCGCTGAACCCTCTCTATAGCTTTCACAGCATTTGTATAATGCTGCAGCCAGAAATGAACACAATTTTCCAAGTGTGGTCTAACCAGAGTTTTAGAGAGCTGCAACATTACCTCATGGCTCTTGAACTCAATCCCCTGACTAATGAAGGATAGCAATCCAATACGCCATCTTAACCACCCTATCAACTTGTGCAGCAACTTTGAGGGATCCATGGATGTGGACCCCCAGATCCCTTTGTTCCTCCACACTGCTAAGAATTCGACCATTCACACTGTGTTCCACTTTAAAGTTTAACCTTCCAAAGTGAATCACTTCATACCTCTCTAGATTGAATTCCATCTGCCAATTCTTAATCCTGCTCTGCAACCTGTCAATGTCCCATTGTAAGCTACAACATCCTTCTGCACTATCCACAACACCATCAACCTTCATGTCATCTGCAAACTTACTAACCTCTCCTATCACTTCCTCATTCAGGTCATTTGTGAAAACACAAGCAGCAGGGGATCCAGAACAGATCCCTGTGGAACACCACTGGTCACCAACCTCCGGGCAGAATAAGCTCCACCTACGACCACCTTTTGCCTTCTGTGGGCAATCCAATTCTGAATCCGCACGGCCAAAGTTCCTTGGATCTCACGCCTCCTGGTTTTCTGAATGAGCCTATTATGGTGAACCTTGTCAATTGCCTTACTAAAATCTGTATGCACCACATCCATTGCTTTACCTTCATCACTTCACTTTGTCACACCATTAAAGAATTCAATCAGGCTCATGAGGTATGACCTGCCTCACAAAGCCATGTTGACTCTCTGTAATCAGGCCATGCTTTTCCAAATGCTCAGAAATCCCATCTCTAAAAATCTTCTCTAATAGTTTGCCCATCATTGACATAATATTCACAGGTTTATAATTCCTAGGGTCTTGAACAAAAGAATAACATTTGCCACTCTCCAGTCCCCTTTGGTTCTGCTCCTGTGGCCAGTGAGAATACAAAGATCATCGGCAAAGGCACAGCAAACGTTTCCGGTAGTAACCTGGGGGTATATCCTGTTTGGCCCCAGGGACTTACCTATCCTAATGCTTTTCAAATGTTCCAGCACATACACTTTCTTAATGTCCACTGGTTCCAGCATATAAGCCTCTTACACACAATCCTCACATTTGTCATGGTCCTTCTCAGAGGTGAATACTGAAACAACATATACATTAAAGACCTCCTCTACTTCCTCCAAATCTAGGCACTTGATTCCCTTTTTATCTCTGACTGGTCCTACCCTCACTCTAGTCATCCTCCTGTTCTTCACATACTGTATGTGTAGAATGCCTTGGGGTTTTCCTAAACTGCATTCCTCGAGGTCTTCTTATCTCTCCTTCTACTTGTCTTGAGTCCATTCTTGTGCTCCTTCCTGGCTACCTTATAACTTTCAAGAGGCCTGCCTCATCCTTGCATCCTAAATGCTAAGTATGTATCCTTCTTTCTCTCGACTAAATGTTTGACTTCTCCTGTCAACTATGGTTCCTTTACCTTGTTATCCTTTCCCTGCTTTGATGGGATGAACCCATCCAGAACCCCATGCAAGTGCCCCCTAAAAAGCTCTACATTTCCATTTTGCATTTCCCTGAGTACATCTGTCCTAAATTTATGCTCCCAAGTTCCTGCCTAATAGCATCATAATTCACCCTACCATAATTAAATACTTTCCAGACCGTTTGCTCCTGTCCCTCTCCAAGGCTATGGTGAAGGTCACAGAGTTGTGGTCATTGTCTCTGAAATGTTCACCCATTGAGAGATCTGTCACCTGACAAGGTTCATTGTCTAGCACTAGATTCAGCATGGCCTTTCCTCTAGTCAGCCTGCCTACATATTGTGCCAAGAATCATTTCTGGACACACCTAACAAATTACTCCCCTTCTAACTTTTGCACCAAGGAAGAGCCAATCAATATTTGGGAGGATGAAGTCACCCTAGACAGCAACCCTGTTATTTTTGCATCTTTCCAAAATCTGCCTTCTGATCTGCTCCTCCCCCTTTTGGTTTCTGGCTCTACCCACACTGACTCCTGCAAGCAATCCCTCCATGACGTTTCTTCCTTTCTGCAGCTATCATACATGCAGTCCCTGATTAGCAACTTTACTCCCCTACCTTTTTTACCTCCCTCCCTGTCCCTTCTGAAACATCTAAAGCCCAGAATATCCAGCAGCCATTCCCACCCCTGTGACAGCCAAATCTCTGTAATGGCCCCAGCATCATAGTTCCATCTACTGATCCATGCTCTAATTTAATTTAATCACCCTTGTTCCTGATACTTCTTGCATTAAAATAAATACCTTTCAACCCATCCAACTGACTGCAGTGATGCCATCTCCACGGCTTGTTCTTCCTCACAGTCTCTCTGCATGTTACATCTGCCTTTACATCAACTGCTCCATCCTCTGACCTATGACTCTTGCCCCCCATCCCTCCGCCAAGCAAATGGCTTTTACCATTAGTGTTGGCGCGTGACCAAATGGTTAAGGCATTCGTCTAGTGATCTGAAGGTCACTAGTTCAAGCCTTGGCTGAAGCAACTTGTTGTGTCCTTGAGCAAGGCACTTAACCACACATTGCTCTGCGATGACACCGGTGCCAAGCTGTATGGGTCCTAATGCCCTTCCCTTGGACAACATTGGTGGCGTGGAGAGGTGAGACTTGCAGCATGGGCAGTTGCCGGTCTTCCATACACCCTTGCCCAGGCCTGCGCCCTGGAAACCTTCCAAGGCACAAATCCATGGTCTCACAAGACTAACAGATGCCTATAATTAAATGTATTAAATGTATCACCTTCCCCTAATCAGGCCACCAGCACACCTTTATCCCCCTATTCTTTTAAACACACCTTGTGACTTTGGAAAGTGTTTCCTTGCATTTACCCTGTCTAAAACATTTTGGTCTAATTAGCTTCACTGCAAAAAAAAGCAGCTTTTGTTGTTAATTACATAACTGTAATTTTCCATTATGACAACAAATTTATTAAATCTATTGTGGGAAGTTTCTGTGGCATTGGTAGTGATTCATTCATAAATTATACAGTTGATAAAATAATTAATATGATACCATAAAATCTGATTTAACAAAATTACGTGACCGAGTCCAACAATGCCAGCTACCAGATTTTTTGTATAATGATGCTCCTTGTTCATCACATTGACCCAGTACTGTTAGTGATATTTCTTTTTCCTGAATTAGCTTGTCAAGTTCTATCCAAAAGCCTCTCTTTATCACGATTCTCTAGCTTTACTTTCTAAAACTTAATTTCATTTGATTTAGATGCTGGCTCTGCTTAGTTCAATTTTATTAACTCGTAAACGAAGCCAGACTTTCCCCTTTTAAAAAGTTTCCTTTCCCACATCGTGCTCAAAAGTTGGTCTTAGCCCTATTTTGTCTCCTTCCTTGGCTATCTACTCATGCTGAGCACATTTATATGTCATCCAGCTCTGAATGTAGATACATTGGCTACCCATTCATGAATAAAATATCAAAAAGGGCCAAACACAATGCACTCTCATGGGTTTGATTAATGATTGGAATTTGACTAAATTCTTGTTGTTAAATTCATAACATAATTCTCAACATTTCTTCAACATTTTTCTCCACACCTACAAAATGTTAACAGACATCATTTTGAACATATTTGTGAATACAATAAATGGTACATATCTCTCTAGAATGTAGGTTATTATGAGTAATCAAAAGCTCATTAAGCAATCTTACCAGTAAATAATGAGTAAAGTCTGTGCATGGCAAAGAAATCAACTTACAAATATCTTATTAGACTGTACAACTTCCCGCAGGAGATCTGTGATAAAGAGAGCTTAAATTATGAGCACAGTGAAAACTGAGTACTGAACTAATTTCAAATTATCTAAGCTCACCAATTCATTCTCTGCATTTATTGAAGTAATTAATTAACAATGACAAGATGTTGTGCAGCTTTCCCCTGCAAAATAGTACTGAGAACTTTCAAGACATGTTAAAATGCCTTAATTGAAATGTGACATAACACAGCTTCAGAATGGCATGATCCCTCATTTACTCTTTGCTCAAATGAATTTACTGCTATTTAGCTTTCATACATGTGAATATATACCATCAGCTGTGTCCGCAGTGCTCAGCAGGAATTTATCCCAATTGGAAAGTGGGGTTCCATGAGAAAGAGACACAATCTATGTTTAACAAAGGAGATCAAGGAGGATATTAAACTGAAAAATAGGATATATAACATAGCAAGTGCCATTGCTATGAAGACTGGTATTTTTTAAGGATCTGGCATCAAAAGACCTCCAGAGAACAAGACTATGGAATTAATAACAGGAAACAATAAAATGGAATATACAATATATTAATTCAATTTTTTTGCATCAATCTTCCCCAAAAAGGACACTGCAAATACCCCTATGTTAACAGATACACTCATTTCAAATAATATTGAGATACTGGAAGAATCCCATTCACAGGGGTTAAAGCACTGGAGAAGTGAAAGGCAGACAAAAAAAAAACTTGATGACCTGCAACTGAATATTTAAAAGAAGTGACAGAAGGGATAGTGGACTCCTTGGCTGAAAATATTCAAAATTGCCAACTTTTGGGAAGGTATCAGAATACAGAAAACTACCAAATAAGAGGGATGGCAGAAAGTGGGGAATTCTAAGCTAGTTAGTTATTATTGCCAAGATATATTTGATTCAATAATCTATGTGAAAATAACGAATGAGTTAGGAAAGTTGAATACAGGTTGAAACTCTCTAATACAGCATTCTGTGGTCCAGCATATTTTGAATTTGTGGGAACAGATTTGTACTAATTAACTAATTCTAACTAATATCTACCTACGATACAAATTTAAATTAAGATCTGCACTAGTCTGTAGTTAGTTAACCAAAGTCCACAGCATTCAAAGTTCAAAATAAATTTATTATCAAAGTATGAAGATGTTACCCTGAGATTCATTTTCTTGCACTCCAGATTCCATTTACCACAACTGTCCTGTCATGTTTGAAAAAAAGGAACTGTTCTCCAGCTTAGAAGGGATTTCTGTGGTCTATCATTTTTTGTGATCTGGCACTTGTCTGGTCCCAAGGGTACCATACTCGTATTTCTACCTGTATAAGTAAACTGAGTCAACAAGGTTTCATTTTGGGTAAATTATGTTTGACAAGTTTGTTTGAATTCTTTCAGAGATAATAAGGGAACCTGCAGATGTGGTGTATTTAGACTTTAAAAAAGTGTTTGACAAGGTGGCACATAAGAGACCGGTGAAAAATTAAGAGCCCAAGATATTGGAGGAGGTGTCTGGAGGATTGAAAACTGACTGTCACATTGAAAACAGAGTAGGAATAAGTGGATTGTTATCAGAATGGAGCAATGTAGCTAGTGGAGTATTCCAGGACTTTGTTCTAGAACCTTAATTGTTCATTATTTACATTAATGACCTAGAGGAAGGACCAAAATGAAAGGTTTTCAGAGGATTTGAAAATAAATGGAAAGATATGTTGTGATGAAGACATTGTGATTCTGCATTAGAATAGGGTTGCATTAGGGTTGAGTGATAGAGCAAAATCCTGATAAATGGGATTTAATGTAGGGAAGAGCATATCAGTAAAGATCAGAGGGATTTAAATCTTCTAGTACATGGAGATTCATCAGATTAATTCCTGTTATATGAGTGTTATGAGGGTCAACCTATCAAGAGAAGGTAGATAGATTGGGTCTTGTATTCCTTGGAGTTTGGAAGAATGAGGAGTGATCTTATTCTGTATAAGATCCTAAATGCTGGGGTAGGGGGGGTTGTGGGCACCTGAGAGGGTAGCGATTGAGATATTTTCATTAGGGGTAGAGACACGGACAAGGAAACATATCTACAGAATAAAGAGTCAAAAAATTATAACTGAGGTACATAGAAATATCTTCTCTCAGAGGATAGTGAATCTTTGGAATTCTCTGTCCTCAAGGATGGTGAAGGTCGGATCATCATATATATTTAAGGTGGAGACAGATAACTTTTGAAAGATCAAACAGTCTGAGATGTTTATGGGATTCAAGATGTTTATGGGAACAAGCACAGAAGAGAAGTGAGGCCAACATAGATCGGCCATGACTGAATGGTAGGCAGGCTGGTTAGGACCAGTAGATCATTCCAGCTCTTATTTTCTTGTCATAGAGTCATAGAGCACGACAACACAGAAACAGACCCTTCAGCCCATCTAGTCTATGTCATACTATTATTCTGCCTAGTTCCGTCGATCTGCACCTGCTCCATACCTTTCCTATCCATGCAGTTATCTAAACTTCTCTTAAATTTTGCAGTTGCACCTGCATCCTTCACATTTGTGTTCTCATGTTCTAATGAAGAAATGTAATTTCTAAAATAGGAACTCAATCAAAGAAGAATATTCTATATCCTCTGGATAGAGAAGCAGGGATGTGTTAAGTGGCCTAGCTTTACATCCTTAAGCTTATTTTAAATATTTAAATGCTAGTTTGTTCTCTCTCTACTCCAGCTATTAACCACTGCATTTAAATTGTCCAAATTAATTTCACTTAGGTACCTAAGGAAACTCTTTCTGTTTCTAACAATGATACAGCACTTTTTAAATCGACCAATGCTAAATCTCTACAACATCCATTCCTTTGGGAAGTATTTAAGGAATTTTAGCATCCTTTAATTTCATTTAATCCATCTACAGCAACGAAAATGATTTTATTTAAAGACTGAAATTCTTTAAGCAGGGTTAGCTGCTTAAGGATTAGTGCAGGAAGCCTGAAACAGAATATATTGTTACATAGAACATAGAATATAGAAAAGTACAGCAGAAGAACCTGCCCTTCAGCCCACAAAGTTGTGCAGAACCAGCTAAAAAGTAAAAATCCTGCCTACACAATGTCCATACTCATCATCTTCCTCATATTCATGTGCCTATCTAACTGTCTCTTAGAAGCCTGTAATGTATTTGCCTCTATCACCATACCAGGCAGTGCAGTCCAAGCTCCGAGTTAAAAAACTTACCCCTCATATCCCCTTTGAACCTACCCCCTCCCTCCTTTAATACGTGAACTCTGGTATTAGACATTTCAACCCTGCAAAACAGATACTCCCTGCCTCCTCTAACGATGCCTCTCCTATCTTACACATCTCTGTCAGATTTCCACTCAGCCTCCGCCGCTCTACAGAAAACAACTCAAGTTTGTTCAGCCTCTCATAACACATGTCCTCTAAACCTGGCAGCATCCTGGTAAACCCCTTCTGCACCCTCTCCAAAGCCTCAATATCTTTACCATCGTGGGACGACCAGAACTTTATGTAATACTTCAGATGTGGCTTAACCAGAGCTCTATAAAGATGCAACATAACCTCTTGATTTTTGAACTCAATGCCTCTATTGATAAAATCAAACCTTCCATAAGCTTTCTTAACCACTATCGAACTGTATAGCCACAAAAGCTATGAATTTGGACCCCAAGATCTCTCTGCTCAGCAACACTGTTAAGGTTCTTGCCCTCCTTAACAGTGTACTGTCTCCTTGCATTTGCTCTACCATGGTGCAACACTTCACATTTATCTGGGTTAAATCCCATTTCTCTGCCCGCATCTGCAACTGATCTATATTACACTGTATTCTTTGCCAGTCTTCTACACTATCCACAACTCCACACATCTTGTTATAATTCGCAAACTTCGTAACCCACCAATCTACATTTTCATCCAGGTCATTTACATACATCACAAATATCAGCGATACCAGCACAGGTCCCTGGGGAACACCAATAATTACTCTTGGATATTGTTGAAATGCTCTGTTTAGTAATAATTACATCATTGTTACTTTACTGGACGAGTAACCTAGGAGCTCAGTCCAGTAATCTGAAAGTGTAAACACAAACCTAACTTCAGCAAATGAGGAATTCAAGAACAGTTCCAACAACATTCAAGACATTTAAAGCCTTCTAACACAAAGATGTGGCCTGGTGGGGACCCAAGATATGAGTTCAATAATGAGAGTCCTGAAAGGCAATGATAATGTCTGGATTAAAAAAAAAATGCTTTGGATAACTTGCTCTAAATACTTTATATATGTTTCCAAATCGTACATATTGTGACGAGATGATTGGTGGGGGTGGAAACAATCAAGTTGGTTTGGTTTACCATGGCCTTTAATCTCACCAAAGTTCATTTCTGGAACCTGGAAACTTTATAAGTTTTCTAGTCTAGAAATTATAAAGGTCATTCCATTCACAAACAATTGGTTCAATAAGTTCACTAGCATATAAACCCATTTCCTTTTCTTTTAATCAATCACTCACTAAACTAAGACCTAGAAGATACTTCTGAATTGTGGATAAAGTGATAGGATGCAGAAGAAGGTATGTTAATGTGTGAATTATACCTGCCCAATCTATGATTAATTAATAAATTAAAAAGGTATGCATTTCATAGTCCTGTGACAGGATGTTATTTTCTTCAAGTCCTAAATCTGTAGCTTTTGTGGGGATTTCTTCCATTAGGCTTCACAAATGGCCACTGTAAATTGGGTGGAAATCATAGATGGTTGCATTATCAAGTATCATGCTGAAGTTATGAGGTGTGTTTTAAAGGCATCGGAAGAGATTGCTGGAGGATATCCAGAAGGCTGAAGCTAGCAGGCCAGTAAGCTAACAGGCTAGGCATATTTTCATGGTGAGGTATTTGCATTAATGGGTAATTCAATGCAGCCCACCACTTTTGTATGCTCTATATTCCACTGCACATATTGACAAAGGTGTTTTGTGAAACTGGCATCACATGTTTAAACCCTGTAAGGACTTTCCATTGCTCACTTTGCATATTAGAGTGAACGGGTGAACTTGGGTAAATCCCAAGTTATAGCTGGGAAATGGAGAAGGGATAGGGTAGGGTGCTGGGACTTCCTCTGTGGAGACAGACTCAGATGGGGAGGGTGAAGAGGAGGATCAGTCAGATAGGCAGATGATGACCATCACTATCTCCTTTCTCGGTGGAGGTTGCCACGGGATGGTGGGGCGGGCGGTATACTAAATTCTAGATTCTGGTGATGCCAGGGTCATAGTAAAGCTCATGTTTAGTGAAGGTGAGTTCTAAGGAATGAATAGAAGCTGGTATTACATTTTATCAATGGATGTCTAATTAGACAAGTTTCCAATTGTGCACTCCCTAGGTTAGCACCTGCTTAAGCAGCCTCCCTTTACATTTGTCTATAACAAAGGCATTAGTGGAAACCTGCTTCTGCACAAGTGCACAAGTGAATTTTCTAGAATCTGAATGTCCAATATATACCATCAGATACTGTTGTATGTTATTGGGGTTTAATGCACTGGTAAATTGGTAAATTAGTTTATTATTATCATATGTGTTGAGGTACAGTTAAAAAACGTGTCTTGCATACCATTCACAGATCAACTCCTTACAACAGTGCATTGAGGCAGTACATTTAAAACAATAACAGAGTGCAGAATAAATTTTTACAGTGCAGAGAACATCCGGTGCAGGTAGACAATAAGCACGGTAGCACAGCGTTTAGCACAACGCTTTATCGTACCAGTGACGTAGGTTCAATTCCCACCACTGCCGTAAGGAGTTTGTATGTTCTACCCGTGACCACGTGAATTTCCTTTGGGTGCTCCGGTTTCCTCCCACAGTCTAAGGACGTACGAGTTGGTAGGTTAAGGCAGTTGCCATGACACCAGGTCTCCTTTCCGTACTCTGACTCATCATTACTCGAGTATCAGCCCACTGCAGTGATATCATCTGCAAACTTGTAGGTGGAGTTAGAGGAGAATCTGGCCTCGCAGTTGTGAGTGTACGGGGGTAAAGTAGGGAGCTGAGGACACAGCCTCATGTTGAGGACAAGGATAATTGTGGCAGAGCTGTTGCAACCTGTCCTTACTGATTGTGGTCTGTAGGTGAGGAAGTCAAGGACCCAGTTGCAGAGGGAGATGTTGAGTCCCAGGTCTGAGATGTGGAATTATAGTACAGAAGGTGGAACTGTAGTTAATGAACAATAGTCTAACTGTTCAGATAGGTGATCTTGCTGTCCAGATGGCCCAGAGAAGAGTGTAAGACCAGGGAGGTGGCATCTGGTTTGACTTGTTTTGGCAGTGTGTGAAATGCAGTGGCTTGAAGTCGTCTGGAAGATCGGAGTGACTGCCCATCATGACCAGCCTCTCAAATAATTTTATGTACGGTGAACCTACGAGAAATTTTGTGAACAGATTAAGCAATTGTTACTTATACTACCTTTGCATTAGTTTTTCGATGAATTACCATTAAGTTCTTAACATAAACATTGCACAATATGATATAAAGGTAAACCAACCTGATACTCAACAGTTAATCTATTAAGATTTTTCCAGAAAAAGCTAGGATAGAATTGTCTACCTTTAATAATGAACATTCTAGGCCCCCAAGAGTGGCCTAATGGGAATATACAGAGTGAAACATTGTGACTTTCTCTCAATTGTCACCCTGGAAACAATATAGGAAAACGCTCAATCATTTTTTCCTATTCAATCAAGTCCAGAAAACCAATTGTCTAGAGGGAAGCTTGGAATTCATGTTGCTTCCCCAGTTTCTTGTTATTAATTTTTATATTCATAAACATTTATCTCTAAAATATTTAGTGCAATACTTGTAAGCTCAAACTATGGGTTTGAGCCATGTCTACAGTAGAATAGTCATAGTCATACTTTATTGATCCCAGGGGGAAATTGGTTTTCATTACAGTTGCACCATAAATAATAAATAGTAATAGAACCATAAATAGTTAAATGGTAATATGTAAATTATGCCAGTAAATTAAGTCCAGGACCAGCCCATCGGCACAGGGTGTCTGACCCTCCAAGGGAGGAGTTGTAAAATTTGATGGCCACAGGCAGGAATGACTTCCTATGACGCTCAGTGCTGCATCTTGGAGGAATGAGTCCCTGGCTGAACGTACTCCTGTGCCCACCCAGTACATTATGTAGTGGATGGGAGACATTGACCAAGATGGCATGCAACTTGGACAGCATCCTCTTTTCAGACACCACCATGAGAGAGTCTAGTTCCATCCCCACAACATCACTGGCCTTACGAATAAGTTTGTTGATTCTGTTGGTGTCTGCTACCCTCAGCCTGCTGCCCCAGCACACAGCAGCAAACATGATAGCACTGGCCATCACAGACTCGTAGAACATCCTCAGCATCGTCCGGCAGATGTTAAAGGACCTCAGTCTCCTCAGGAAATAGAGACGGCTCTGACCCTTCTTGTAGACAGCCTCAGTGTTCTTTGACCAGTCCAGTTTATTGTCAATTCATATCCCCAGGTATTTGTAATCCTCCACCATGTCCACACTGACCCCCTGGATGGAAACAGGGGTCACCGGTACCTTAGCTCTCCTCAGGTCTACCACCAGCTCCTTAGTCTTTTTCACATTAAGCTGCAGATAATTCTGCTCACACCATGTGACAAAGTTTCCCACAGTAGCCCTGTACTCAACCTCATCTCCCTTGCTGATGCATCCAACTATGGCAGAGTCATCCAAAAACTTCTGAAGATGACAAGACTCTGTGCAGTAGTTGAAGTCCGAGGTGTAAATGGTGAAGAGAAAGGGAGACAAGACAGTCCCCTGTGGAGCCCCAGGGCTGCTGATTACTCTGTCGGACACACAGTGTTGCGAGCACACATACTGTTTTCTGCCAGTCAGGTAATCAAGAATCCATGACACCAGGAAAGCATCCACCTGCATCGCTGTCAGCTTCTCCCCCAGCAGAGCAGGGCAGATGGTGTTGAACACACTGGAGAAGTCAAAAAACATGACCCTCACAGTGCTCGCTGGCTTGTCCAGGTGGGCGTGGACACGGTTTACGGTCAGGTATCTGAAATTTCCAGATAGGAAGGTTGGTTGCTTGTGCAAATTTTATTGAGGTATTGATGTTTCACAAATTAGTGTCAAATCTGCTAACAGTAGCAATTAAAAGAGGCTGTTAATTTTTATTGTACCTAATATTAACGACAGCATTCCTAGACAAGCCCACATATTCCCTTGTGTTTTCCTTTCTGCAGGTACAGTCTGACTTGCATTTTCTGTTTTTGCATTGCATTTCCAGCATCAGCAGTTTTATTTACCTCCATGAACTGCTCTCTGAAAATAATTGTGACCAAATACAAACTGATTTGTATTATATTGTATGTGCAGTAAATAGTGAACCCTTTTATAAATGAAAATAAATACAAGGAGATGGAAGAGGTAGATCTTTTAGACTGAGTGTATGTAGAACATGCTACCAGGGGTGGTGGTAAAAGTAGATACATTAGGGACATTTCAGAGAGTCTTAGTTAGGCACATGGATGAAAGAAAGATGGGTTAGATTGATCTTGCAGAGGATTAAAAAGTCAGCATCACATTGTGGATCGAAGAGCCTGTACTGTGCTCCGCTGTTCTCTGTTCAATGGAAAGGTGAGATATTAGGAGAGCTTAATCTTCTAAATTTGGAGAGCTTCAACTGAAAAACAAAAGTAAACTTTGGAGCACAGCCTGTCAAAATGACAGGCAGGCCAAAGCGCTAGTAAACTACATTATTTTCGCTGGAGGTAGTCGTAAATTTGTGAGGTTTAGAAAGATCACTTAGCCACTGCCAGGATGCAGGTGACTACCCCACTCTTCCCACCTCCACCACTACACCAACACTACACATTCCATGGGAGCTCATTGAAGGCATCACCAACTCAGGCAGCACCTATTATTAAGGACCCCCATCACCCAGGTCATGCCTTCTTCTCACTGTCACCATCAGGATGGAGGCACAGAAGATTGAAGGCGCACACTCAATGGTTCAGTAACAGCCTCTTCCCCTCTGCCATCTGATTTCTGAATGGACATTGAACCCATGAACACGACCTCACTTTTTAAATATTATTTCTGTTTTTGCACTATTTTTACTTTAACTATTTAATAGTCATATATACTTACTGTAATTGATTTAGTTCTTTTTTTCTATTATCATGTATTGCATTGTACTGCTGCCACTAAGTTAACAAATTTCACAACTTATGCCAGTGATATTAAATCTGATTCTGGTTCTGATTTGGAACTCAGTCGTGCAGAGATGGTCTGAGAAAATAGATGAGCTTCTACACGACCACAATGAATCAGCAGACTTTCCATGTTCAAAGACTCGGTGGTCAGCTTAAATGAATATGTCACCACCATCCAAGACTTTATCAGCAAAAATGTAGAGGATTGCACACCAAAGAGATCAATCCAGGTATTCCCAAATTGGAAACTTTGGCTGAACCGGGAGAATCACTCCCTGTCCAAGTCCAAGTTTGTGGCATTCAAACCAAGTGATCCCAACCATAACAGATGTTGAGATGCTACCTTAAAGCTACCCAAGAGACAACACCAGTCCATTATTGAGTCCCAGACCAGCTTGCAGTTGTGGTTGGGCTTGCATGCTATGACAGGCTACAGACAGAAGTCAGAAAGCATCATCAACAACAGTGTATTCTTTCCTGATGAGCCTAACACATTCTACATAGGGACATTTTGAATAGAAAAGGTACGGTATGTTATTAGTTACCCTAACAGCCTCCAACGCACCTGAAGCCACATTCACCATTGGGGACAGGAGGTCAGTCTTTCCGAGACTGAACTTTTGGAAAACATCTGGCCCAGATGGTGTACTTGGCTGCATCCTTAGATCCCATGCAGATCAGCTGACGGGGTATTTACAGACATTTTTTTACTTCACCAGTTTGAGGTTCTCATCCACTTTAAGAAGATCACTAGATTTCCAGTACCTAAGAAGAATAAGGTAATGTGCTTTAACGACTACTGTCCAGAGGCTTCAACATCAGGCAGGTCATGGCACACGTTAACTCCAGCTTCCAAGACAACCTTGACCCACTGCAATACACCTACCACCAAAATAGGTCTATAATAGATGCCATCTCCCTGGTCTTACACTCTTCTCCGGAGCACCTGGACAGTAAAGGCACCAATGTTAGACTATGATTTATTGACTCTAGCTCCAGCTTTAGTACTATAATTCAAAGAAAACATCCCAAAACTCTAAGACCTGGGACTCAAAACCTCTTTTTCAAAGGTTTCAAAGGTATATTTAGTTTCAGAGAAATGTCTACAACATGCATCCTGATTTTTTTTTCTTCGCAAGCATCCACGAAAACAGAAGAGTGCCCCAAAGAATGATAGACAGTTAAATGTTAGAACCCCAAAGTCCCCCCCAGCTCCCCTCTCTCCTGTGTGTAAGCAGCAGCAAGCAACAATCCCCCCCTTGCCCCCACCAGCAAAAAAAAGCATCAGCACCCACCACCATGCACTCAAGCGAGCAGCAAAGCAACAGCAAAGGCACAGACTTGCAGTACCCCAAAGGCTACTCATTCACCCAGTATTTGACATACCATAGTCTCTCTCTCTCCCTAATAACAGAGAAAGAGGTGTCTCCGTTTCACAGCAAAAGGGGAGACATAACAAACAACTCACTGGTTTACAATGTTAAAAGTCTGTTGCATTGCTTTTTCTGAGCCCTGTGCCCAAAGATCTCAGGTTTCTGGGCACACAGCCATAGATCTTCCGACTCCCACGCCATACTGATCTGTCGTGATACCAACCTTCGATCCGCCCATCCCGAGAGCCACGATATCTCGAATCTCCGAAGGCGAACGAAGCTCTTGGCGTGTCAAATAACGGCCAGTCATGAAACCCTGAGAGTGGGTCTCATTCCTGCAAAGAACCGAAGTCAGCGTGTAATTCCAGGTCAGGGTCTTCAAAAGAGCCCTGAAAGGGAAAAATAGAGATATTAAAGATAGAAATAGTGTAGTTTCTGAAGATGCCAGCAAAGGAGTCTCCATAAGGTGCCATTGACTCTCCTAAGCAAGTGGATGATTGACTTCCTGACAAACAGACTGCAGTCAGTAAGAATAGGCTGTAACACTTTCAACATGACTATCCTCAGCCCCTGGTCCTCTCCCTGAACACTCATTGCCACGTGGCCAGATTCTGCTTTAACTCCATCTACAAGTTTACAGATGATCCCACCATAAATAACAATGAGTCAAAAGTTCAAAGTAAATTTATTATCAAAGTACATAAATGTCACCATATAAAACCCTGAGATTCATTTTCTTGTGGGCATTCACAATAAATACAACGAAACACCATAGAATCTATGAAAGACCATGCACAACAAAACAGACAAGTAACCAATGTGCAAAAGACAACAACCTGTGCAAATACAAAAAGGAATAATAATAATAATAATAAAAATATTGAGACCATGAGATGACGAGTCCTTGAAAGTGAGTCCACAGGTTGTGGGAACATTCAGTGTTGGGGTGAATGAGTGAAGATACCCCTTCCAGTTCAAGAGCCTGAAGTTTGAAGTGTAATAACTTCTTGATGACGAGTCCTGAGGCTCCTGTATCTCTTTCCTGATGGCAGCAGCGAGAAGAAAGTATGCCCTGGATGGTGAGGGCCCTTGATGATGGATGCTGCTTTCCTGCAACAGAGCTCCATGTAGATGTGCTCAATGGTGATGAGGGATTTACCTATGATGGACTGAGCTGTGTCCACTACTTTTTGTAGGCTTTTCTGTTCAAGGGCATTGGTGTTTCCATACCAGACCATAATTCAACTAATTAATACACTCTCCTCTACACATCTATAGAAGTTTGTCCAAGTTTTAGATAACATGTCAAATCTTCACAAATATCTAGGAAAGTAGAGGTGTTGCAGAGCTTTCTTTGTAATGGCACCTACATGCTGGACCCAGGTCAGATCCTCTGAAATGATAGCACCGAGGAATTTAAAGTTGCTGACCATCTCTGATACCCTGATCATGACTGGCTCATAGACCTTCGGTTTCCTCCTCCTGTAGTCAATAATAAGCTCCTCAGTCTCGCTGACATAGAATAAGAGATTGCTGGTGAGGCAGATTTTCAGTTTCCCTCCTACATAATGATTCATTACCACCCTTGATTCGGCCAGTGACAGTGGTGTCGTTGGCAAACATCAATATGGCATTGGAGCTATGCCTGGCCTCAAGTCATAAGTATAAAGTGAGTAGAGCAGGGGGCTAAGCACACAGCCTTGTGGTGCACCTGTGCTGATGGTGTTTATGGAGGAGATGTTGTTTCCAATCCAAATTCACAGGGGGCTGCAAGTCAGGAAAGTGAGGATCCAGTTACACAAGGTGGTATTGTGACCTAGTTCTTGGAACTTATTGATTAGTTTGGAGGGGGTGATGGTATTGGATGCCGAGCTGTAGTCAGTGAAGTGCATCGTTATGTATGCATCTTCACTGTCCAGATGTTCCAGGGTTGCGTGAAAAGCCAGTGAAATGGTATCTGCTGTTGACCTGTTGTGACAGTAGGCAGATAAGAACAGATCTAAATTGCTTCTCAGGCAGGAGTTGATATGTTTTATCAGCAACCTCTCATAACACTTCATGACAGTGGATGTAAGTGCACTGGATGGTAGTCATTGAGGCAGGTTATCATGTTCTTCTTAGGCACTGGTATAGTTGAAGCCTGCTTGAAACAGGTATGTACCTCAGACTGCCAAAGTAAGATGGTAAAAATATCAGTGAACGCTCCAGCTAGTTGATCGACACAGGTCTTTAGTACTTGGCCCAGTACCCCAGCTGGGCTGGATGTATTCCATAGGTTCACCCTCCTGAAAAATGCTCTTACATCAGCCTCAGAGACTGAAATCACAGGATCATCGGGGACTCTGGGAGGTGTGACCGTGCCTCCATGTTCTGATGGTCAAAGCGAGCATAAGTGGTATCATGACAACAATCTTTTCCTCAATGTCCGCAAAACTAAAGAGGTATTCATTGAAGAGGGGGAGGGCACATGCTTCTGTTTACATCCACAGTGCTGAAGTCGAGAGGGTAAGTGACTCAAGAGTGAATAGTACTAACAGCCTGTCCTGCTCCAATTATGTAGAAAGCAGACCAGCACTTCTACTTCCTCAGGATGCGACATAAATTTGGCATGTCTCTATGGACCCTCACCAATTTTTTATATCAGCACCATAAAAAGCATCCTATCCAGGTGCATTATAGCTTGGTAGGCAACTGTTCTGCACAAGTCCCCAGTAAACTGTAGAGTTGTGGACACAGCTCAGCTCATCATGGAAGCCAGTCTCCCTGCCTTGGATTCTATCTACACTTCTGCCTTAAGCCACCAAATTAATTAATGACCCACCCACCCAGATGTCCTCTCTTCTTCCCTCTCCCATTAGCCAGAGGATACAAAAGCTTGACATATAATACCAACACGCTCAAGGGCAACTCTGTGGCACCGTTGAGTAGTTCCCTAGTATGATAAGATGGACTCTTGACTTCACTATTTGCAATGTAATGGCTTTACACCTTTTTGTTTACTTGCTCTGCATTTTCTATGTGACTCTAACACTTTATTCTGTCTTCTGTTATTGCTTTCCTTTGTACCACCTCAAGAAACAATCTGTACAGATGGTATGCAAAACAAAGCTTTTCAATGTACCTAGCTATAAGTCACAATAATAAAATAATTTATTAATTCACTAACTAATATCTGGTTTCTAGTGGTTGAGTTTACATTTCTACAAGTGCTTGGGGATTTCTATTTAATAAAATTGCTGACCACCTCATAATAATAAAATAATTTATTAATTCACCAACTAATATCTGGTTTCTAGTAGTTGAGTTTGCATTTCTACAAGTGCTTGGGGATTTCTATTTAATAAAATTGCTGACCACCTCACAATAATAAAATAATTTATTAATTCACCAACTAATATCTGGTTTCTAGTGGTTGAGTTTGCATTTCTACAAGTACTTGGGGATTTCTATTTAATAAAATTGCTGACCACTGCAGGCAGTGGTGTGAAGAAGAGCTATATGCTGATGACATGGAACTTGTGTGTAACGGATAAATGCATAGCTGATTTTTATAAAATGGAAGGCATGCTGAACATATGTGATCAAGGCCAGTTAATGAGTGCATCATCAAAATCTAAAAATCAAAATCTGATTCAGGAAAACTTAACCATGTGTTAAAAAGGGTGTGCTAGAGTAGTGTTTTCTAATGGTCGAGTAATATGTTTGACATATTGATGGTTTGGAGGTCGACTCAAAAGAGATTACTTCAAGTAGAGGGAGTGAGAAGTTTCAAGTTCCTGGGTGTCAAGATCTCTGAGGATCTAACCTAGTCTCAACATGTTGATGCAGTTATAAAGATGGCAAGACAGTGGCTATACTTTATTAGGAGTTTGAAGCGATTTGGGATGTCAACAAATATACTCAAAAACTTCTATAGTTGTACCATGGAGAGCATTCTGACAGGCTGCATCACTGTCTGGTATGGAGGGGCTACTGCACAGAACTGAAAGAAGCTGCAGAAGGTTGTAAATCTAGTCAGCTGCACCTTGGGTACTAGCCTACAAAGTACCCAGGACATCTTTAGGGAGCGGTGTCTCAGAAAGGCAGCGTCCATTATTAAGGACCCCCAACACCCAAGGCATCCCTTTTCTCACTGTTACCATCAGGTAGGAGGTACAGAAGCCTGAAGGCACACACTCAGTGATTCAGGAACAGCTTCTTCCCCTCTGCCATCCGATTCCTAAATGGACATTGAAGCTTAGGATGCTACTTCACTTTTTTTAATATACATTATTTCTGTTTTTGCACATTTTAAATAATCTATTCAATATACGTAATTGATTTACTTGTATATTTATTATTGTTTTATTTTATTTATTATTTTTTTCTCTCTCTGCTAGATTATGTATTACATTGAACTGCTGCTGCTAAGTTAACAAATTTTACATCACATACCACTGATATTAAACCTGATTCTGATTCTGAAAATACATGTTGCAATTATATTTAAAAAACAAGTGATGAAGGCAAAGGGATTTTTCAGGTTTCAAGAGCATGAAGTAGTAGTGGAGCGATCACTCGAGTCGAGTATGAAGTTATCCTAAGAGGTTATTCCTTTAATGGAGAATGCCTGTGTGACTAAGCTTAAAATGGAGGCCGATGCACAGGCAATCATGATTCAGTCAGGGTCCAGTGGCATAGTATGCAAGACAACTGGGGACACTTCACTGCTGTAGCCTTCCTTCGCTTTCACTACCATTGTGATACGTCATCATTTACTGCCAGCTCCATTGCTGAATTCCTGACTGAATCACTCTTTGTCTGGAACCCTTCCTTGACCTTACCACCATAGGTGACTCTATTAGGAGATAAGCTCCAGATGATATTACTCTTGGGATCTCAGGAACTCACAAGCCTCTCCATCATGCTTAGTGCACATGTGCCGGTTGTGCATGCAGCCTGGTACAGCCGTTCCGATCTATTCTTACTTTCTTATTCTTACTTTTTAATTTACGTTATTTTTTTGTATTTTTTTTCTCACGGTAACACGTCGAAGCTGCACCCTCTCTAACATGCTGTAAGAGAGAGTTTTATTTGGGTTTTCTTTAGCACTGGAAATGGTTACATCCCGACACGCGGGACAGAAGCAAGGTCGCATTATGTATTCCACGGACCAGCAAATTCCGGCCGGCTTAGCAAACAGAGCGCTGGACACCCCTGCTGAAATCCAGAGGAAAACACACGGAGGGGGATCACAAAGCCGAGGAAAGAGGACCGGGTTGAGACAACAGAGACTTTTGGAGAAGAGTTCGGTGGGTAATACCATTCCAGCTGACCGGAAGTGCACTGAGAGCGGTAAGCGTAAAGGAGTTGGGTGCTTGCTGATCTGGTTAACAACGGACGGTGCAATCCCGGGCATATTACGATCAAGGAACGTGTTTGCAGACCGGATATTGAACTTTTTACTGTTGGACTTCGTCCACGTTCCACCGTGATACAACACTTGGCGGCACTGGAGGTCGTTCCTGCCTGTGGCCATCGAACGTGCAGCTCCTCCGTGGAGGGTCAGACACCCTGAGCCAATAGACTGGTCCTGGACTTATTTTCCATCTGGCATAGTTTGCATTTTGTTGTTTGATTGTTGGGGTTTTTTGTATTGCTATATTTACGCTCTATTCTTGGTTGGTGCGGCTGTAACGAAACCAAATTTCCCTCGGGATTAATAAAGTATATCTACCTATCTATCTATCTATCATGACAAGGTGACAATTCTCCAAGAGTCAACAGGTTGAAAATAGTCTGATTTAATTACTGGCTTTAGATAAAAATAGTGAAGAAAAATTGTGGATATTAATAGGATTGGAAGTCACTGAATCCCCAGAACCTGATCATTTGCATCTCAACATTTTGAACATGGCATCTATGAAGATAGTGAACACACTGGTTGTCATTTTCAAAAATTCCAAAGATAGTTGCTTCTTCCAATTTGCGAAAACCATTCTGGCATTAAGAAAGGAGGAAGTGAGAAAATAAGAAACTACCAATATTTACTCTAATATTAGTTGCAGCAAAAACGCTAGGATTTGTTATTTAGGAAATGGTATCTGGCCAGAGAAAATACAGTGCCTATAAAAAGTATTCAACATCCTTCGTTTTCATGTTTTATTATTTTACAAAATTGAATCACAATGGGTTTAATTTGGCTCTTTTTGACTCTGTATGTGTGTGTGTGTGCCCTTAACTCCTGGTGGAGTCGTCGGGGCGCCGCCGTGACAAGCTTTTTGCACTGATCTTTTTGCACCGATCTTTTCGGTATGCTCATTGTACGACGTGTCTTGGGAACCGCCAGGTGTTTTTTTTATGAGGTTGAGTTGTTAACTTGACACTCAACCCAGGCACGGATGGAGAGCGTGCAAGGGAGCCGGCCGGATTCGAACTTGGGACCTCTCGCCACCATGTCCAGCGCTGATGCCACTATGCCACCAGCCGGCTTTTGACACTGATCAGCAGAAAAAAACACTTTCATGTCAAAGTGAAAACAGATCTCTACAAAGTGATCTAAATCAATTACAAATATAAAGCACAAAATAATTGATTGCATAAATATTCAACCCCTTTAATATGACACACCAAATCATCACTGGTGCATCCAATTGGTTTCACAAGTCATGTAATTAGTTAAAATGAGATCAACTGTGTGCAGACAAGGTGTTTCTATTGACTGCAGTAAAAATACACCTGTATCTGGAAGGTCCAGCTGCTGGTGAGTCAGTATCCTGGCAAAAACTACACCATGATGACAAAAGAGCATCCCAAGCAACTCCATGGAAAGGTTATTGAAAAGCACAAGTCAGGAGATGGATACAAGAAAATTTCCAAGTCACGGAATATCTCTTTGAGTACAGCTAAGTCAATCATTAAGAAATGGAAAGAAGATGTCATAGTGAAAAATCTGCCTAGAGCAGGCCGTCCTCAAAAACTGAATGACTGTACAAGAGGGGGACTAGTGAGGAGGGCCACCAAGAGACCTATGACAACTCTGGAGGAGTTACAAATTTTAGTGGCTGAGATGGGAGAGATGGCACGTACAACAACTGTTGCCTGGGTGGTTCACCAGTCACAGCTTTAGAGAGAGAGCCAAAGACAAAATGAAATCTTGGCTAGAGTTTGCCAGAAGGCATGTGGGAGACTCTGAGGTCAGCTGCAAGAAGGTTCTATGGTCTGATGAAACTAAAATTGAGCTTTTTGGTCATCAGACTAAACATTATGTTTGGCATAAGTCAAACACCGCATATCATCAAAAACATGCCATCCCTACCATGAAACATGGTGGTGGCTGCATCATGCTATGGGGATACTTCACTGTAGCAGGCTCTGGAAGGCCTGTGAAGGTAGAGGGTAAAATGAATGCAGCAAAGTACAGGGAAGTCCTGGAGGAAAACCTAATGCATTTTGCAAGAGAACTGTGACCTGGGAGAAGATTTGTTTTCCAGCAAGATGATGACTCCAAGCATAAAGCCAAAGCTGTACAGGAATGGCTTAAAAACAACAAAGTTAACCTGGTGTGGCCAAGTCAGAGTCCAGACCTCAATCCAATTGAGAATTTGTGGCTGGACTTGAAAAACGCTGTTCACTGACAATCCCCATGCAGAGGTTGAGCAGTTTTGTAAAGAAGTTTGGGGGAAAATTGCAGTGTCCAGTTGTACAAAGCTGATAGAGACCTATCCAAACAGACTCAAGGCTGTTATTACTGCCAAACGTGCATCACTAAATACCGACTTGAAGGGGGTGAATACTTATGCAATCAATTATTTTATATTTTATATTTGTAATTAACCTAAATTACTTTGTAGAGATCTGTTTTCATTTTGACACGAAAGAGTCCTTTTCTGTTGATCAGTGTCAAAAAAGCCAAATTAAATCCAGTGCGATTCAATGTTATAAAACAATAAAACATGAAAACTTCCAAGGGGAGAGAATACTTTTTATAGGCATTGTAAAATGAGAGTCATCTCAGATTTATGAAAGAACACTGACGTCCAACAAATCTGTTTGTTTTTTGAAATTGTTAAAAATAGAATAGATAAACTGTGGCCTATTTAGACTTTCAAAGGTCTTTGATAAGGTGTCACAAAAGAGATCATGAGCAAAGTTCAAGCACATGGCATTGGAGTAGCATATTGGCATAGGTTGGGAAATGGTTAACAGAAATACAGAAATAAAGAGACTAGGAATAAATTGGTCCAGTTTGAATTTGGAGACTGTGACTAGTGTGTGCCCTCAAGGACGAGAAAACACAGATAAATCTAAAATGGCTTTCTTTAGCCAGGGAGTGGTGAATCTCTGGAATTCATTGCCACAGACAGCTGTGGAGGCCAAGCCATTGGGCATATTTAAAGCAAAGGTTGATGGGTTTTTGATTAGTAATAGTGTCAAAGGTTATGGGAAGACGGCAGGAGAATGGGGTTGAGAGGGAAAATAAACCAGCCGTGATAGAATAGCACAGCATACTCAATGGGCTGATTGGTATAATTTTGCTCCTATGTTTTATGGTCTTATGGTGCTGAAGCAGCTGGTGTTTTGGACACAGCTGTTCACAATCTAAAGTAATGATTTAAATAAAGGGACCAAGAGTAATAAATTCAAGTTTGCTGCTGATACTAAGCTGAATGGCACCGTATGTTGGGAGGAGGATGCAGAGAAACCAAGAGAATACAGATATGGAACATGAAATATAACATGGAATAATGGAGATTTTCTGTTTTGGTAAAAAATGAAAAGGATGAATGTTCTTAATCAGTGGAAAAAATTGAATGATGATGGTGTTCAGAACATCTTGAACATTGTTGTGCAGATATCATTGAAAGTTAGCATGCAGGTACAGAGAGCAATTAGGGAGACAAGCAATGTTTTAGCTTTTAATATCAGAAGATTTGAGGAAAAATGTAGAAACAACTTGCTGCAAATATACAGGCCTTTGCTGAGATAACACCTGGAACATGGTGTACAAATCTGACTCCCCAACTTGCAATGGAAAATGCACAACACCGTTTCACCATATTCCATGCTGTTGAATTTCTCCTATGCAAAAAGGTTAATAATACAATGATCTCTTGTCTTTAGAAGAACAGGAAGTGCTCTTATTGAAACATACAAAACTTTTATGAGGCTTGATAGTGTTGAAGCATGGATGAGGTTTTCCTTAGAACCAGGGGTCACAGTTTCAAAATAATAGATTAGCCTCTAGGAAAGTTGATGTGAAATGAAAATCAGTGATGGTAGAGTTTGTTTGAGGGACCAAATGACCTAATCCTACTACAATCTCTTACATTTTTATGTTAACATATGTTTGATCAGACTGCTTAGTTCTTAGGGTGGACTGTTTAATTATTATTTTCTTAGCGATTTATCAATGAATTGTATAATTGTATTTTATAGAACTACTTGTATACATGTAATTGTTTATATATTTCTTAGTGGTTACAGTGTGTATATGCAATCTTTGTATGTGTCTAGAAACTTCCCTTGGTATTGTATTATTTTAATGGGGATATCTGATTGGTTGACTCTTCTCTGCAAATTTGAATGGAATATTTCTTATTTATGGGTATACAAAGAGCTGACCATGTGGCAATGCCATTTTTTTCTCTTTCGTCTCTTCTCTCCCTTTTGCTACTAGCCTCCATCACTGTCCATTTTTCAACTTTCTTTGTTCTATTAACGCTTAGTAAAACAATTGTGAAGCAACTAAGTTTTATACCTCTTTCCTGACTTCCGAAAGAACCTTGGACTAAAAACATCCGAATCTAACTCATAGGAGAAGCTGCACTCTGGAAGGAAGGAAAGGCAATTGAACTGTACAATTTTGAAATGATGCTAAATCATCAACATCCTCATCAGGGCTGGTCTGTCTTTCACTATAGGTCAATGACTATTAAAATAATGATTTATTTTTATAGCTGAAGGAAAACTTACCAGTTATTTTGATGAATCAAAATGAAGACAACCAATAAACAAAAAGGTGATTTTAGCAGGAAAACTGCTGGTCTTCACAACTTCAAAGAAGCTTTAATCACCGATTTCCAGCTCTCCCTGTATTTGTGAAAAAGATCTTCATATTCAAACTCTTCCCCAGCATTTTCTTTACTCCTTCAAACAAAAAATTATAAATGTGGTGGTTGGTCAGTATAGCAAGCACTTTGTCTTTAAAAGTAATTCCTCTAAAGCGAAGCATCAACTAGTTTCTTTTTCAGTCACGGTTAGAGCTTCCAGGAAAGTACCTAATGACTCACATAATGTGTTCATGTGCTGGTTCCTGAAGGTCACTGGTTGAACTGTTCACGGTGTCAGTAAACAACTAAAACAGGATGATAATGCTCCCAGTCAACTGTAAGGAATGGGAACAAGAGGGCAAAACCGACTTGTCCATTTTTTGAACTGACATTTGAAATGTTAAAAGTAGATTATTGTTTTTGGAAAGTCAGAAGGCACGGGATCCAGGGAAGTTTGGCAAGGTGGCTTGCCTGCAGAAGGCAGAGGGTCGTGGTGGAGGGAGTACATTCGGATTGAAGGATTGTGACTAGTGGTGTCCCACAAGGATCTGTTCTGGGACCTCTACTTTTCGTGATTTTTATTAACGACCTGGATGTGGGGGTAGAAGGGTGGGCTGGCAAGTTTGCAGATTACACAAAGGTTGGTGGTGTTGTAGATAGTGTAGAGGATTGTCAAAGATTGCAGAGAGATATTGATAGGATGCAGAAGTGGGCTGAGAAGTGGCAGATGGAGTTCAACCCGGAGAAGTGTGAGGTGGTACACTTTGGAAGGACAAACTCCGGGGCAGAGTACAAAGTAAATGGCAGGATACTTAGTAGTGTGGAGGAGCAGAGGGATCTGGGGGTACATGTCCACAGATCCCTGAAAGTTGCCTCGCAGGTGGATAGGGTAGTTAAGAAAGCTTATGGGGTGTTAGCTTTCATAAGTCGAGGGATAGAGTTTAAGAGTCGCGATGTAATGATGCAGCTCTATAAAACTCTGGTTAGGCCACACTTGGAGTACTGTGTCCAGTTCTGGTCGCCTCACTATAGGAAGGATGTGGAAGCATTGGAAAGGGTAGAGAGGAGATTTACCACGATGCTGCCTGGTTTAGAAAGTATGCATTATGATGAGAGATTAAGGGAGCTAGGGCTTTACTCTTTGGAGAGAAGGAGGATGAGAGGAGACATGATAGAGGTGTACAAGATAATAAGAGGAATAGGTAGAGTGGATAGCTAATGCCTCTTCCCCAGGGCACCACTGCACAATACAAGAGGACATGGCTTTAAGGTAAGGGGTGGAGGCAGATACACTAGTGAAGGTTAAGAGACTACTAGACAGGTAGATGGAGGAATTTAAGGTGGGGGGTTATATGGGAGGCAGGGTTTGAGGGTCGGCACAACATTGTGGGCCAAAGGGCCTGTACTGTGCTGTACTATTTATTCTATGTTCTATATGTTTATCTTATTCAAATAATCTTTCAGTTTTTCAGAGATAAGGACAATTGCTCTGTTTGTTTGCAGGGCAGAGCAATGACTGCTTCCAAACTAATATAATATTGAAAGTTTACCATGAACGAGCTTTGAGTTAATGCAATACACAATATATTTATTTATGGTTTAATTTCTAAAATTAATATGAATCCTCAGAACTTTAGAATGGAAGGGCCAGGGTTTAGGGGTAGAGAATGGTCAAGAAGGACAAAGAGGGAAAGACTTACCATTGATTGTAGAAAAATACTCCCTTTTCAGCTTTGAAAATCTTCTCATGTTCTCAGACCGAAGGTTCAAAGGTTCATTTATCTTTATTATCAAAGTATACAACTCTGAAATTCTTCTTCTCCAGATAGCCATGAAACCAAGAGAGAAAAAAAACAGCAGCATGATCATCAACTCCGAAGTTTCCCCTCCCGTGCAGAAAAAAAACAAACAAATAAGGAACAGGCACATCGACCCCCAAATCCCCCTCCCTGCACACAAAAAATTAGAAAGATTGGGTGAAAAACACAGAATGTAAAAATTACAAGACTGAAAAAGAAGTCTCTGTCAGTTTTGCACATCTGCACACTGCAATTTTTGCCCATTCTTCTTTACAAAACTGCTCAGGCTCTGTCAGATTGCATGGGGATTGTGAGAGAACAGTGCTTTTTAAGGCCAGCCACAAATTCTCAATTGAATTGAGGTCTGGACTCTGACTTGGCCACACTAGGTTAACTTTGTTGTTTTCAAGCCATTCCTGTGTAGCTTTGGCTTTATGCTTGGAGTCATCATCTTGCTGGAAAACAAATCTTCTCCCAAGTCGCAGTTCTCTTGAAGACTGCATCAGGTTTTACTCCAGGATTTCCCTGTATTTTGCTATATTCATTTTACCCTGTACCTTCACAAGCCTTCCAGGGCCTGCTACAGTGAAGCATCCCCACAGCATGTTGCAGCCACCACCATGCTTCACGATAGGGATGATGTGTTTTTGATGTGTGGAGTTTGGCTTATGCCAAACATAGTGTTTAGTCTGATGGCCAAAAAGCTCAATTTTGATTTCATCAGATCATAGAACATTCTTCCAGCTGACTTAAGACCATCAGACCATAAGACAAAGGAGCAGAAGGCCATTCAGCCCATCGAGTCTGCTCTGCCATTTTATCATGAGCTGATCCATTCTCCCATTTAGTCCCACTCCCCCGCCTTCTCACCATAACCTTTGATGCCCTGGCTACTCAGATACCTATCAATCTCTGCCTAAATACACCCAATGACTTGGCCTCCACTGCTGCCCGTGGCAACAAATCCCATAGATTCACCACCCTCTGACTAAAAAAAATTCTTCGCATTTCTGTTCTGAATGGGCGCCCTTCAATCCTTAAGTCATGCCCTCTCGTACTAGACTCCCCCAACATGGGAAACAACTTTGCCACATCCACTCTGTCCATGCCTTTTAACATTCGAAATGTTTCTATGAGGTCTCCCCTCATTCTTCTAAACTCCAAGGAATACAGTCCAAGAGCGGACAAACGTTCCTCATATGTTAACCCTCTCATTCCCGGAATCATTCTAGTGAATCTTCTCTGTACCCTCTCCAACGTCAGCACATCCTTTCTTAAATAAGGAGACCAAAACTGCCCACAGTACTCCAAGTGAGGTCTCACCAGCGCCTTATAGAGCCACAACATCACATCCCTGCTCCTATACTCTATTCCCCTAGAAATGAATGCCAACCTTGTATTCGCCTTCTTCACTACTGACTCAACCTGAAGGTTAACTTTAAGGGTATCCTGTACGAGGACTCCCAAGTCCCGTTGCATCTCAGAACTTTGAATTCTTTCCCCATTTAAATAATAGTCTGCCCGTTTATTTTTTCTGCCAAAGTGCATAACCATACACTTTCCAACATTGTACTTCATTTGCCACTTCTCTGCCCATTCTTCCAATCTATCCAAGTCTCTCTGCAGACTCTCCATTTCCTCAGCACTACCAGCCCCTCCACCTATCTTCGTATCGTCAGCAAACTTAGCCACAAAGCCATCTATTCCATAATCCAAATCGTTGATGTACAATGTAAAAAGAAGCGGCCCCAACACTGATCCCTGTGGAACACCACTGGTAATCAGCAGCCAACCAGAATAGGATCCCTTTATTCCCACTCTCTGTTTCCTACCAATCAGCCAATGCTCTATCCACATATGTAACTTTCCTGTAATTCCATGGGCTCTTACCTTGTTAAGTAGCCTCATGTGTGGCACCTTGTCAAAGGCATTCTGAAAATCCAAATATACAACATCCACTGCATCTCCCTTGTTTAGCCTACTGGTAATTTCCTCAAAAAATTGTAATAGGTTTGTCAGGCAGGATTTTCCTTTAAGGAATCCATGCTGGGTTCTGCCTATCTTGTCATATGCCTCCAGGTACTCTGTAACCTCATCCTTGACAATCGACTCCAACAACTTCCCAACCACCGATGTCAAGCTAACAGGTCTATAATTACCTTTTTGCTTCCTTGCCCCCTTCTTAAATAGCGCAGTGACATTTGCAATCTTCCAGTCCTCCGGAACCATGCCAGAATCTATCGACTTTCGAAAGATCATCGCTAATGCCTCCACAATCTCCACAGCTACTTCCTTCAGAACACGAGGGTGCATTCCATCTGGTCCAGGAGATTTATTGACCTTTAGCCTTTTCAGCTTCCTGAGTACTTTCTCTGTCGTAATTGTGACTGCGCACACTTCTCTTCCCTGCCACCCTTGAGTGTCCGGTATACTGCTGATGTCTTCCTCAGTGAAGACTGATGCAAAATACTCGTTCAGTTCCTCTGCCATCTCCTTATCTCCCATTACAATTTCTCCAGCATCATTTTCTATCGGTCCTATATCTATTCTCACCTGTCTTTTACTTTTTATATACTTGAAAAAGCTTTTAGTATCCTCTTTGATATTATTTGCTGGCTTCCTTTCATAGTTAATCTTTTCTCTCTTAATGACCTTCTTGGTTTCCTTTTGTAAGATTTTAAAAACCTTCCAATCCTCTGTCTTCCCACTAATTTTTGGTTCTTTGTATGCCCTCTCCTTTGCTTTAATTTTGGCTTTGACTTCTCTTGTCAGTCACGGTTGCATCCTTTTCCCATTTGAAAATTTCTTCTTTTTTGGAATATACCTGTCTTGCACATTCCTCATTTCTCGCATAAACTCCAGCCACTGCTGCTCTGCCATCTTTCCCGCCAGTGTCCCTTTCCAGTCAACTTTGGCCAGTTCCTCTCTCATGCCACTGTAATTTCCTTTACTCCACTGAAATACCGACACATCAGATTTCGGCTTCTCTTTTTCTAATTTCACAGTGAACTCAATCATGTTATGATCACTGCCTCCTAAGGGTTCCTTCACCTCAATCTCTCTAATCACCTCCGGTTCATTACACAATACCCAATCCAGTACAACCGATCCTCTAGTGGGCTCAACAACAAGCTATTCTAGAAAGCCATCTCACAGACATTCTACAAATTCTCTCTCTTGAGATCCAGTGCTGACCTGATTTTCCTAATCTACTCGCATGTTAAAATCCCCCACAATTATCATAACACTGCCCTTCTGACAAGCCTTTTCTATTTCCAGTTGTAATTTGTAGTCCACTTCCCTGCAGCTGTTTGGAGGCCTATAAATAACTGCCATCAGGGTCCTTTTACCCCTGCTATTTCTTAGCTTAACCCATAAAGATTCTGCACCTTCCGATCCTATATCACCTCTTTCTAATGATTTAATATCATTTCTTACCAATAAAGCCACGCCTCCCCCTCTACCTACCTTCCTATCCTTCCGATACACCGTGTATCCTTGGACGTTCAGCTCCCAGAGACATGCATCCTTTAGCCAGGTCTCAGTGATGGCCACAATATCATACCCGCCAATCTGTAGCTGTACAACAAGATCATCCACCTTATTCCTTATGCTGCGTGCATTTAAGTACAACACCTTGAGAAAAGTATTTGATACTTTTTGCTTTGATTTCACTGCAAATTTATTGCACTGCAACTCATCCCAGTGGCTACAAATTTGCCCCATCACCTGCCTGTCTTTCCTGACATCTTTACTGCTCACTATCTTAGATTTATTTCTGTTTTCCCATTCATCCGCTCTATCATTCCGGTTCCCATCCCCCTGCCAGATTAGTTTAAACCCTCCCTAATAGCTCTATTAAACTTTCCCGCCAGGATATTGGTCCCCTTCGGGTTCAGGTGTAACCTGTCCTTTTTGAACAGGTCATACTTCCCCTAGAAGAGATCCCAATTATCCAAGAATCTGAAGCCCTGCCCCCTACACCAGTCTCTCAGCCACGCATTCATCTGCCTGATCCGACTATTCTTGCCCTCGCTAGCACGTGGCACAGGTAGCAATCCTGAGATTACTACCCTGGAGGTTCTGCTTGTCAGCTTCCTTCCTAACTCCTGGAAATCTCTCTTCAGGACCTCCTCCTTTGTCCTATCTATGTCATTGGTACCAGCATGTACCAAGACAACTGGCTGCTCACCTTCCCCCTTTAAAATGTTCAGGACCCAATCCGAGACATCCCGTACCCTGGCATCTGGGAGGCAACACACCATGCGGGTATCTCTATCAGGCTCACAGAATCTCCTGTCTGTTCCCCTGACTATGGAATCCCCTACGACTACAACATTTCTCTTCTCCCTCCTTCCCTCCTGCACAACAGCGCCAGGCTCAGTGCCAGAGACCCGGTCACCGTGGGCGTCCCCTGTCAGGTCATCCCCCTCAACAGCATCCAGAACAACTTTAGAGTCTTCCACATGCCTTCTAGCAAACTCTAGCCAAGATTGCATGTGAGTTTTTTTTCAACAGTGGCTTTCTATTTACCATTCCCCCACAAAGCTGTTACTGGTGAAGCACCCAGGCAACAGTTGTTGTATGTGCAGTCTGTCCCATCACAGTACCTGAAGTTTGTAACTCCTGCGAATTGTCACAGGTCTCTTGGTGGCCTTCCTTCCTTCTTGCACGGTCACTCAGTTTTTGAGGATGGCCTGGTTTAGGCAGATTTACAGCTGTGCCATATTCTTTCCATTTCTTTATGATTGCAGACATCCCACCTCTCCCGGAAGTTCCGGGAGTCTCCCGCGTATCGATAGTGGCTCCCTGATGCCCGGAAATTATATACAATATCCCAGAAATAGATTTTTTTGAGAGGGAGCATCTTGATTTGGTCTCTCCTCGTGCTAAGAGTGGTTCCTAATGACGGGCTGCGAGGAAACAATACAATTTGGCCATATGAAACGATATGAGTCAGCTGCACCTTTCCTCATTCCCTGTCACGCACTGTTGAATCTTAATGCACGCGAGGTCATCAGTGACCCAAGACGTGCAAAGGAATGGGTCCGTGACCCATTTGTGAATGTCCGCGGTGAATTATCCATCTCAGCGCGGGAAAAAGATCAACTCCTCGAGCTTGCAAATGATGGGGGCTGAAAAGTATGTTTGACATAACATCTCTGCCGGCATTCTGGATCAAAGTCAAGGCTGAATATCCTGAGGTAGCCACGAAAGCACTGAAAACATTGATTCCATTTCCAACAATGAATTTCAATGAATGCAACGAAAACTAAATTGCCAAATAGACTGGATATAAGGAACCCCCTTCAAGTATCGCTGTCTCCCATTACCCCTCGATAGGACTGTGTTGTTGCAGGAAAATAAGCCCAGGGCTCCCACTGATTCAGCAATATCGGTGTGTTGCAATGATTTTACATGTTCATATGAGGAAAATATGCACTGTGGGTTTAATATCCAAACATTACTTAAAATGTTATGATACTATTGACTTAAAAGTGACTTATAATTCAGTGGTCCCCAACCTCCGGGCTGCGAAGAATACGGCGGTGGCCGGAACGCACCAGGCACATCTTTAAGAAAAAAGCCAAATTAAACAATTTGCGTCGCCTCTGATCTGGGCCGACATTTACGTGCCGGGCAGGCACCTAATTAATCAGCTTGTTTATTCCGGCTTTTTTCTTAAAGGTGTGCTGGGTGCGTTCTGGCTACTGCTGTACCGATGCATTCTTCGCAGCCCGGAGGTTTGGGACCGCTGTTATAATTGACTTATCTCTACATTCATGCGAGGAAAATATGCGGTGTGTTTAATATTAAATTCATTAGATAAACCCCTTTAGTGACTTACAGTTGACTTATCACCTATATTCCGGTCGCGTTTAACAACCACCCCCCCTCCCCCCCGGGGTCAGCCAGTCCACAAGAATATTGTCAATATTAAACCAGTCCATGGTGCAAAACAGGTGATTTAAACTAGCTGGCTAGCTGCCAAGGAGCTACGCTATTGATGTCCTATGTGATGAGGCCAAACTCCCTGTAGACTTGCTTAAAGTTGTAATAGAATAAACATGATAATATAATATAAGTACATATTTTAATGTCACATTTGCTGCATATACCCAACTTGGTTTACAGATTAGACAAAATCACCAAATAAAGTATTACATACACACTTGGAGGCCAACGGAGGGGGATATATGGGGTTGCGGGGGGCAAGGGTGCTACCTCCCTGAAATGAGTTTTTGCAGGGTGGGATGTCTGTGATTGATTTAACTGTACCTCAAGGGATATTCAGTGACATGGAAATTTTCCTGTATCCATCTCCTGATGGGCTTTTCCATAGACTTTTTGAGGAGTTGCTTGGAGTGTCCTTTTGTCTTCATGGTGTAGCTTTTGCCAGGATACGGACTCACCAGCAGTTGGACCTTTCTGATACAAATGATATGCAGGTCTCCAAAACCAGATCTCCATTTAACTAATTGTGTGACTTGTAAAACCAAATGGATGCACTAGTGATTTGGTGTGTCATATTTAAGGGGGCGAATACTTATGCAATCAATTATTTTGTGTTTTATATTTGTAATTAACTTAGATCACTTTCTAGAGATCTGTTTTCACTTTGACATGAAAGAGTGCTAAGAGTGGGCTCCTTCACCTCTGATCCTCTGACCCTCAACACAGGTGCCCCTCAGGACTGTGTCCTAAACCCCCTCTTTTACACTCTGTATACCCATGACTGCGTCGCCACACACTACATTGATTGGCCTTTTCTCAAATAATAACAAGGCATGCTACAGTGAAAAAGTAATCACCCTGACACAATAGTGTCAAGAAAACAACCCCCCCCCCCCCTTCAATGTCGCAAAAACAAAGGAGATGGTTGTGGACTACAGGAGGAATGGAAACAGGCTAACCCCTATTGACATCAATGGATCTGAGGTTGAGAGGGTGAACAGCTTTAAGTTCTTCGGCATACACATCACCAAGGATCTTGCGTGGTCTGTATATACTGGCCATGTGGTGAAAAAAGCACAACAGGGCATCTTTCATCTCAGACAGCTGAAGAAGCTTTGGCATGAGTCCCCAGATCCTAAGGACTTTCTACAGGGGCACAATTGAGAGCATCCTGACTGGTTGCATTACTGCCTGGGATGGGAACTCTACTTCCCTCAACTGCAGGATTCTGCAGAGAGTGGTGCAGACAGCCCCAGCGCATCTGTAGATGTGAACTTCCCACTATTCAGGACATGTACAAAGACAGATGTGTAAAATGGGCCCGATGGATCACTGGGACCCAAGTCGCCCCAACCACAAACTGTTCAAGCTGCTACCATCCAGGAAACAGTACCACAGCATAAAAGCCAGGCCCAACAGGCTCCTGGACGGCTTCTTCCACCAGGCCATCAGACTGATTTATTCATGCTGATACAATTGTATTTCTATGTTATATTGACTTTTTATTACTTATTACATACTATTTATTACAAATTACTATAAATTGCACATTGCACATTTAGATGGAGATGTAAAGATTTTTACTCCTCATGTATGTGAAGAATGTAAGAAATAATGTTAATTCAATTCAATTGAATTCTGCTGATCCGTGTCAAAAAAAGCCAAATTAATTCCACTGTGATTCAATGTTGTAAAACAATCAAACATGAAAACTTCTGGGTGTGTGGGGGGGGGAATACTTTTTGTAGGCACTGTACATTGGAGAACCATGTTCACCATCCTCAGCAGCTGACAAAGTTTTGCGGGGAGGGCAATGAAGTAAGCTGCCTTGGAGAATCAGTCCATTACTGTCATGGTCCTGATAGACCTGCAAGGCAAGAGCCTCCCAGCCTCCACCCAGCTAACAGGAGTTACCTACCACTTGTTTCCAACTCATCACCTGCAGCCTATTTAAACCCACCTCTATCCACATTCTTTATTTACCTATCTTGTCAAAGCAGCAGAGAGAATGGGAAACAGGAATGGGAATGGTGAAAATCGGAGGGCAATACTGGAAGCTTGAGAAATCAATGTTCATGCTATCAGATTGGAGGGACACCTTACATTTTGTCCTGGTAGCCTATAATCTGATGGCATGAATATTGATATCTTGAACTTCTGGTAATTGCACCCTCCTCCCCTTTTTACCATTCCCATTTTCCTCTCTCACCTTATCTCCTTACCTTGGATGTTGTAACTTGTGTGTGAGTTTGATTTAAGTGAGGGAGAGTTGCACAGGTTGTCAACCTCACTCACTTGTCCTAGTCTATCTGGATCCATTGGCAAGACCGGAAAATGCCTTCCTGCCTGTTGAACCAGCTGGTGTTTCTTCTGCGCAATCTGCCGAATCTGGTCTTCATATGTTTTGGGTAGACTAACCCAAAGTCACCGAGAGTTAAAAAAAAAATCCACAACAGCTACTCTCACCTGGTTTGGCCGGCCTGTTGAAGCCTTTACCCAGGGTGTGGCCACTGTTGCATGCAAACAGCTTACTTGGAGCCACATGTGAGAGCTGAGTGCCAGATGAGGACCACTCCTTGGAACGTATAACAGGTCTTCACACCAGAGGTGCTATCCCTCCCTGTCACCCCATACACTCCAAACAACAACAGCAGAAAGAATGAGCAGCAGGCACCTCAACTTCACCCAGTTTCCCCAGATGCGGGAGGTACTTCCTAGCCCAGATTGGACTCATCAGTCACCTCAGGACACACAAATAACAAACACATCCACCCAAAGATGTTGTCATTGCTCATGATAGATGCACACAACATCTCTTTACCTGCCCATCACCACCTTCTGATGCTCCTTCCCCTTCTCTTTTTTCCAAGGCCTTCCATACTCTCCCATCAGATTTCCCCTTCTCCAGCCCTTTACCTCGCTTACCTATCAGTTTTCTCTCTCTTTACTTCACCGCTCCCCCTGTCCAGGTCTCACCTATCACATACCATGTTGTATTCCTTTCCCCCCTTCCCCCACCTCCTTGCTGACTTCTCATCCTTTTTCCAGTCCTGATGAAGGATCTCGGCCCAAAACGTTGACCGTGTACTCTTTTCTATAGATACTGCCGGGCCACTGATGTCCTCTAGCATTTTGTGGGTGTTGGTTGGCAGGTAACTCCTGTTAGCTGGGTGGAGACGGGGTGGTGCCTGCCTGTGCAGGCCTGATAAATAATTCATGAAATTTATTTCGAACCATTCTGATTGAGTAGCCAAGATTCTTTATATCGTTCTTAAATATCCACTAGAGCCCACGGCTTCATGTGTTATTAAGTAGGTGCTTTGAGGAGGACCTAGAAAAAGCTGCTTGCTATGAAGGTGTTCAGAGTCCAAGTTAGTTCAAGATGGGACAGGTTTTAGATTTGAAAAACATAGGTAGTATGTGGATAATGAAGAATAACATTTTTATTTTACCAAAGCTTCATACCTAGAAAAATAGAGTTATTCAATTAGGTCCTTCTTCAAAGTACATATTGATATTAAAATATGTTTGTTGAAATCATTTTTGTTGCATTATAAATATGGATGTAATTGATTGAATTACACCGACTGAAGTCTATTCTGATGATACAGTAGTGACTTGAGGGACAGGGTAAATGTGTGAGTGGTTTTAGAATGAGTGTATCGGATGCTGTGGGCTTTATGAGAATCATCACCTTCACCTGCTTTTGATTCCTTGTGGTCAGCTTATTCTGCTACATATATCGCTCTCAGGGTCAGTCCTCCCATTGTTGAATCTTTCTATGATGACCCTTCAAACAGCTACCTGCCTGTTGAATACGTTGACTCTACGGGAAAGTCTCATTCTGAGCTATTCTTTTGTGACATTCACTTAACCATTGTTAAAGATGTGGCTATGATTGTGTTTGGATTTATGAAAAGATTTCAATGGAAGATAGACCATAAATCTCAAACTTGTCTTTCAGAGCTGTATTGCCCCTGAAAAATGTGAAGCAACTGCAACCAACTAAGATGGTATGGATAATGGCATCTGCTAGCTGACTTTGAATTAAGTACAGTAAAAGTCCTTTTTTGCTCAGCGATCAAGTGTATGTTAAGAGTGTACAATCCTTTCATAGTCACGTACTTGTGAATTGAAAATAAGAACTGTTGTGGCTGTAGGAGTGCACAGTATGAATGGAAGACCACATCTGTGCTCAGTATGCCCACACCCATGAGTGACTGTCGAAGCACATGAAGTCTGGAATTGTGTAGTGAATGTTAATGGTTTTGATGGTGCAGAGGCAAGCTGCAGACTGTATATCAAAGATCAGCAGCTGGGTATTTGAATTATCCTAGGGCTATGAGGTTCAGAATGAGTATGAAAGGAGTATAGACACATTTGTGACCTTGTGCTTGAGGCAATATGACTTCACAATTTTGAGTGAAGTCTACTTTATAAAATCATAGCCTAGAAGCCAGTTGTTGTGTAGCCATACTATTCATGAAGAGGAATATTGGGCATTGCAAGTTGCTTTTGGCTGCACCAAACATTTTGAAGATCATAAGACCATAAGATATAGGAGCAGAATTAGGCTATTTGGACCATCAAGCCTGCTCTCAGCTACAATCTCCTGTCTTCTCCCTGTATCCCCTCATTCTTTGACCAATCAAGAACCTATCAACCTCTGCTTTAAATATACATAAAGACTTGGCCTCCTCAGCTGCCTGAGGCAAAGAATTCCACAGATTCACCACACCATGGCTAAAGAAATTCCTCCTCATCTCCGTTCTAAAAGGAAACCCCTCTATTGTGAGGCTGTGTCCTCTGGTCTCAGACTCCTCCACCATAGGAAACATCCTTTCCACATCCATTCTACCAAGGACTTTCACCATTCAATAGGTTTCAATGAGGTCACGTCTCATTCTTCTGAATTCTAATGAATACAGGCCCAGAGCCATCAGACGCTCTTCATATGACAAGCCATTCAATCCTGGATCCATTCTGTGAACCTTCTTTGAACCCTCTTCAGCTTCAGCACATCATTTCTGAGATAAGGGGCCCAAAACTGCTCTCAATACTCCAAGTGAGGCCTCACCAGTGCTTTATAAAGTTTCAACTTACATCCTTGCTTTTATATTCTAGTCCTCTTGAAATGAATGCTAACATTGCATTTGCCTTCCTCACCACAGACTCAACCTGAAAACTAACCTTTAGGGAGTCCTGCACAAGGACTCCCAAGTCCTTTTATGTCTCAGTTTCTCTCCATTTAGAAAAGTCAACCCTTTCGTTTAATCTATCAAAGTACATGACCATACACTTCCTGACACTGTATTCCATCTGCCATTTCTTCGCCCATTCTCCTAATCTGACTAAGTCCTTCTGTAGCCTCTCTACTTTCTCAAAACTACCTGCCCTTCCACCTAACTTCATACCATCTGCAAACTTTGCAACAAAGCCATCAATTCCATCATCCAAATCATTGAGATATAACGTAAAAAGAATTGGTCCCAAAACAGACCCCTGTGGAACACTACTGGTCACTGGCAACCAGTCAGAAAAGGCTCCCTTTATTCCCACTCTTTGCCTCCTGCCAATCAACCACTGCTTTATCCATGCTAGAATCTTTCCTATAATACCATGGGTTCGTAGCTTGTTAAGCAGCCCTGTATGGCACCTTGTCAAAGGCCTTCTGAAAATCCAGCTAAACAACAGCAACAGGTTCTCCTCTGTCTACCCTGCCTGTTAATTCTTCAAAGAATTCCAACAGATTTGTCAGGCAAGATTTTCCCTTGAGGAAACCATGCTGACTATGACCTATCTTATTATGTACCTCCAAGTACCCTGAGACCTCATCCTTACTAATCAACTCCAACATCTTCCCAACCACTGGGTTCAGACTAACTGGCCTATAGTTTCCTTTCTTCTGCTTCTCTCCCCTCTTAAAGAGTGGAGTGACATTTGCAATTTTTCAGTCTTCTGGAACCATTCCAGAACCTAGTGATTCTTGAAAGATCATTACTAATACCTCCACAATCTCTTCAGCCACCTCCTTCAGAACTCTAGGGTGTACACCATCTGGTCTAGGTGACTTATCTTCAGATCTTTCAGTTTCCCAAGAACCTTCTCTCTAGCTATGGTAACTTCACACACTTCATGCCCCCTGACAGCTGGAACCTCCAACATACTGCTAGTGTCTTCCATAGTGAACACTGATGCAAAATACTTATTCAGTTCATCCACTACCTTGTTGTCACCCATTATTACCCCTCCAGTATCATTTACCAGCAGTCTGATATCCACTCTCGTTTCCCTTTTATACTGTATATATCTGAAGAAGCTTTTGGTACCTTCTTTAATATTATTAGCTGGCTTACTTTCATATTCCATCTTTACCTTCTTAATGACTTTTTCAGTTGCCTTCTGTTGTTTTTTTAAGTTTCCCAATCCTCTAACTTCCCGCTAATCTTTGTTCCATTATATGCCCTCTCTTTGGCTGCAAGATGCAAGAAGGAAAGGTTTGTTTTCAGCTAGAGCCATGAATTTGTAGAATTGTGTACAGAAGTTTGGTTAAGGATAGGGGTTTAGTGCGATTATGCCCTTAAATAAGAATTTTTTTAGTCTTTAGCATTAATAAAAACTGTAGTTTCTTTGAGTGAAAATCATCTGCCTTTTTTCAGATCTTCATGATTGAAAATCTTGCTGGTAATAAATGTTAAGCATTGCATTATGAATGATGTCTTCTGGGTAAGTCTGACAACAGAATATGTGGTAGTGAATGCAAAAATCTCATTTAAAAATAAACAAACATTGTTAATAACTGGCAGTAACATACCCAAAAATATGCACAGAATTGTTTCATATCACATTGATGTGATTTTTAACAAAAATTACTAGATTATTCAGTTACAAGATGTTCCTAGCTGGCTCATGAGATTAAATGTAATTGGTCAGACTTGGAGAATGGCCATGAGGGCAGTGTATGAGATGTCACTTTCTATAACAAGTGGATAACAAAAATGTGAATACTGTAACTAGCAACTGCTGAAAATCTGAAATAACAGCAACTACTGGAAATACGCAACAGATGAGGCAGGCACTATCTGCATACAGTGAAAAAGTTTATATTTTAGATTGAATATCAATATCATGCTTTAAAATCTTAAAATTTGCAGTATTTTAAACAAAACTGAACACAAAGCTACTACCACTAATATTACAAGTAAATATTGTTGGCCTTCATGACTCGAAGTATTGAGTACAGGAGAAGGGATGTTATGTTGAAGGTGTACAAGGTGTTGGTGAGGCCTAATATGAAGTATTGTGAGCAGTTTTGGTCACCTACCTACAGGAAAGATGTAAACAAGGTTGAAAGAGTACAGAGACAATTCACAAGGCTGTTGCTAGTTCTGGAGGACCTGAGTTATAAGGAAAGGTTGACTAGGTTGGGACTGTATTCTTCAACGTAGAAGATTGAGAGGAGATTTGATAGAGGTGTACAAAATTATGAGGGGTATAGATAGGGTAAATGCAAGCAGGTTTTTTCCGCTGAGGTTGGGTGGGACTACAACTAGAGGTCATGGGTTAACGGTGAAAGGTGAAAAGATTAAGGGGAACATGAGAGGAAACTTCTTCACTTAGAGGATTGTGAGAATGTGGAATGAGCTGCCAGCACAAGTCACACATGTGAGCTTGAGTTCAATGGTTAAGGGAAGTTTGGAAGGTAATTGAATAGGTGTATGGAGGGCTATGGTCCCAGTGTAGGTCAATGAGAGTAGGTAGTTTAAATGATTTCTGCATGGACTAGATGGGCAGAAGAGCCTATTTCTGTGCCGTATTTCTCTATGACTCTATAAAGACCATGATTTAAACCTTAGTTAGAGCAGTGCAGGGAGTTAGAATAGCACAGAATTAATTCAGGGATTCTTGGGTGGGTGAGGACAATTAATAGATAAGTACAAAAAGTACAATTGATAAGTAAAATAAGATGGACTCATGACTTGATAATCTACCTCCTTATGATCTTGCACTTTATTGTCTAAAGATGTGCATCTTTAATTTGCCTTTTTCTAGTTTTTAAAACAAATAATATGATATTGTGCATAATTTTATTGGAGTTTTGGGAATGAAAATCAAAAGAATAGCTATTATAAATACTATATATTTTGTTTATTTATTTATTTATTTATGTATTGAGATACAACATGGAATAGGGTCTTCCGGCCCTTTGAGTCACGCCGCCCAGCAATCCCCCGATTTAATCCTAGCCTATTTTCACTGACCAATTAACCTACCAACCGGTAGGCTTTTGGACTGTGGGAAGAAACCAGAGCACTCGGAGCAAACCCATACAGTCACGGGAGAACATACAAATTCCTTACAGGTAGTGACGGGAATTGAACCCTGGTTGCCTGTAATGCAAAGCATGGTGCTAACCAGGACACCACCATGCCGCTATTAATACAAGTCACATCTAGATTTAATTCAAATTAAAAACACTGTCTCCCTATTAGGCTCAGATAAGTCCACGCCATCCTTAACATATCAATGAAAGAGCTGAAGTTGTGTTAGCACAGGTTGACACATATTGCTGCCACAAACCACCTTAGGAACTTGGGGTGATCCGCAATCTAATTTCAGTACAAAGTTGATAAGTTGCACAGAAAACATTCTCACAAGTAAATTGGTGTGAAGATAACATTTTTACTTTGCACAAAGGTGGTTTCAATAATAATGGGTCCAACCCATCTTCCCTGAGTTAATTTATTATAGTTAAATATCCCACTGTTGAAATGATACAAATGGGAAGTGTTTCTTAGAATAATCCAGAAAACTATTAAATCTTTCTCTGATCAATGATATTTTATATTTTCATCAAAAGTTTCATTATAAATTAATTTTTAATAGATTATTGAAACAAACATATTCCATAACTTGCTATTAAATTTGCAAAAAGGATTATTTGTCTTAAAATTTAGCATTCTTTCAAAAGCCACCCACATTTTGTATTGTTTACAAGTTTCAATAAATTCAAATCAAAAATTAGTAACGAGTAAACAAAAACGAATGAAACTATCGAAACTGTGATAGTCATACTGACCTTGACTCGCACATCATTAGTCAGGGTACTAGATTTCATACAGTGAAAGCTGTCAGGGGCATCAAACAAGTTTCAGAAGACAAATGTTGTAAGACTAAACTCATTGTTTTCCAAGTGCTCCTTTTAAACTATTCAAAGGAGTAGAGTAATGGCAGTAAGAGATTCTGATGAAGGGACTTTGGGCTGAAGCATTATCCCTGTTTTTCTCTCAACAGATGCTGCTCAACTTGTTTCAGTATTCCCAGCATTTATTATTGTTTTTAGTTGTAGTATAAATTTCCTGTTAGGTCCTAGTTGAAATACAAGTGATGAGGGCACATGCTGGGTGGAACTATTGAAAGCAAGATTAAAGTAGATAAATAGAGAGACCTAGATGTTCAAAGACATATTTCTATGAAAATGAAAACATGTTAGATGAAAAGAATACACATAAAAATTCAGAGAATAATTCATTGTTTTGAACATTACACATAAAATTTCTCCAAGCCCAAGTATTTTTTTGAAGAAAAATTCATACCAGTGTACATTCTCCTTTGAAAAATACCCAGACACAAGGCATGTACATGAGATTCCATAGTAATTTGGTAAAATATACCACAACACGCTTTACTGAAAAAAAGATAACATTTTAAAACAGCCTAGAAGGCTGCAAATTTGGCATTAAATGACTCCAATAAAGTTCTACAATGTCAAAATAGTCCATTCATATTTCTATGTTTCTGGAAATTGCAAGATTTTATATTGCCATGCATAAGTTAGACTGCATTTTTATCATAAACAGGTGGTATTTATTTTTGTTTATTTTAATATTCCAGTATCTGGTGGTTCTCAAATTAAAACTACAGTACGTATAACGTAGTACTGAATATCTTAGAGATTAATGATGCTTGTTTCTTTTAATACCCTCAGTAATCCATTAGACCCAGCAGAAAAGCTATGTTCACAAAGTGTTTAGACTTGAGCTGTTACAGCATTGTAACCCCAACCCACCTGCTAATACTATTTATGTATTAAGACATTAATACTACCTCCGTTGAAGGCCCTTGACCATTTCCTAGATAAATATTCTCAATCAGACATTTTCCAACAGTCCTATTTTGCGACTAAACATCTTTCTTTAAAGAAACATAGCTAATCATAAAATACTTATACCATTATCATTGCCTTTAAATGCGCTCTGTTGTTTCTTGTTGACTGTTACTAAATAAAATTACTAGAATATCACATTTTAATGCCAGGGTTGACAAGAATGTTGGCTCTCATTTCCAGACAATCGCCCACTCACCATACTCTCTTTTCTAATCACTAACAAGCAGTTGTTGGCTCTAAGAACAAATTGGTTTACAATTTGACTTTCTTTGTCCATATTTTGCTGATCTCAGAGCATATCCATCATACTGAGTTTTTATGGTTTTGCTTGTGCTTTAGCACTTTGAAACATTGAAGTACTTTTTGTCAGCTTTTTATATGACTAACGGTGTATGAAAATGTCATTTTTAAAGCATAGGAAAAACAATAAATACCTTAAATAAGCTAAAGCATTAATGTTCAGTAAAAGAAACATTCCTTATGTTTTAATTCTACATATTAGAATATAATTAAGGGTGGTATTATAATGTCAATATATCTGTGGAACTTGCAATTCTTTACAACTAATTATTAATAGCTGAGCATGTACACTGCCGCCTTCATCTCTTTCCACTATGTGGAATTCCACTACTAGAACCAGAAAATGTATGCCCTGCTGTGATCCATCAGTATAACATTTTCCTTGCTGTAAAAACCTATCTGTTAATCCCATTGCATCACTTTACGTGAAGTCTAAGTTATATACGGAAGTCAGGACAACCCTATCTCAATATACAGGAAGTGTCTGTGATAAAACATTACAAATTTTAAAACATCATTTGTATGAGTCACGAGGATGATATATCCAAGTTACCAACTTTGAGATCTGACTAGTTAAGAAAAAGATTTTTTTTGCCATTCCATTACATGCTTTTGAACTTCTGCAGAGACAGTCAGTCAGCCACGGAAGCATATTATAATCACGGAATCATTTTGAAGAATAAAAGATTACAAGTTCAAAAGTACAATAAAATTGAAGCTAATTTTTTCCCCAAATCCAGTGTTTTGAAAATCCAAATGAAAGCAGGTAATCTGAATTGATGTACAAAAGTATTGTTGCTTTTGATATTTCATTGATTTCTCCAATCTGTCCTTTAATTAGCTAATACAAACATTTTGAAGGAAGGTATTACTGAAGATGAAACAAAATGTAATGTATTATACAAACTAAAAATAGAACAAAAAATACCAATTCAATAATGAAAAAAATGCATCCAAAAATATTGGCAAGAATGTACTATAATACTTTCTAAGAATACATCAATTCCTACATGATGTGATTTGATAGGAAATTTGAGTGCAACCTCTTGGTGCAGCAAAAAAATTGCAACAGAGTGGATGATAAATTCATTAAGGATTTCTTTGACAATCCTGTATCAGTTTCTGGGAGAGGAGTTTACATTGTGCAAATAACAAATGGTCATTTTCTACAGACTATGGTAATAAATATTGGTAAGTTATTTGGTTCATTCTAACATTGTATTTGACATTACTTTAATAGATTGAGATAAATAATCCATTTAATAGTTTGCTAAATTAAGCATATAAAAAAACTGATCATTACAGATTTATACCAGCAGTAACTACATTGAAATTGGAATATTGTCCTTGTACAGTAGCTATGAAACAGCTGGATACTAAAACAAAAAAAACTCTGACAAGTAATTTAAGATAATTAAAATAATACACTGAATCAACAATCTGTTGTCTGACTGCTGATTTTAAATCAACCATCCAATATATAAAAGGCAAGAAATACCAATTCCTAGTGATATACTTCTTTAAAAAAATTCTATTTTGAGGCACATATGCAAAATGTGAAAATTCAAATATTCCAATCAGATATCCATACGTAAAGTTAGCTTACACTTTTACTGTTTTTTTTTCTGAGAAAGCAACAGATTACGAGCCAATGAGGGAAGCTTCAGTTCTTCGGATTAAAATATATTATTTGTGAATTTATTCCAGAACGATAACAATTACTTAAAGATATATTCACTACAATATTCCCCAGCACCTCCCTAAAAAGAAGCAATGTTGAACTTTTTATTACATACATATTGCATGAGATAAACAACATAGATACCGGGACAATAATGTTTATACACACTGGCTGCCCAAAAGAATCAGCATTGAACATGAAGAGTTCACACACAAGAAAACTTACAGTTCTACTCCAGTTTTGTAATTTTACTATGCATCACTTAGAAGGCATTACTTGTATCTTGTCATTAAGTTCCTTGACCATGTTATATTCTGTGAGGTAAAACTGAAATTCCACATTCCTGGCATTGCTGCAGTTAGTTACAGGCAGTTGAGTATCATTTTCCCTTTTCTGTAATAAATGCTTTTCTCCACAAAGATTCTTAATTTGCTATATAAAAAACATTATTACAAGATTTCTGCTGTCATTAAGTGGAAGAGTCTCCAATACTTGTCCTAAATTAGTATATAGATGAGAAAGGATTTCTTAACCTCTAGGCTCTCCACAACAACCTTTCTTCTCTGTATTTTAGTCCGTGCTTCCATGAATTCTCTTCTCTTATACATTTCAAATACATTGTCTAATTGATTTTTTTCAGAATCAGAATTAGATCTTTTATCACTGACTTACCATACATATATTTGTTGTCATTTTAAATCATGCCTGCATTAACATTGGGACCTAAAACACACTCTCTTGCTCTAATTTAGTCCTTTTTAGATCAGAATTGTGATTGGTGGAATGAAACTGGTTTATTATTGTCACATGTATCACAATGCCCAGGACATGCCCTCTTCTCATTGTTACCATCAGGACGGAAGTACAGAAGCCTGAAGGCTAACACTCAACAATTCAGGAAAAACAACTTCTCCTCTGCCATCAGATTTCTAAATGGACATTGAACCCATGAACACTACCTCACTACTTTTTATTTATTTCTGTTTGTGCATTACTTACTTTAATATAACTATTTAATATACATATATAATTACTGTAATTCAGGTTTTTTTCTATATTTATCATCTATCGCATTGTACTGCTGGTGCAAATGCTAACAAATTTCACGACGTGCTGGTAATATTAAACTTGATTCTGAATCCTCATACAGATCAAATCAATACACAGTCCATTGAGGTAAAACAATAACAGAATGCAGAATAAGTGCAACAGTTACAGAGAAGGTGCAGTGCAGGTAAACAGTAAAGGGCAAAATCGTAACAAGGTAGACTGTGAGGTCAAGAGATTTCAAATTTGTAAATCACCTTAGCATCTTTGCTTCTGTCTTTCCATATAACCTTTAATTATCAAAATCCAAGGTGTCAAGTCATGAGTTTTTCATTCAGCTTTTATTGTTGTCATCTTGGTGGTGAATTTTAATTGTTACCAGTGTTCTCTTTGATTTCAAGTACTTAAAAATAAAACAAAACAACTGAATAAGCCTGTCCCTCTGTCTGAGTTGTCTGAAACCAAGACATTAGTCAAACTTGTAAAGACAGCTTTTAAAATTCATATAAGGACTTTTTAAAGTTTGCATGCAAAATTATTTGATTCAAAAAGCAACATTTTCTGTTGTACTATTCAGTATGACTCTTCTACCTCTCATCCATAATATGTAACATAATTAATGTGACAGATTGGAAAAGTTTGCAAGACTGAAATTGTTATCACAGGTCATTCCTATAATTTTAAAATGATCAGAACCTCAATGTAACATTCTAGCCCTGATATTATCCATTTAATATTTAACAAGAACACTTAACAGATTTAAATAAAGTATTCATCTGTTAATTTAATGCACATAATAAATTCATTATTTTATAAGATTTAATACTTGAACTATAAATGGCAAATGATCTTTGGTGAATATAATACACAACCAATCAAGATCCTCGCAATTATATCAAAACAGTTGGTCCATTTTAACTTCAGTCTTGAGGAAGGTTGAATGAATGTGTGTAAGTACCTTCTACTAAAACTCTGTGAAGTCTGAACTCTTTTAAAGACCAAGTTTCATTTCAACAGGAATACAAACTATGTGAGATGAATCAGTGTTTAAAGTCACCTTCACTCTTTGTGGAGCAAGGCATATAGAATTCCTGCTTTTTCTTCAAATAAAGCCAAGCCAGAATGACCAATTCCAATGAATGGCAATGTAGATGATGCTCAATATGTGTGACAATGTGGTCTCTTGGCCCCATTAGATTATACAGAAAAACTACTTTTTTTAAATTGTTAATTGCCTCCAAGATACACAAGTAGTTCCTATCTGTGGCATGAACTTGCACAATATCCACAGGAAATAACCGCTGCAGTTCAATGTATTTACAAAAAACATGCACAGAACCTGGCTTTCCTGATGATGTAACTGGCTGTGGGCAGGTCAGGACTGAGAACCTTGATACCAGGATTTTTTGAATGCCACTTCTGCTGCTCATATCTAAAAGGTTCTGTGTAAATTGATCTAGATAATTTCAATTACAGCTTGATTTTCTGTGACTTTTGCAGAAACTTACTGGTACTGGGTTAAAACACATGAACTGGATTTCACATCATCAGTCTGAAATGCTGTTGTCAACAATGCTCATAACTCTCAGCTGTCTACATTTTCATGAAAGCTAAAAGATGAGCTTATTTCATACATTTAAAGTAAGCAGTTTGAGAAATTTACACAGAATTCAAATAGAATGTAGTCAGAATTGAAAAGTTTGTTGCTTTTATTCTCTACAAAGCATCAGTATAAGAGATTGCCTTGTCAATTTCCAAAGCAAGTCTTTTAAGTAGTCCCCATCATTAACTGACATCTTTGATATTTACAGACAATGTGGACTGTTTGACTACTATTGGAAAATTGCTAGAATGTATTTTATACTTTTCTTAATATGAATTCCATAAGAGCAAATTTTTACCCATGTCTCAGATGCTTTGGTAGTGATTTGCAAATTCCAAAAGAACAAATTTCCATTACCTGAACCACTGTACTCCACTTCAAACTCTGTCGTGAATAAATATTCCAGATGGACCGAGGAAAATGATCAAAGCCATCATCACAAGAGGATTTTAGTACAGGAATAAAATTGCCTTAATACAATATATTGAGCCTGAATGAGACTGCACCTGGAGTATGTTGTGCAGTTTTAATCTCTCTTCTTGAAAAAAGGATATACTTACCACGAGAGAGAGTTCAGTGAAAATTCACATGATGTGGCAGGGATACCAGATTCATTGTATGAGGAGAGATTAGTAGACTAAACATTCATTTCACTAGTTTGGATAATATCTCAAGGAAACTAATAACATTCTTCCAAGACAGGACAGGAAGGATGCAGGGAGACTGATTCTTCTGGTGAGATGTCTAGAACTAAGGGTTAAAGTCTCACAAAATAAGTCATTTAGAATTGAGAAGAGGTGAAAGTATTTCATGAAGAGTTTGATAAGTTATTGAAATTCTCTGTTCCACAGGGTTATGAATTCAGAAATCAACCCGTAGATATTGAGGCAATTGTGGGTGGAAGACAGGGCAGAAAATGGTGCTGATGTGAAAGAACTGTCATGATATGATAAATGATAGAACAGACTTTAAGGGGCAAGTAGCCTACTCCTGCTCCTTTACCTTCGGTTTTGTTTTTTATTGCCACGCTTTGTCTCCGAACATTCCGATCAGTTCTTGAAGGAAGATTGTAGACGTGAGGGGTCACTATGAACAGAGCAAATATCTCCTTGAGTGACTCCAGGTAGTACTTGGACACCAGGATGCAATCAGCACCTCTGACAGATTTTATTGTCATTACTTGCATGCCCTAAAATAGTTCAGTCAACAGCGATTAAATGTAGTTGAGATTTCTAATCCCACCTTTGAAATTGTTCCAGGCAAAATGAGTTAGGAATAAAAATTGAAAATGCTGCAAATGCATAGTAGGTCAGGAAGCATCTGTTGAAGACGAAGCAGTGTTATTGTTTCAGATCAAAGAGTCGTCATCAGAACTGGGAAAGAATATAAAAAGACACAAAAGATTTCAAAAAACTTTGCATTGAAGTTGTTGAGAGAAATAGACAGGACAAGGGGAATATTTGGACAAAGTGAGATGACATCTGGATAATTGGGACAGTTAGAGGGTGATTATGTCACTTCGTCTGTGTAGTGTATGATTAATAGCTGGGTTTTGAATTTCTACTCAAATTCCATCGTTCACAATAAAGAATTCCCATCCAAGATGTATTAAAGCACTGTTCTTATCATATCCTGACATCTCCACACGTGCATAGTCCGACTGTTCTCTGCAACACTGACTAACTCTATTGATGTGGTTTGTAGTTCCACTTCATTCTCCAAAATATTCGACGCTGCAATCATATCCATTGTGAATTTCTCCTTCTTCATTTCCTTCAAACATCTTTTCTCCCCTCCTCCCCCCAGCAGAGGTCTCAGCTTCCTCCCTCAACATTCCCATTTTAAGGAATTCTGAGCCTGACACCCCTTACTACGAGTCCCACATAATTTACTGCACCTTTCTGCAGGGAACACTGCCTAGTCTGCTCTTCTCTCTCCATTAACTACTTATTACATCATCTAGCACTGCGTAAGTTTTTCTTCACATCAAACAGATTAAAAGAGCAGTCTCTATTTTCCAAATCTTTACAATTTTCATCATTTATTATATACTTTACAGGCCTTGCCAATGAATATTCCTGAATATCACCCTTGACATAATTTCATCTCATTTTATAATGTGTTGTTTTTGTAACATTAAAGGACACATTTTAAAAGCTAAGGCCATCACTATTATATAATGGTTTATAAAATGGGGACAAAAAATATTAGACAACTATAAAGAAAGCTTAATTTAATGACTTGCAGCATGATACCATAAGCAAATGCACTAAGATTGCTAAATAAGGGCATCAGTAGTGTGGGCTCAGTTTGTGGGCACAGCTGAAATGTGGTTGTTTGCAGAGAGGTGTACTCAGTTATGTGGAACTTGTAGTAAAGGGATATAGCCGATCCTTCTGTCATCATGCATCTTATCAGTGATCAAAATGCAAACTTACCCACCTGATAAGAGAAAACCCCAACCTTTCCTACCTGATCACTGTATGCTGCTAGTCTGGATACGTATATGACTCAGCAAATCACCTCAAGCCAGTTCCTGTGATTATGACATCACGAAGACAAACGGATATCTCGCTCTGTGGAAGTCCCAGCTGTAATTCTTTTAGCCCATAACCATGGCTTTTCCTTTAGAATGACAGCATGGGTAAAAAAGGGGTGGGTCTCTCCCCCACCTACACATTCCTTTATTCTCCATTGAATGCAGACCCATTCAGAGCGTTTCCTTTGCTAGTTGTTAGTCATTGCAGAAATAGAGTAAGGCAGATAATAATTATACATGCATTCAGTTGCTTTCAAATAATTTTTCTGAAACCCTGGAGGGATTTCACCCATGTCTCTAGTATAGTACCATTATGGTACAATAGCTGTATGATTATTTTACATGCATGCTCACACAATTCTCTTTAAAATGGCATTTTCATTTGTTGTTCTACCAAAACCTACTTTTGACAAGTTAATAAAAAATGTTTGTAATTTTGCTACAAATAAAACCGAGCAAATTTTCCTCCCCATTGCCCACCGTTGATTTAAAGAAAGAAAACCTACCTGCAAGAATATTGGTGGCAATGTTCTGGTCACACGTTATGTATGGTCTCAGTAAATTGTATTTATACCTGTTAAATACTTTATTACAGTGCCTGCACATCAAAAACATTTCAATGGATGGTAAGTTGTTTCCAACAGCCTGACAAACATCTCCAAAGGCATTCAATGTATGCTAGCTTGTCTTTCCTTAAATTAATAGCACAGTGGAAAGTCTTGGCAAGATTATTGATGTAGAGGCCAAGATGATTTTAACAGCAATATCTCATTCATGTTCATGAGTCTGACTATGAATAGTAGAATGAAGAAAACACTAGTTTGAATAGGAAAGAAGATGGGAGATGTGAATAGGAAAGAAGATGGGAGATGTGTAGCAGTGATCGTGGATGTGGGATATATTATGCTGGATCAATTTTTTTTTAAATTATTTATTGAGATGCAGTGGAGAACAGGCCATTCCCAGCCTTCGAGCCACAACACCTAGCAATCTCCCAATTTATCCCTGGCCTAACTTAATCATGGGACAATTTACAATAACCAATTAACCTACCTGCTGGTATGAGTTTGGACCGTGGGAGGAAACCGGAGCACTCAGAGGAAACCCACATGGTCATGGGGAGAACGTACAAACTCCTCAGAGGCTGCAGCAGGAATTGAACCTGGGTTGCCTGTACTGTAAAGTGTTGTGCTAACCACTACGCTACCGCTCCGCAGATTTGGCAATTATTGAAAGAATACCAACCAGTGAGTTCACGATTAGGTTATGGCTTTTCTTTGTGGCCTAAAAAAGCAGTCTTCCCCTCCTGATTTATAAGGAGAAGTTTTAAAAAAAAACCTCTCTTTTGGCCCAAGATCATCATTCAAATTGATTTTGTCTGACTGGGAACAATACTGCCCTGTTCCAGAAAATGCTATAAATTTTCTGACATTTCTTTTTTTGTTTCAGATTTCCAACATCAAAAGCTTTTTAATTTTCATTCACAGCCCTGTTCTGCTTCTGTAGCATATCAAATCTTAATAGCATCACCGGGCCAAATTTGCATGTTTAAAAATGGTTTCCGCTTCCTTCTGTAGATTTGCTGCTCAAAACATCAGGTTAATGTAGAATCAGTATCAACGAAAGCAACTGAATGAATTTCCACCAAGCTGATCAGATTAAATCAGGAGCTGTGAATGTACTGTGTTATCTTAAAAACTGTATTTTAATCTCATATGGTAATTCACTCAATAAAGGATAAAGGCAGGCAATCCATTCAGAGGTCTGCTCTTTATCCAGCCACCATAATGGAAAAGAATAATTGTTGTGTCATCTTAATGGGAAGTAATCATTGTTTAGGCATGTATCAACAGTTTGCTCTGCACAGGGCTACAGACATGACCCCATTTCTGCTACCACCATAAATCCCTGCTTCCATCTGTAAGACTGCTAGTTTTTCTCTTCCCCTTCAACCAGGCTTTTGCTAATACATCAATGCAACCCTCATCAATGCCACCATTAACTCTATTCTCAACCTTTCCACTTCTGGCTGCCACTAGGTGATGGGTTTAATCTCTTCAGCTCCTTGCAGGTTATCCTTTGTGTGTTACTTCTTGTTAATTGAACTACAATGTTTTTTAGTCTAGCAACATCTCAATTTAAAAATCCTAATCTTTATTCTAAGATACTTGCTTGTCTAAAATATCCTTAGCTCTGTTGCATCTTCCAGCTCCAAGATAACAACACACCTCCATTTCTCAAATCCTGTGCCTCCTTGGTTTTAGTGCTCCATGATTGGCAGCCTACATTTAGCATCCTAAAACCTAAGCTCCAGAATTTCACAATTAATAAAATAGGACCCTGTCTAGAACTGTCTCCTCCTTTTCAACAATTATTAAATCCTATCTACAAGTCCTAATATCTGCTTGTCCTAATATGTGAAATTTTAGAGGAGTTTCTTTTGGAGATCACCAATACACTAACTGTCATTTTCTGAAACCTGATCTATTCTAGAATTGTTACTATGTAAGGAAAGATAGCAAATGTAAAGACAAGGAGAGAGAAAACATGAACAGTGGACCAGTTGGCCTGCAATTTATTATTAGATAAGTTGTAATAGAGCATTTGCAAAAGGTGCCGTCAGCATGGATTTCTGAAAGGGAAATCAAGTTTGACAAATGTACTGGAATATTTTGAGATTGTAACAAGCAAAATAAATAATGACAAGTCAGATAATGTGACTATGTGAAATTACAAAAGGTTTTTGACAGGGCAGCACAAGATGTGAGGGGGCTGATTAGCAGATGAAATAAAAGTTGAAAAAAATGTGAGGTCATCCACTTTGGTAGGGAAAAAAGAGCATATTTTTCAAATCTAGAGAATATATTTTTCAAATGAGAGTTTGAAGGGTATCGGTAGTTAGAGGAACCTGGAAGTATATGAATTACTGGGTTAAAATGGAGGATCAACAAACAACTTGTCGGCCTTTATTGCAAGAGGATTGGAATTACAAGAGTAAAGACATCTTGGTTCAATTATATAGAGCTCGAAAGGGACTGCACTGGAACACTACATAAGGGGCTATATTCCCAAAATACAACAAGCAAGAAGATATCTATGATAGAGAGAGTGATATGAAGAGAGATAGAGTAAAGTAAATGTGCAACCTCTTGAGGTTAGAACAATGAGAGGCGAGCTGAGTGAAATGGAGAAAGCCCTTGCAAAAAATCTGGAATGATTTTTCCCCTAGCTGTAGAGTCAAAAAAAGAAAATAAGAGCTCAACCATTCAGCATAGACAAGAGAAAACAGTTCTTCAACCACTGGTGAATCATTGAAATTAACTATAGAAAAGAGCAGTGGTAGCTCTGACTATACTCAAGACAGAGAACAATAGATTTTGCAAGTGAAGAAATATGAAGTTAATGCAGGAAAGGAATGCAGTGGTAAAATCCATGATTTTTATTGAATGGTGGAGTTAGAAGACTCCTGCCTCTAGATTTTATGTTCTTTCAATTACTCCTGCAAAAATATTTGGAGTAGTTTCTCCAGTATAATATGCACAACTACCAAAACATCAGTGCTTCAGTGAATGGAGGATTTAATGCTTCCATTAAGCAGCATCCATTTTAAATGAAGAGACAACAATCTACAATGGAATAAATAAAATACAGCAATATAAACAGTAAGCATATACAGGTAGAGATATAATGCTTTTCTACAATACCTACAATTCTCTACAATTCCTTTTGTTTGCATTATTTACTTATTTTGTAATTTATAGTAATTTTACATCTTTGCATGGTACTACTGCTACAGCACAATACATTTCACATCATCTAAGATAACGATAATAAATCTGATTCTAATTCAAACTGTTGTGTATTTGATATTTCAATAACATGTCCGCCAGAGAAAGCAGGATCTCCCAGTGGCCACACATTTTAATTCCACATCCCATTCCCATTCTGACATGTCTATCCACAGCCTCCTCTACTGTAAAGATGAAGCCACACTCAGGTTGGAGGAACAACACCTTATATTCCGTCTGGGTAGCTTCCAACCTGATGGCATGAACATTGACTTCTCTAACTTCCGCTAATGCCCCACCTCCCTCTCGTACCCCATCCGTTATTTATTTATATACACACATTCTTTCTCTCTCTCTCTCCTTTTCCTCCCGTTGTCCCTCTGACTATACCCCTTGCCCATCCTCTGGGTTTTCCCCCCCTCTCCCCTATCCTTCTCCCTGGGCCTCCTGTCCCATGATTTTCTCATATCCCTTTTGCCAATCACCTGTCCAGCTCTTGGCTCCATCCCTCCCCCTCCTGTCTTCTCCTATCATTTTGGATCTCCCCCTCCCCCTCCCACTTTCAAATCTCTTACCAGCTCTTCTTTCAGTTAGTCCTGATGAAGGGTCTCGGCCCGAAACGTCGACTGTACCTCTTCCTAGAGATGCTGCCTGGCCTGCTGCGTTCACCAGCAACTTTGATGTGTGTTGCTTGAATTTCCAGCATCTGCAGAATTCCTCGTGTTTACGAGATACATGCTAAATGTTCTTTACTAATGGCATTAATCTTGGCTAAAACTGCAATGTCTGAGTACAAAAATGTTTCGCACCATGTGGGACAAACCCACTATTAAAGGTATCCACACTCATTAACAACTTTAAAAAGAAACCCAGACAATCAATTTACCCGATGCATCCTCCTCGACATTGGTGAGACACATAAATTGGGAGATCGTATCATTGAGCACCTCTGTTCCATTCACCAAAAGTGGAACTTCCCCGTGGCCAAATGTTTTAATTCCAATTTCCATTCCTGTTCTGACATATCAGTCCATAGCCTCTTCATGCGCTGTGAGGAGGCCACCTTCAGGGTCGAGGAGCAACACCTTATATTCTGTCTAGGTAGTCATGAGACTGATGGTAAGGATATCGATTTCCCCTTCCAGTTAAAAAAAATTCCCACCCCTCCCCTCATCTTCTATACCATTCTGGCTCCTTACCTCTTCCCACCTGCCTACCTCCCCTCCTTGGGGGTCCCCTCCTCTTTCCCTTCCTCCTCTAGTCCACTCTCCTCTCCTGTCAGATTACTTCTCCTGCAGTTTTTACCTTTCCCACCCACCTGGCTTCACCTATCACCTTCTTGCTAGTCCTCCACCCACTTTTTTATTCTGGCATCTTCTCCCTTCCTTTTCAGTCCTGAAGAAGGGTCGCAGTCTGAAATGCCAAATGTTTATTCATTTCCATAGATGCCCCCGACCTGAATTTCACCATTGTGTGTGTATTGCTTAGGATTTCCAGCATCTGCAGAATTAATTGTGTTTACAATCAATTTACCTATTTTCTTGTATACAATTTTGCATTAATATTCAGTTGTAATCTCAAACAATCATGAACGCACTCAACCTCTTGTCCAATTCATTCTTGGGACCCAGCAAACTCTACTAGGCATTCAAGCACTAGTAGCTCTACTGGCTCATTTCCTCAGAGACACCTCATGTCTATCTGGCCTCAAACCAGTTCTGCAGCTGTTGCTTCAATATAATTGCTTTGTGACTTTGTTTTTAGATATTCTGGATCACAATCTTCTTGGTGTCATCTGTATGCGTGAAAGATTCCACATAAGTCTTAGCATGAGGGTCTGATCATTTTTATTAATAAATACACTAGTTACCATTATACCATCATACAATCATGATCGTCTCCTGTTGGCTTGCTTCTGAAAGCTCTCTTCTTTGTCCCTCTACTTTTACACTGCCTTGTAATTTGGATCCAATTCTGAATCACCTGATGCAACTCACTATCGATACTTGGCCTTTCTACTTTCCAACAGTCACCTTTGAGCTCATAGAATCATCTCCCCTGACTTGCCCTTCTGAGATTGCCTCCAAGATGCCCACATCTAGCATGACTATTGCTTGGTCTGAAATTTAACATTCCATGCCTGCTAGAGCATCCTTTAGATCTTCCAAGCTTCAAACTATCTCAACAATGCAATGTTACCTCTAAAAGCATCCAACCCAATCAGTGTTTGATTCATTCCAATATAAAGTCTGTTTGTAATACTAACAGAGCTCTTCCCTAGAACTTGTGCAAATTCAAGTTTTCTACTTATGTTAATTTGCCTGACACAATTAAATTCCTTCATGTTGAACCTTGTTGCTCCTTAGTTTTTGGACTGTTATGGTGATGGAGTTGTTGTCCCACATCTTCTGTGAACTCACACAGATTGCAGGTTCATTCTTCGACTATTTTCCTTTGAGATTCATGAACAATTGCACTGAAGTAATCATCAAACAGACCCTTTGACTTGGTTCCCTCATAGTAAGCAGACGTCCATCAACATGGGACTCAGAACATCTTTCCCTCTGACACCTCACCCTGGCCTAATTCCCTGACCAGTTTGTCACTTTGCTTTACAGGTTTGATTCTCAATTTCACAGTTATCCCTATAAACATCTGCCATTGTGACAGAATACCTGCTTCATCTGTTGATTAGTAATGGAATACATATGTGTCCTTACTGTGTGACAGCCAAACAAAGGGCAACTCTTGAAAAATGGCTTCAGCACGCTCTTTATGTGTTTTAAATTAAATATTTGTTAATACAATACACTTTCATTTTAAAGTCATATTTATAGGTATCTCACTCCCATTCACTACACTGCTGCTTTACCACATCCATTGGCTCTTTGCCATACAACTCTTCTTTGGTTTTCTTAAAATACATCTGCCTGCTTCACTTTCATCCGCCCACTTTCACCTCCTAACAGAAAGCATTCCTCGGTGTTATCAGATGACCTGGCCTGGACCCAGCACATAAGTGCAAATATGAAGAAAGCACAGCAGGCCTCTACTTCCTTAGAAGTTTGTGAAGATTTGGCATAACATCGAAAACTTTGACATACTTCTGTAGATGTGTGGTGGAGAGTATATTGACTCTCGATCATGGCTTAATATGGAAACATCTATGCCTTTGAATGGAAAATCCTACAAATGGTAATGAGTATGGCCCAGTCTATTATGGTTAAAGCCCTCTTTACCATTGGACACACCTACACAGAGACCTGTCACGGAAAGGCCGCATCCATCTTCAAGGACCCCCACCACCAGGTTCAGAAACAGTTACTACCCCTCAACCATCAGGCTCTTGAACCAGATGGATAACTTCACTCAACTTCACTCGCCCCGTCACTGAACTGTTCCCACAGTCTATGGACTCACCTTCAAGGATGCTTCGTCTCATGTTCTCGATATTTATTGCTTACTTATTTATTCATTTTTTTTTTGTATTTGTACAGTTTGTTGTCTTTTGCACTTTAGTTGTTTCCCCATTGGGTGCGGTCTTTCATTGATCCTATTGTATTCTTGAATTTACTGTGTATGCCCTCAAGAAAATGAATCTCAGGGGCTATACATAGTGACGTATATGCACTTTGCTTTAAATTTCTCACGTGGTCTGTACAAGCCAGCTGTGTGGTGAAAAAAGCACAACAGCGCCTCTTTCACCTCAGACGGTTGAAGAAGTTTGGTATGGCCCTCAAATCCTGAGAATTTTTTACAGGAGCACAATTGAGAGCACCTGACTGGCTGCATCACTGCCTAGTATGGGAACTTAACCTTCCTCAATCGCGGGACTCTGCAGAGAGTGGTGCGGACAGCCCAGCGCATCTGTAGATGTGAACTTCCCACTATTCAGGACATTTACAAAGACAGGTGTGTAAAAAAGACCCAAAGGATCAGTGGGGACGCAAGTCACCCCAACCACAAACTGTTCCAGCTGCTACCATCCGGGAAACAGTACTGCAACATAAAAGCCAGGACCAACAGGCTCCGGGAGAGCTTCTTCCACCAGCCCATCAGACAGATTAATTCATGCTGATACAATTGTATTTCAATGTTATATTGACTGTCCTGTTGTATAATTATTTATTATAAATTACTATAAATTGCACATTGCACATTTAGACAGAGACATAATGTAAAGATTTTTACTCCTCGTGCATATGAAGGATGTAAGTAATAAAGTCAATTCATCTCAATTTACTTTGAACTTTGAACTTAATAGCCTTTCAAGATCTTTATTACGTTCTCACCCAAGTCCTGGTTTGCGGTTTGAGGTGCTAGAAGTCTTACCAATGCCTTACATTTCCAGTTGCACCACCTGCAACAATATTGCTTTCCTCTCTCTTTCTCTCTCTCTTTATCTAGCTATGTTTTCCCTCTCCCTGCACTCTCTATTTCTGCTCTCTCTATTTCTGCTTTCTCTTTCTTGCTCTGTCTCTATGCTTTCTCGCTATCTGTGCTCTCTCTCCTCCCCTCTTCCCCTCTCTCACTCCATCTCTTTCTCTCTCACTCAGGACAGAGCCCTCCTCTGGGGGTTAGCAATATGCAATGCTTTCAAGAATATTTCCACGTGTTCCATAGACTAGGCATAGAACTCATACTGCTCAAGTTCCCTGATGCACTTGACATATTCACCGATCAATTTAGAAAATTTCATTCTCCAGTTTAGTCACTTTGGATCACAGTTCTGTCACGGTGTAATTCAATCATAATGTTCCATCCATTGGTTTCTTTGGTAACCAATGAAACCTGTAAACACAACCAAATAAACATACATAAAACTATGTATGTTTGAACATCTTTTATTTTATGTCGTAACTCTCAACCAAACTTCAGCCTTCGGGCACAACAATATATTGTCAATTTAGAGGTTCCCGACATACAGTTGACTACAAAGTCTGCTTCTTTCTAGTTCATTTATGGTCTTCTTTGTAATTGATGTCCAAAAGAAAAAGCACGAGGTTCTTTTGGAGGATGTCAATTGGCATGCAATGCACAAATCATGGAGATTCTTGTAGTTCTCTGTTGCACCTGTGCAATAGTGGTGGCTGTCCATCGTGTCCGACAATGGCAGGAAACCTGTGTGAGAGAGTTTCTAAAGTGGAACAGCCATGCACTAGAGTAGTTCTACTCTCTCGAGCTTGGAAGTCTGGGTCCAGTGGTACAAGTATTCATCTGAACTGTGGTCTTCCTTGGTTGCTTCGTCTGTGTCTTGTCATGCCTTTTGCTCACTATGAAGTGTTGCAAAACTGCCTTCCTCATCGTTGATCTCTTCTGCCCAATCTGCTGGAGCTGCCTTCTCATGCTAGGACAGGCACGTCCCTAACTCAGCAGCATATGATTATCATCTGCTACCCTCATGCGTGTACATAACAGTAATTCTATCTTGTAACCTGTTAGCACACTCTCCGAGGAATTAATGGGGTGCAAAATGAACTGTTACTGTTACTTTAAAAATGCAAACAAGAGGAATTCTGCTGGAAATTCAAGCAACACACATCAAAGTTGCTGGTGAACGCAGCAGGCCAGGCAGCATCTCTAGGAAGAATCCTGACGAAGAGTCTCGGCCTGAAACGTCGACTGTAACTCTTCCTAGAGATGCTGCCTGGCCTGCTGCGTTCACCGGCAACTTTGATGTGTGTTGCTTGTTACTGTTACTTCCTCTATGAATCGTATTTACTAAAAAACCTGGCTGGTCCAGTTCTTTTGTTGCAGTAAGCTTACAATTATACCCCCATGAAAATATTGAGATATAAAATTTGAAGGACCCTTCATTAGTTTAACAACTCATCATACGGTCAATACAACTAGAGTAAAGAAATAATCCTCTGGAATCAGAGAAGCGGAAACAGCCGGAGAAAACGTTTGAAGTAACCTTACTACCAGAGCTTTCACTGCCCACGGATAGCTAGTCACCAGCGCTGTGGACTACTTTGTTTCTTCCAGTATGATTCAGACGCAGTCTTCTACCAGTAAGCCTGCTGCCAGCTTAACAGCAAGGACTAGCCAGTCCAATTCACTCCAGCACAAATGACAGTACAACCAGCAGAACAGCTTTATTTAAAAAAAAGAGAAATTTGGAAGTCTGCAAATTTAACTATTAAGTAATTAAAATAACAAGCATTTATCTTTCTCTTTACAAGTTCTTTCCCAGAATGATTAAATAGGCTGACTATTCTTGCAGCAAATTAAACTGATGTGGGTTCAATGGATGGATTTCCTAGCCTGAGAACTGGGAAATCTGTGAAAGTTCACTTTGCCCTTTAGCACTCTGCAAGAAGTCCACCAGCACAGTGCAAGTATCCCACAACCAGTGCTCCGCTGAGTAATAGGCCAGTTTAGAGCCTTCATCTATGAAAAACCCAATTATGGACATACCTGCTAGACCTAAGCATCACTGTAATTTTTAAACAATTATACAGGTTGATGGCTCTAAGTTTATAGTTAAATTGTTCTTATAATTTGTTAGTGGGCTAATCATATAATAGGCAAAGCCAAGCTTTCAAAAATATTCCCTATATGGCTAGCATTAAGAATGCTATAGCTTTTAAAAGATAACTTCTATATTTATTGGGAATAATTTTAAGTATATCCTTTTAGCTCCATTCAAAATTGATATGTTCTCTCTATTTACAGCTATATTGAGTTTTGACTGCCTCTTTTGCTATTAAAAAATACAACATTCAATCCCACTGAAGTACTCTGAACATAAATACTGACTAGCCTACTGACACTTCCAGCATTTAAAATTTTTAATTCAGATTTTAAGAATTTTTATTTTTATTTTTCAGATTACATACCTCCTAGATGACGCAGTAGTCAATCATATACATTTATTTATTAATCTATCTGTCTATTGCTCTGTTTAGAGATACAGTGTGGTAACAGGCCCTTTTGCCCACCACTACGGTTACATCAGTCAATATCAATTCAGTGGATTTGCATTATGCGAATTTATTTTTTAAAAAAGCATGTGTATTTACTAAGTTACCTGTAAACAGTCTATATTTAAAATCAATAATAATAATTACTTCCAAGTAATGACTTGGCGTGGTGCAGTAAACGTGTCAAAGTAAAGAATGACTACATTAAAACTATTTAATTATAACTATATTCATGATGCAAAGTGGAAAGTGGGGCAGGTAGGAGACAGGTGAGGGGAAACATCAGACAAAGGTTAGTGGTGTTCTTTGAGAGTTCAAATCCACAATTACAAAGTATGGGTAGTCTATCACCTCAGTGGGGGTGGGGGAGATTTATCTACATTGCTGCTGAAGATAGTTTATCATTGATGTGAATGAAGCTGAACTTTTGTCTTAAAAGCATTATACGTTCCATTCCTTTTATGCTTACAACGTGCAAAATAAAGTAAATATTCATTTACCTATTAAACGTCTTCAATTTTATTTATTTAAAATAAAAGCTTAAATACACATAAAAACTTTTGCTTAGCCTGGTGAAATATTAAGATTTTTCAGTTTAAGGTTTCTAATTATCTTTTGATTAATTTCTGGATATTAACGGCATTCATAAATGTTTTGGCTGACTCTTCAACTAAATATTGACTACTAAAAATTAGAATATCTCCTGCAATATTGCACTTTTCTCTATAGTTGGAAAATAAATGCCTGCCAATAAGAATGAGGAAGTCAAATGTGTAAACACACAATATTTTTAAAGTTATTTCTGAAAGAACATACACCATTCATGTTTTTCCTTTTTCCTTAAATTAAGCAAGCTTTAGTGTAGAAACAAACTATGGAAAGAACATTTACTTAAAACAAGTAACTGTATTCATGGTGTGAAGTGGAGATAGCATTGGAGAACAATGATCAGTATTTGGGCAGGAATTTTACCCTATGCCATAAAACCTTGAATCATGCCAGAAAAAAACACAGAAATTAGTTCAGATCCAAATTATAGCTCCCAAGTTGATGAATAAAAATAATGCACTGCATTACGTTCTATTTGGAGGAGATAAAATGATGAACATTTTAGAATGCTGGCTGTGGTCTAAACTTACTAACATATGAATAAAAGAGATATTTTAATTTTGAACCTTCCAAGTGTATGAGAGCACATCAACTGTTTTTATAAAAACAAACTTAGGTAGGTTTAGGTCTGTGACGGAAGTAGTGTATCAAAATGACAAGCAGTGGTTATTTTTCTATTAGTGGTCTCCCCCAGGCTCTCCCCACTTCAGTGCATGCAATTGAGATCCATTGGATGTTAGAGCATAACATGCAATTCAATATGACACATGATCAAGTCATCTCACACAGTGCATTGCCTTTTACTAACACTGGCCCTTTATAACTTGTCAGCTTTTTCACTGTTGAAACAACGTGAATGCACGGTCTATAACAAGATACGTTTATGTTTTGCGGTACTTATTCTGAAGCACCCTCTTTGCCAATAGATTCCTGCACCATCATAAAATAGAAGATGAAAGGAATTTGCACCTCACTTGCATACAGCATTACTCATTACTTTAGTTTAGATATGACTATATGTTGTCTTTTTGGACAGGTAATGCGATATGGAAAATCAAAGAGAAAATACGGCTGTCATTTTCCAGCTAGGAGTAAAGCTGATGCTGTTCGCAACTGTATTGTGCAGTTCTATTGGTTTATGCTGACATGGGAATTTACCAGTTTCACTAGTTTCCCTAACCAACATGGAGATCAACTTCTGTCCGTCCACATCTCCTATTCCCCCACCCCCTTTATCACATACAGCCATAGAGGAACACATACACACATACACACGTACGTACGTACGTACACCTTGCCATTGGAAAAGAAAAGGATTACTCATCAACTGCTTCAAAAACATTTCCAACATGTTAAATGGGAGGGTCTTACCTCTCTCGGCAAGAATATATACATGTCATCCACTGTTGTTAGCACTATTCATTTTTCAACCAAGTCTTCTTTTGAAACAACTACAACAAACATCAGCAAGTCTTCGACTGATCGTCATCACAATGAACAGGATAATACTCTACAGCTTTATCTTGACTGCTGTCAGTATCAGTCTTCATGGCGCTCCAGTGAGTCAGCTCAGGGAGCTAATAAAAGATGTAAATAATCTGAAAATCCTGATGAAGGTAAGATTAAATATTAGATGGCAATTTTCATTTTGAATAACTTTACGTTCAATTTAAAATGAGATCTAATGGTTTGAATTACCTCCTATTTTCCCAGGGCGTTGAACCTCAGTTACCTGTCCCTTCAGAAAATGATTCGGTAGGCAATATTCTTTAAATTGAATGCAATTTGTAGATGCACTGTTTGTATTGTAGGCATATGTTGCTTTCTTGTTTTGCTGTTGTATCAGATGTGAATTTCAGATAGTTAAAGCACTTAAATGAATACTGGCTAGATCTGCTTTGTCAACATGTGCTCTATCTTAAAAAGTTATAATTTCTTTGAAATTTAGCATTACTAATTATGAAAATAAAAATTAATTTTATGGGAAGGCACAAGCAAATGATGCCAAACCATTTTACTGACTGTTTAAAGTGAAAGGCTAAAAACATGAATCACATTTGAAAGTGCATGAGTCAGTAGCTTGCACTTACCAACATTCACCCCCGTATATCACATGCGATTGCAATCTAATGATGCAGTACTAAATACTGGATGCATTAGGATTTTAAGTTGTCTTTTTTTTCAAATGAGAAAGTATAGTTAATAATTAATTTGATCTGCAGAAATTTTATGTGATAGAAGTTAGATTCCATATTTCATAATATGTTAAAATCATGCAAGGTTTTAATGCTTTTTACCTTCACTGAATATTTTAAATTTCAATATACAATTTCTAGATGTCAGACTAGAAGAATTCTCTCAGATTTAAGTAGATCAAAGGGTGAAGCTAATATAAAACATTTGGAAATATTACCTTGAACTTTGAACTAGATGTGAACTTTGTGTGAGCTTTCAGATTAAAGTGTTTAAATTCACATGAATTGTGCAAAGCTGATGGCCAACAGTTAACTGCAAACTTGCTTTCTCCAGGCAAGCACAAATATAGAAAATAAATAAACATAAACTACTATCTGCTAAAATCATTTATTTTTGTTGGATTGCAAACCTGTTGTCAAAATCGTGGAATGGGTTTGTATTTGTGTCTCATCAGTTAAAATATAATCACAGGAAGGAAGAGAAATTTCCGGTGTGCTTACCAAAAGCTCATACACAAATCTAGTAATAAACACAAAATAGCTTGTTTCACTCCTTCCATTAAATAACTATGAACAAAATTAAGTATTTGAGCCGTTAGCAAATAAGAAAAAAAGTAGAGTATGAATATGCACAGCAACATTCATATTACAATTGGAGGAAAACTTTAAGCAATTAAAAGAGGTGATCTGTGTTAAAAAGGCTAACTACCTTACAAATCATGCAGAATTCTGTCACTGAAATGTTAACACGATAATTTTTTCAGAAGAAATTAAAAAATATGGAGGTCAGAATAAGGTAGTAATGAAGAGTGAAGAGGATGGCCTTGACAAGGGTCTTAGAATATTAAATCTTGAAGTACAACCCTGAAGACAAAATTGAACAACAATCTATTGTTACTTACCAATAATGATTTAACTACCCCAGAATTATACTTAACAGTTGCTTCTATTTGGTTTGTTAATTTCTAACACTGGGTCATTGCAGCCCATCAAACAGAATAATTCAAATCACTTTTGGCTTATTTTTTTAAAGAGATTTAGATATTAAAAATGATCATGTGTACCTAAAATATTATGTTCCATTACATATTGCCATTACTTGTTCTCAGTTAGGTAGAATTTATGGACACAAACTACATCAAGTAATTCCATAATTTTTGAAAATTACTTTAATGTATTTTTCTTGTCCTTTCAGTGCATTTCAAAATGTAAAAATGCTTTATTCTTGGCAATTTTCTTTGTGTTACTGATTGCCTTAGACTCCTGCTCTCTGGTCCCTGATTCCCTTGGCAGGAGAGGGCAGGAATATGGATTGACAATGATCATACTAAATAATGGAGAAGGTCAGGGAGTTGAGTGGATGGCTTGAGCCCGCACTCTTTTCTTGTTTTTGTGTTTAAAGAAACATACCTGTTCATAGTTAACGAAAATAAAATCTAGTCCAAGTGAATAATGAATAATCAGGGTTCAACTCCATCTAAGTCATCTATTATAGGAGACTGAAAGGAATTTCATGCTTTGTAGTAAATACTACCATTGAAAGGGTAAAGAGTGAAACTTGAAGTGAAATGTTAACATGGCAGATATAAACTTCTCAATTTTACTAGATAAAGATAATGATTTCCATAAAAACTCAAAAATTTCAGGAAAAGTTAAAAATGATATTATGATCATTGGGGAGTCTTGTTGGCAGCTCCAAAGGGAACTGTCAGCTCTCATCTGAGACAAAGGTGGCCCCAGGATTTACACAGACCTGCTATAAGACTGGGACGTTCTGAGTGCCAGATGGGACTTCATGTACTGTTACAGGATAGCAGAAGAAACAGAGACAAGCTCTTGCTAGGTTCTGTCAGTTAGACCCTCCACTTGACCTGACCTGCTGCAGATTTGAAGAGCCAATTCATTTAAATGGTGGGGGGAGTTTTTTAATTAAAAGCAGAACATGCTGTTAATGCTATTAATGTTTCGGATGAAAGCCTCTTCTCAGAACGAGGAAAGAGGAAAAGCAGGATTTTTTAAAGTTGAAGTGAAGGTTAACGATGGATGGATAGGACAAAGAGAATATCTGGCATCTGCAGATTTTTGATCTTCCTATTTTACTTTTCAGTTATTTCTACATGTTTTAATGAGTTTTAATTGCTTGTGTTCTCTAAGTTTATAAAAATTACATCATTTACACAACTTTGATAGCTTTTAACTGTCAAATTAATTTGATTATAGTCAAATTAATCTGGTTGATTCTTGAATATCTCCTAGTGGCCAGTTTCTGAATTGCACTAACAGCAAGCTAGCAATTACCCAACAAATTAAAATAACAACTTAAATTCATCTTTCATTCATATTTGATAAATAAATGATTATTTATACCCAAAAGGGAGGTTGCCATTGATATTTACTTCAGTTAATTGAGTAGAAAAGTTAGGAAAATCTTTATAGAGAAGAGAAGATGTGATAAATAATAATAATATCAACTTCTTTATCGAGCATTTTTCATACAGGTGATGTAGTTCAAAGTGTTTTACAAGGGGATGAAGTACAAACATGAAAATAAAATAAATATAAAAATAAAAATGAAAAAACCAAAAGATGTTAGATAAATAGGTTTTGAGCTGGTGTTTAAAAGTGTCAAATAAGTCTGCAGCCCTCGTAATTTTAGGTATTGAGTTTCACAGTTTAGGTTTCAAAACGTTTCAAAAGGTACATTTAATGTCAGAGAAATGTATACAATATACATCTTAGGAGTGTAGTTCAAAAAAGTTAACCCACCAATTATCTTTCAAGGGAGGTTGTTTAAATTTAAATTTAAAAGACCAGAAAAAGAAGACATGAGAGCCCAAACAGGTTTAATAAACAAAAACGATACTGTGATGCACTCCACTCCTAGACCATTAAAGGCTTTAAAAACAAGTAAGATCATTTAAGATGGGTTAACATCTTGTAAGTTTTTATACAATAAAAATAAATCTACATCTGTATACATAAACCTGTGGAACATCATTGGCAACACATGACTTGTGTACATATAAGTAAGGCAACCAGAAACAATAAAGGAAGTATTGAAGTGGGTTTAACTTAATATAAAGTTCTAAATAAGGAAGCAGATTCCTGCCTGGATCAGTCAAATCTCATCAAATATACCAAATAAGATTTTAAGCCAATTGTTAAACTCTAGTTGCAATACTCAGGTACAAACACTCTGCTGTGAACTGACCAACCCTTCTTTGAACACCAGTGGTCTGCAATAGGGCACTCACTTGACATGAATGGTTTGTCAGTGGCAATCAAGTAAATCTCATCAAATATGGCCTGGGATCAAGAAACCACAGACTAACAGTATAACTATTGACTTTATATGTGGGTCAAGTTCAAGTTTCTCCTGAAGATATAATTCTAGTTATATCGAGATGGAACACTATAGTAAATGTAAGTCACTAAATTCAGTGTTAATGCTTGCATTCTACAAGGTACACCGCAGTCAGTTACTGGTACAATGTAAATAAACCAGGAAACTTTTAGGGGATTCCCCACTTCCTGTCAGCAGATCAGAAATTTTCTTTTCTAACACTTTGCATAGCCATAAATAAGCTGCAAAAACAGGAGAACTTTTCACACTGTGAAAATTAGTACTTTAAAGTAGGTAACTATGATTATTGAACTACTTAACCTCAGTTAGAGTTTCCTGTGCAGGTCAGCAAAATAAGCTAGTTACCTTTACTGTAGGGAAAAAATATAAAAATCGTTGAGTTAGTGGAGCAGGCTTAGATTTTGCAGTTAATGGAAAAAAGGAAATTGCATCAACAGTAAATATAATTATAACATGAAGTTTTTGACATAGTAACTGCATGATGTTGATATAATTTATATGATGAGAACAATGTACAAAGTTCAACAAAATTCACAGATTATTAATGTAAAAATTTCCCTAATGTGCAATATATTCTTTTGAGCAGATGGTAAATGCATCTTTCCATAAACTAGCAAATTCTTCTTTATATCTGCAGACTGAGCCATAAAGCTCCAGTAATATCAGTGACTGCTAAGGTTTTTTAAAATAATAGTTTTAAAGAAATTTGGTTACAATAAGCAGTTTTTATCTCCAAAAACGAATAAATGTATTTGCCATGTATTGTGCAATGATGTTGATTACTTTTCTCTTCTCTTTAGGATTACCTTTCCTGCTTTGTAGCTGAACTGAAAAGATTCCAGGCCGCCTCCAGTCATCAAAGTTACAGTAAAACCATACGAAGACTGATCAAAAAAGCAACACAACTGTCCCATATTGGTGTAAGTTTCTAGAATTTTTCAAAATGATCATTAATTGGATCTGGACTATTGCTTAGTTACTGAATGCTGGAATTTTATAATTTGTTCTGGATAACACTTTAAAACAAATTTTAAACTGTTGACAAGGCTCTGGACGAATCTCACTAAAATTCTAGAACTGCCAGCTACAGAAATATTCTGATTAAACTCTAGTGATATCCCTGTGCAAAATCTGGGTTCCAAATTCATTGACTGTCACCATCTCCAAATAAGCATTAGATGTAGATGTGGGGTGTTTTTGCTCTGAAGGGGAAAACACACCTCCTATGCATGGTGAACAGACATTTCACTCTGTTAACTATACAGAAAAGGAGCCTAGTTACAAATATATGTTCCTGGGTGCCATACCAAGCTCCTTACTGGCAATTTCCTGTATGTTTTCTTTCAAAATGTCTAGTGCTAATATGTGACTAATAGTTAAGATTTTGAAATAAATTTCTTAATGTTTACCCCATTTGCAAGTAAAAGAATGTATGTTGCTCTTTAACTTCCCTGTACACATAGCAGTATCCTAAATAGTTCAACTCCTGTTAAAACCTTTGGCTTTAAATGCATTTAAAAGTCATACAAAATCTTCATTCCCCCTTTGTTTATTTCACAGAACAACTGTTCTGAGCAGAATGATCCAACAAGGAACACCACCTCCTTTCTGGATAAAATGGAGAATATCCTACAGAGGAAATTCAAAGGTTAAGATTAAGATTTAAGGTAAGAGTAGCAACTAATTTACTGAAATTTATTGGCATTGCAGTTCCTTCACTAAAAGCTTAAGGAAAATAATGCCAGTTGTTAAAATAATGCAAATATCACAAAAAAATTGTCAGCTGCTTTTCAGTGATAGGAAACAACCTTTTTAACACATTTTCTAATGTATGAGGTGTGATGTTATAGTAGCTTTAGCACTGAACACAGATTGTAGAGTTTAAACCTATTAATTGCCACACTTATAAAGATTATTTGCCTACCTTTTCTAAAATACAAGGTATAACGTACTTGTGAATCTCCAGCTCCTTGTACAATCTCAATACCTATGAACTCTATGTAAGAAATCACTAATTTCATTTCATGTCAGTAAAGTAAATAAGTAAGAGTTTTGCAGTTGCAGTGGAAGGAAGAAATTTAGCATCTTGCCTATTTCACACGTTACCATGTTATTGATCTGGAGATATAGCATTGGCAAGTAGTAGACAAAATGAATTCCATAAAAATATTAAATGTCTGTACCTAGCTAAATATCCGGTATTGGCTTCAATCATTCCCATTCAGAATAGTTCTGGATTTAGTATTTAAGGTAGTTGTTTGTATTTGTAGGTGATTATTTAAAAATAATTACTTCAATTGATGTCACATTTACTGATGATATTTTATTTTCTTTCACAGTGATATGCCAAACTCCAGATATTTCAAAATGGTAACTGGATGATGCACATTTCAAGCCACTGTGATCTATTCCAAGAGGAAGAAGTTGTTTTTCTTTAACTCACAAGAGTATGAATGATTAATATTATATATTATTATTTATTGTCTATTTAGATAAGAACTCTTTTCACTGAACAATATTTCTGAAAACAGTTTAATATAAATATTACTTCCTATCCAGTCATGCATTCCAAGGAATGAATGCACTGGAGCTTAATAATTGCTTTGGAACAGATATCATATATCCATACACTTTTCAGACGTTATATGTCTTGAATATTAATCTGATTTGCCCTAGATCATTGCTCAACAGAGTTCCACAAATTGGATTGTTTCATTACAGTGAGTTATGTATAGAATATATCAACTCATTACAGCACTTCAGTTTAACAGTTAATCTGAAAATGAATCAATCCAATTGATGCACTGTATACACTGAAGGGACTCAATTTTAGCACTGATTTGATCATTGACAAAGCCCTTCTTCAAGATCATATCAGTAAGAGGTCCAAATGAACATCAGAAAGAAACTTACTCTGCAATGAATTCAAGGCTATTCATATCTAAAAAGTTGGATGTAAACATATAAAAGATTATTTTATACATTTTAAGTTCTCAAGATAGTTGTTAACGATGAGCCTAACACTAGTCTCTCAATAAAAGTGATTTATTTATTATTTACATTAAACAAGTAAACATTGCTGCTCAGGGAAACAAAAATCTTAATTGTGGCTAGTTAAAGGTGAAGTTTTCTTCTAGAATTTCTTTAAAGGTAGGATAACTTTCGTTTACTCTGTTGATTTGCCACCGTGTGTGTTGCTAGTTCTCAACGTAACTGCTCCAAGGAGATTGAGGAAAAGTGAGCAACGTTTTCGGATAATGCTTCGAAAGCCATTTCTAAAATGAATCGTTAATATTCACAGGGCAACAAGGAGAAATAGTGATTTTAAAGACGTATTTTAAAAACAGTCAGAAATTCGATTTTCTCATATATTGTCGGTTTAAAAAAATCCGATACTTTTCTTAAGCAATTTATATTTGAAGAATCTCCCTCATTCGATCTATTTTTTCAATGTTTAGAATCTCACAATAATTGGCATTATCAAAATTTTCTCTTATTTTCCATAACTCGGTTAACTGCAATAACTCAGCAGAACAACGTAAACGAAAAGTCCCCTGTCACTAGCAACATATTACGAAGGTGGAGGTGACAGTTTTGTTTCCTACATTCTTTGCATCCTTTTACCAAAATAAGCCTGTTATGACATTCATATTGTGATATGCCAAGTTATTAAGCTATCGTGTCAAAATATAATTCTAGGCATTGCCGTCTTCCGAGATTCCACAAAGAACCGATATCCTGTCTCACCTCGTAGCAATAAATCAACACAGAGTTTATGAGGTCAGCGCTAACATCTGGCGTAATTCTCCAACTTTTAAATTGGCCGGTCTGTGTCAAAATGGATGTTAATATTTAATTCTGTCCTAAATGAGGGAAATAGTTTATGATAACCTAACAACACAGCAGCAGGATTCCTGCTGCTCTTTTGGTCCGGTTCTTGGTAAATTCCGCAACTCTCGGACGGGATTATCGATTCCTGTCACCAAGGGCATTCTGCTGTAGGTGTTAGCACGGATACAGAGCGAATTACACCCGACTGCTGCAATAGCGACTGTTCCGGCTGCTCGTAAGGATTCGTGCATTGCCTGTCCCTCGTCATTACAGTTGGTCGTTGAATTTCTCCCCCTCCCTCTGTTTCCAGCTGTTAAATGTCCACACGTGTCCTCAACAATCTACCATTTAGATGCAAAATTAAAAGGATAACTAAAATGCCTTCGTTAATTGAATAAATTAATCAAAATATTTTTTTAAATATTTAACGATGATGATCAAGGGGTTGTTTACAGGTGATGGAGATTTATCATTAAGACATTGCATTATGTTATTGCACGATTAGTGTAAGATACAGCTTTGGCATGCATTCAGGAATAAGCTATCTGAGATATAGCCTGTCTTTCTGTGTAAAAGTTGCTTTACATTTATTTGCCATATTTAATATTAATTATTTAAATAGAGCTCAAATGAGCCACCATGTTGCTGAAAATGTATTTTTAATTTTGTTAATAAAATATTTTGATAAAACATTGGTTGTTCAATTCATTTTTAAAGTAAATGGTTATGTGGCTTACAAACTAAGGACAACAGGATAAATAGGGTGCTGACTCCAATCAGACTGGAGGGCCCCTACCCTCATTTTACAGGCCGTCTGTGTTTGATCAAATGTGCACTTGAGCTCCATGGCAATGTCAAAGCAAGTCACAGGTGGGCATCACTCGCAGGGCCATATGTATTGAGAAGCTGGTGGTGTCTCTTCTTCTGAAACCATTGCAATTCTTTTGGTGAATATATTCCCATAGTCCTGTTGAGTAAGGCATTCTAGGATTTAGATACTGCCACTGATGAAATAGCAATACATAGGGCATATTTTTAAGGTGCTTGGAAGTAGGTACAGAGGAGTTGTGAGGGATAAATCTTTTACGCAGAGAGTGGTGAGTGTGTGGAATAGGCTGCCGGCAGCGGTGGTGGAGGCGGAAACGATAGGGTCTTTTAAGAGACTTAGAAAAATAGAGGGCTATGGGTAAGCCTAGGTAGTTCTAAGGTAAGGACAAGTTCGACACAGCTTTGTGGGCTGGAGGGCCTGTATTGTGCTGTAGGTTTTCTATGTTTCTATATCCTTGCAAGTCCTGATAAAGGGTGTTGGGCTGAAATTTCAACTTTTTACCCTTTTCCAAAGATGCTGCCTGGCCTGCTGAGTTCCTCCAGCATTTTGCATGTGTTGCATACATTTCCGTGTTGGAATGGTGCCTGACTTGGAAGTAAAACCCATAAACTGTGGTGTTGCCATACCCGTACATACCTAGCCCTCAGCCTTCCTGTAACCAAGATCGCACCCTTCGTGGTAGCAGCGTAGTAGAGAGAGGGCAGCAGGGCAGCGTAGCGGCTAATGTAATGCTTTACAGTGCCAGTGGCCTGCGTTCAGTTCCTGCCACTGTCTGTAACGAGTTTGTACATTCTCCCCCAGGACATGTGGCTTCCGGTTTCTTCCCACATTCCAAAGACACACAGTTGAGGGCAAGTTGTGGGCATGCTATGCTGGCACTGGAAGCGTGGCAACACTTACAGGCTGCTCCCAGCACGTTCTCGGACTGCGCTGGTCTTTGACGCAAGCAACACTCTTCACTGTATGACATTTCGACATTTCAACATAAATGTGACAAACATACCTAATCTTTTATGTAAAGAGAAGTTGACTGTTGCTAATGTCAATTACTAAATAAAATCAGTGATGGAGAACATTAATATTTAAGTTAGAGTGCTTTGCTATTTAAGCAGACTGCTTTGCTCTGAATAATTTCATCAGTGTTGTTAAAGCTGTACTCATCCAGGCAGGTGATGATTACAAACACAAGACATTCTGCACATTCTGGAAATCCAAAGCAACGCACACAAAGGGCTTAAGGAACTCAGCAGGTCAGGCAGCATCTATGGAAATAGGTAAGCGACAGTTTGTTCCATTGTTCTTGTCGTACACGCTGTTGTTAGTGAAAAGGTTTTGAGATATCAGGAGATGAGTCACTCATTGCAGGATATTCAATGTTTGACCTACTGTTGTAGTTAATGTTAATGTGGCTGGTTCTATTGACTGAATCAGGAATGATGAGCCAGCAAAGTTAAACTAATCAAGAAGGGATAGAATAATCATTGGAATCAAGAAGCGACAAATCTCCAAGGCAAACTGCCATCTCGAGGTTTTAGAAGAAGTAGGAGCACATCTAAAATCTTCCAAAATTCTTTCAATTTAGAAGCTGTTCTTTCAAAGTGAAAATTTGCACAGCTCTTCAGAAAGCTGAGATAGGCGACATCAAGGAATTGTAGACCAGTCAGCCTATTATCTATTGTCAGTAAATTAGTAAAATCTATTATCAGGGATAGAATTACCTTTGTCAATTATCAGAGGACCCATGAGGATTTGTAAAGATTAGATTTGATTGATCTTTTTTTAAAGAAAAGCCTAATTCAATAGACTGGGGAATTTTGCTTCATTGGAACTCTGGAAGACATTTGATATAATCCCTCTGTCTGCCAGAGAAAGCAGGATCTCCAAGTGGCCACACATTTTAATTCCACGTCCCATTCCCATTCTGATGCCCATCCACGGCCTCCTCTACTGTCAAGATGAAGCCACACTCAGGTTGGAGGAACAACATCTTATATTCTGTCTGGGTAGCCTCCAACCTAATGGCATGAACATTGACTTCTCTAACTTCCGTTAATGCCCCACCTCCCCCTCGTACCCGATCCGTTATTTATTTATATACACACATTCTTTTTCTCTCTCTCCTTTTTCTCCCACTGTCCCTCTCACTATACTCCTTGCCCATCCTCTGGGCTTCATCCCTCCCCCTTTCTTTCTCCCTAGGCCTCCCGTCCCATGAACCTCTCATACCCCTTTTGCCAATCACCTGTCCAGCTCTTGGCTCCATCCCTCCCCCTCCTGTCTTCTCCTATCATTTCGGACCTCCCCCTCCCCCTCCCACTTTCAAATCTCTTACTAGCTCTTCTTTCAGTTAGTCCTGACGAAGGGTCTCGGCCTGAAACGTCGACTGTACCTCTTCCTAGAGATGCTGCCTGGTCTGCTGCATTCACCAGCAACTTTGATGTGTGTTGCTTGAAGTTCCAGCATCTGCAGATTTCCTCGTGTTTGCGTGATATAATCCCTGTCATATCAGACACATAGCAGAATTCAAAGCTCATGGAAGTTAAGGCAAAGTTTTGTCCCTGGCTTGGAAACTGGAGTGACATTTACTGAGTGCCAGAAGACAGGAGGTAATGGTGGAGTAGTATACGACCAGCGATGTGCAGCAAGGATCTGTATTAAGGCTGCAACTATTCACTGTAGTTACCACCAATACAAAAACAAGAAGAAATGTAACTGATGTGGGTGGAAATATTAAAACAATATTAACAGAGTAAAAGAATTACCCAAACTGAGACAGGTGGATCATAACTTGGACCACCCTGAGGTAATTTACCGTCAGCCTATAAAGGAAAGAACAGTACGAGACTTGGGAGAACAGGGTCAAGTACAGGTACAGAAAACAATCAAGAAGCTGGGACAATACTGGCATGTACATCCAGGTGACTGACACAGAGGAGACAGAAATTATGTTACACCCACACAAAACCCCAGTTTGACCACATTTGTGTTACTATCAGCTCTTCTGCCCTTAGAAAAGCTACATTGATCATAGGACCAGTGTAACATTTAGTTACCAGATTTGTAACTAGATTCTGAGGGTTAAAATTATGAGCGGAAACTACATAGCCTGGGAAAGTATTTACTGGAAGTTAGGAGGTGAAGGGACAGATTTGATTGAGGTTTTCAAGGTGCCAAGGGGAACCTGTTCCGGTGGTTAAGAATAAAACTGGGGGACGGCCTAAAACTTAGAGTTGGGACTTTATGAAGCAAAGATAAGAAACACAAACATAGCTTAAAAAAATCAAAATTCTGTTCCGCAATAGGCAACCATATGAAGTCAATTTAGTTCAAATAAATGAGAAGAGATCTGATTGAAATGCATAAAGTTCTGTGAGGATTTTACAGGTTGGATGCAGAAATGATGTTTCCCCTGACTGATAAGTATGGAACATTGACTCAAATTCTCAGAACATATATATTTAATACCTCTCATGCTAATCATGTTTTTTAATCCCTTGCATAATTATCTATGGGTTGCAATTAAGGAGAGTACAAATTTGCATCTACGATTGAAATTATATGTTAGCCCATGACTTTCCCTATGTTGCTTTCTCTGAATGTATATCATTGTTTGATGCTTCAAATACACTGTAATCTTTATTTCTTCAGCAATGTTACATAGAACATAGAATAGTACAGCACAGTACAGGCCCTTTGGCCCACAATATTGTGCAGACCCTCAAACCCTGCCTCCCATATAACCCCACACCTTAAATTCCTCCATATACCTGTTTAGTAGTCTCTTAAATTTCACTAGTGTATCTGCCTCAGGCAGTGTATTCCACGCACCACCCACTCCCTGAGTAAAAAACCTTCCTCTAATATCCCCCTTGACGTTCCCACCCCTTACCTTAAAGCCATGTCCTCCTGTATTGAGCAGTGGTGCCCTGGGGAAGAGGCGCTGGCTATCCACTCTATCTATTCCTCTTATTATCTTGTACACCTCTATCATGTCTCCTCTCATCCTCCTTCTCTCCAAAGAATAAAGCCCTAGCTCCCTTAATCTCTGATCATAATGCATACTTTCTAAACCTGGCAGCATCCTGGTAAATCTCCTCTGTACCCTTTCCAATGCTTTCACATCCTTCCTATAGTGAGGTGACCGGAACTGGACACAGTACTGCAAGTACTGTGCACAATTCTGATTTGATGGAGGCAGACATGAGAGCATGGAGGAACATCTGGTGAAAATTCTGAAATCCTGTTTCGCTGCCGCCACTACTGTGTGGTCCGAAATCTCCGGAAGGGAAGGCCCCAAGTCCTTGGCTTTGCTTGTTGCTCAGTGGCCGGGGCGGGGTCGAAGCGCTCGGCAGAGATGGTGCTCGGTGCTTGGTGTCGGAGGGCTGGTCGGAGGCTCAAAGTTTTCAGACAGACTCAGAGTCAGACTGTGATCAGGTGCTTCCAGGTTGCTGCATTGGCAAGTTTGCGGCACTGGAAGCTCATGACAGGGAAAGTTTCTCCCTTCTACCATCTGCGTGAGATGTTGGGGCTATCAGGACTTTGAGACTTTTTTTTACCGTGCCCATGGTCTGCTGTTATCAAATTACGGTATTGCTTTGCGCTGTTGTAACTATATGTTATGATAATGTGGTTTTTGTCAGTTTTAGTCTTGGTCTGTCTTGTGTTTCTGTGATATCATACTGGAGGAACATTGTATCATTTTTTAATGCATGCATTTCTAAATGACAATAAACGAGGACTGAGTGTCCTGATAATCTAAAAAAAAGTATGGCCTAACCAGAGTTTTATAGAGCTGCATCATTACATCGTGACTCTTAAACTCTATCCCTCGACTTATGAAAGCTAACACCCCATAAGCTTTCTTAACTACCCTATCCACCTGTGAGGCAACTTTCAGGGATCTGTGGACATGTACCCCCAGATCCATCTGCTCCTTCACACTACCAAGTATCCTGCCATTTACTTTCTACTCTGCCTTGGAGTTTGTTCTTCCAAATTGTACTACCTCACACTTCTCCAGGTTGAACTGTATCTGCCATTTCTCAGCCCACTTCTGCATCCTATCAATGTCTCTCTGCAATCTTCAACAATCCTCTACACTAGTTACAACACCACCAACCTATGCGTCATCTGCAAACTTGCCAACCCACCCTTCTACCCCCACATCCAGGTCGTTACTAAAAATCACGAAAAGTAGAGGTCCCAGAACCGATCCTTGTGGGACACCACTAGTCACAATCCTCCAATCTGAACGTACTCACTCCACCACCACCCTCTGCCTTCTGCAGGCAAGCCAATTCCGAATCTACCAGGCCAAACTTCCCTGGATCCCATGCCTTCTGATTTTCTGAATAAGCCTACCGTATGGAACCTTGTCAAATGCCTTACTAAAATCCATGTAGATCGCATCCACTGCACTACCCTCATCTATATGCCTGGTCACCTCCTCAAAGAACTCCATCAGGTTTGTTAGACACGATCTACCCTTCACAAAGCCATGCTGACTGTCCCTGATCAGACCACGATTCTCTAAATGCCCATAGATCCTATCTCTAAGAATCTTTTCTAACAGCTTTCCCACCACATACGTAAGGCTCACTGGTCTATAATTACTCGGACTATCCCTACTACCTTTTTTGAACAAGGGGACAATATTCGCCTCCCTCCAATCCTTCGGTACCATTCCCGTAGACAATGAGGACATAAAGATCCTAGCCAGAGGCTCAACAATCTCTTCCCTTGCCTCGTGGAGCAGCCTGGGGAATATTCCGTCAGGCCCCGGGGACTTATCCGTCCTAATGTATTTTAACAACTCCAACACCTCCTCTCCCTTAATATCAACATGCCTATCACATCGATAATGACGTCAGACTGAATAGTTAAAAATTAGATTTTTAAGCAACATTTTATCGCACCAATCTAAAAGAAGTGATGCATAGTTGCTTGAGAATAGGCCCATGAGCTGCCAGGGGTTAAGATGTTGCTGGATTTCCTTAGCGCCAGGAAAGCGGCAGGTTTGCCTTCAGTCTGAGATGGTCTGATTGTCTTTTGGATCTTTTAATATTAATATTTAGTTGAGCAATTGCCTACTTACAGTACCTACTCTTTGGAATATTAATAAAAAATGAATGAATTACTAGATATAGTCCCCATCAATCCATTTTCATGTGACAATAAAGAACAGCATTTAACTGTATTAAGTTACTTGTCTTTGAAGTAGTCATTTTTAGGCACATATGGGTTTGAGGAAAACTTACTTCTATTCATTTCTGTAGGTTCTGATGCAGCCAATGTGGAACCCACAGGATCTGCCACAGGTGGGGCAGGGAGGTAGGTGTGATGAGGTGAGTGATTCCTGGATGGGGAGGCTGTGCTGTACTCTTTCATCTATATTAAGCTTCCATGCTCTCGCCAAAGACATTCGAGATTATCCATGTCATTCTGCATCTCCATTTTGATTGGTCATCAACCAGGGATTCCCATGAATTGATGAGGATTTTTTTTTAAGGAGATGTTGAGAATATCATTGAAGTGGCTTCTCTGTCACATTTGTACTTTTTCTGTGAGATGGAACTCAAGGTAAAATGCCTACTTTGGGAATCTTGCATTAAGACTGCAGATACTGTAGTCTGCCTATTGGAGCCGTCCAAATGCAATTTTATTTATTTAGAGATACAGTGTGGAACCAGGTCCTTCCAGCCCGATGAACACCGCCACCCAGCAACATACCTAGTTAACACTAGCCTAGTCACAGGACAATTTACAGTAACCAATTAACCTCCTAACCGGTTAGTCTTTTGGACTGTGGGAGGCAACCAGAGCACCTGGAGGAACTTCACGCGGTCATAGGGAGAACATGCAAATTCTTTACAGAGCACACTGGAATTGAACTCCAAACTCCAACGCGCTGAACTGTAATATCATCACGCTAAACACTACACTACGAGGCACCCTATTAAAGCTTTGACTCTGAGGATGCTGAATTCGACAGCAGTGATTCCTGCATTTATGTGAGTTTAGGAGACAAGGACGGCCACAGCAGGAGCCTCAAAACACTGGCAGAGATGCTATCTCCACAACGTCCTCCAAATCCATTGGCAAGATAAGAACCAATATCAGTCTACCTTCTCCTGACTGATATTGGTTCCTTATCTTGCCAATGGATTTGGAGGACATTGTGGAGATAGCATCTGTGACTCTCTGCCAGTGTTTTGAGGTGCCTGCTGTGGCAGTCCTTGTCTCCTAAACTCACATAGATGCAGGAATTACTGTACTGTTGGTCATGGACTTTGGGCTGAGTTCCAGGTCTGAGTCCTATAACCTCATATTGGGGCAGCATGGCAGCATAATGGTTAGCACAACTCTTTATAATACCAGCGACCCTCATCCAATTCTCACTGCTGTCTGTAAGGAGCTTGTACATTCTTCCCATGATCATTTGGGTTTCCTCTGGGTGCTCTGGTTTCCTCCCCACTATCCAAAGATGTACCAGTTGGTCGATTAACAGGTCATTGTAAATCGTCCCATGATTAGGTGAGGATTAAATCAGGGGATTGCTGGGTGGTGGAGCTCAAAGGGCCAGAAAAGCCTCTTCTGAGCTGAATTTCAATATAAATAAATAAATAAATCATTGGATTCAGTGCTGTTTTATCCATTCTGTTATTTCTAGCAATTTAGCTGAAAAGCAATGGCAGCAACAGTGCTGTTGGAATGATAGAATTTTTTTTATTTTATGAAGACACGCAGTCCTCTTTTATTGTCATTTGGTAATGCTTGCATTAAGAAATGATACAATATTTCCTCCGGTGTGATATCACAAAACACAGGACAGACCAAGACTGAAAAAAACTGACAAAACCATATAATTATAACATATAGTTACAACACTGCAACAATACCATAACTTGATGAAGTCCATGAGCACAGTAAAAGTTCAAAGTCTCTCAAATGTCCCACATCTACGCAGACGGGAGAAGGAAGAACTCTTCCTGCCATGCCGACCACAGTCTGACTCTGAGTCATCTGAAAACTTCGAGCTCTGATCAGCTCTCTGACACCGAGTACTGAGCGCCATCTCTGTCCGAACGATTTGACCTCAATCTCAGTCGCCAACAGCAGGCAAAGCCGGGGATTTTGAGGCCTACCCTTCGAAAGATTCCCGACCATGCAGTAACGACGGCAGCGAACGAGCGTTTCAGAAATTTCTCCAGATGTTCCTCTGTATTTTCACGTCTCTCTCCATCAAATCAGAATTGTCCACGGCCCCTATTTAACGGATACGATATCATTTTTCACCGGAGGACTGCGCACGCATGGTGCGCTGCTCTCTCTCCTCCCAAATTAATGTTATTGGTGCCACCCCTCAGCATAGAAGAAGCTTTTCAGTCTGCAAGTCAAGGGCTTGATGACTCCCAAACAATAGGAACCAGAAAGTTTCCATCATTATCATCTTCTATAAAGAGATTTACTGTTTCCCTACCAGAAAGTTTCAGAACCAGTTCAATGAGAATGATCAGGAAATCTAAGAGTTAGTTATCTGCAAACCCAATGTGCTCCAGGATTGGAGCCTCCATCATATCTCAGGGAGAGAAATAGCTTCCCAGGCCAAATACCAACAAAGAAAATCTGACCTAAAGAACTTTTGACTGGTGGAAAAAGCACAAGGGGTAAAGAAAACAACTGATGATCACCATATACTGCATTTGGATTAGTCCTTACCATCAAAGTTGAGAGCTTGTTGAAGACAGCAAGACAGTAAGCAGTGGCTGGGAGAGGCACTTTGAAGATTTGAGAAACTCCTCAGCTGTGACAATATTATTGATATGAGTGCCCTTGACTCCATTTCCAACACACTATCAGGTCCAGCCTTGCGACTACCCCAGGCCAACAAGAGGTTGGAGAGGCCTTATGCCAGTTGAAGAAAATGGTTATTAAAAGCTGACAGCACCCTGACTGAAATAATAAAAACTCACAGAGACGAATGTGTCACAAATTCACAGTTTCTCTCCTCAACCAGGAAAGGAAGGCTAAGATTATGAAGATTCTATTCCAAGAATCCCTTGTGTTCACAGTTAATTAACTCTTGGATTTCCTAATTGTTCTCATCAATAATTCTGACATTTTATGGAACAAAAACAAAGAAGAATTCTTTGTAGCTAATCCTGATGATACAGTCCTGATTAAGGTTCTTGGCCTGAATTATCAACTCTGTTCTCCTCTCCACAGATGCTGCCTGACCTGCAGAGGTCCTCCAGCATTTTATGTGTTACTCAGGATTTCCAACATCTGCAGAATCTCTCAACTTTACAGATAATAATACTGTGGAAACTTTCTGGCTCCCATCATTTGGGAGTCACCAGATTATCCTTGACATGCAGACTGAAAAGCTCTTTCTTTGCTAAGGGCTTAGCACCATCAAAGCTGATTTTATCATTCCAGTATTCCTGATGCAGGGAAAATCTAATCAGTGACTCTATTGAAGAAAGAAGACCAATCAAACAGCAATAGTTACAGAGGTGTATACCTCCTGTATGCCATAAGGAAAGTCATTGAAAGCTCCTCTTCAGCCACCTCCGAGCTGCTCTTGTCAGGCCTGTGGCATCTTCATCCTGGAACACTGAGCTGCCAGTCCTGCACTTCCCTCAGCCATGTGCTATCTGGCTATATGTCGTGTATTTAATACTTAAGTAATATTTGCGTAATCCTGTGTATGTAAAAATATATATAGGTTGATTCAGCATTCTTGTTTGTCTAAATAACTAGTAAAATTACATTAATTGCATTCGTCATCACACTACCACATGATATACGTGCACCTTGCTTAAAGTAAACTCAAAGTTAAACCCACATTTCGGATTCCTTTGTCTTCCTTTGAATTAGTTTAATGTTTTCAAGTTCGGCACGGACTTGAAGGGCCGAGATGGCCTGTTTCCATGCTGTAATTGTTATATGATTATATGGTTATAAAACATAACATTGACAATGAGGTATTTTTAAATCAAATCCAAGATGGCTACTGACCCATTCAAGCGCAGCAAAATGTTCAAGTTCAAGAAAAACAGTGCAGAGAGGAATGGTCGAGTTAAAAACAGCACAGCACATGTTCTTTGGAAGGGAAGACATAATCTAGTTTTAAAAAAGTCAGGAAATGGAAGAATTCACCTTTTCAAGAAGAATGAGTACGGGTGATAATAATTATTTAATTAAAGCAGAAATGGCTATATCTGAAAAATTGACATGTTTTATTACACAAAAGATAACTGGAATATGTATTCTGAGCTAATTCAACAATATTTTCAAGCAAATGAAATAGCCAATGAGAAACAAATACCAATCTTGCCCACTGCATTGGGTTTTAAACCTGCTTTGAAGTTTAACAGCTCCAGCCAAACCATCCAGAAAGAGCTTTAATGATATTGTCAAAGTAACGCAGGAATATTTAGAACCAAAACTATTGTTGATCACAGCATGCTTTAGGTTTCATAAGTGGAATCAAAAGGAAGGAGAGACCATTCATCTTACATGGCTGAATTGAAGAGATTCTCTGAGCATTGTCAGTTTGGTAATGAATTTAATGATACACTAAGAGATTGTTTAGTTTGTGGAATCTTAAAAAAAGACATTCGAAAAGGCTCCTAACTGGCACACAACCTACATTCAAAAGAGCAGTTGAAATCACTGTTTCAATGGAAACACAGAAATAAAATTGCAGCGTCTGAACAGTCACCAACCTGGCCAAACATGTTGTGTTACCATTGTGGTTGGGGCTCACACACACCAAACAAATGCACATATAAAGGCAAAACTTGTAGAAAATGTAACAGAGGAGGACCTATACAAAGAATATGTCGGTAGGCAAAAATAAGTGGACTGTTCTGGGAAGAGAAAAAGCCAAATGTCAAGTTATGGTTTCAAAAAGAGCAATAATCTGCATGGGGTTGATAAAAAATCTAATAATGATGAGAGTGACACAAGACTGTCCAGCCTTGAGAATTAGAATATGAAAACTAATAATAGACAAGCAATGTGGTTTACATCAGAAGTGAATGGCAAATTAATTAAAATGAAATTAGACTAGTTCAGCTGTTTCACTCATTCCACAAAATGAGTGTGAATGGCATTTCAAGCTTGCAGATATCCAGCTAAAATTTTATACTAGAGAAAAGATAACTCTACTGGGAAAGATATCTGTAACAGTGGAATACAACAACCAACAAGCCACATTGAGCTTGTATGTGATAAAAATAGGAGAGCCATTTTTGTGTGGATGTGAGTGGCTGAGACAACTACAACTTGATTGGAAATCTGCCCACCATTTTCATGCTTCATCTCCTACAATAAAGTCAACTGAAAGCAAATTAAGGAAGGTACTGAATGCCAGGCACTGTCTCCAGGCCAAACACCATGAACCGATGCCCATCAGAAGACGAACATGTGTTGCTGCCAACCTCTGTGCCTCCGGTTTGAAAGCATTATGGACCAAGGAAGGACTGTGCTGCTCAGAGGATCCGTGTAAGTGACAAAATCACTGGTTCGACTACAACAATTTCTTGTAGGCAACATTCCTGAGAAAGCTTGTGATATGTTAATCAGGCAGTTACTTGCGAAATGTGGCTTGGTTTTAAGCTGCAAGGGAGTTCAAGAAGCTTCAGGAGAGTTGCAAGCATTCGGCTTTTGTGAATATAAAGAACCAGAATCTACTCTATGTGCATTAAGGTTATTGCATGAAGTTCAAGTGGGAGACAAAAAAGCTGTTTGTGAAAGTATTTGCAAAGACCAAAGCCAACAGGAGGACTGGAAGGCAAAAAAAAGGACTCAATGAAGACACGAAAACAGAGAATTTGTCAGATGATGTTGTGGCTGAGGAAACCAGGAAGAGAGATCAGATCATAAAGGGAGCAATAGAAGGATTAATCAGAGAATGCTCCTATGAACTAAATGAACCTTCCAAGATCAAGATGTATTAATTAGAAGAAGAAAAAGGAAACAAAAGAAAGGCGGCTACTGCTGTCAGAACCACTTCCTGCAGTCTCAGGGTTAACTCCTACAACCACCACAGAGGAGGCCCCAGAACATGAGATTGTTTCACAGCCACAAGTCTCACCTGCCAAGCAGAGTGATCCCCCTTGTCAAGAAAGATGTTATCCCACAAGGGTAAGAAATCCCCTACAGCAATTAAATCTTTAGGCCTGAATGGGACAAATTACAATTTACTGTGCTGTGGATGTCTGTACATAGTACTTGTAATATATAGTACACTGTGTACATAGTTGATATATTTTCTATTGAATTGGAGTTTATAGTTAAGCAGGGAGGTGTATTGTGGGAATACTACTTAAGTAATATTTGAATAATCTTGTATGTATAATGGTTGATTAAGCTTCTTATTCATATAAATAATTAATTATGGGTCATACAGTGCCTAGAAAAAGTATTCATCACCCCCCACCCCCCCAGAAGTTTTCATGTTTTCTTATTTTACAACACTGAATCACGGGTGGATTTAATTTGGCTTTTTTCACACTGATCAACAGAAAAAAAATCTCTTTCATGTCAAAGTAAAATCAGATCTCTACCAAGTGGTCTAAATTAATCACAAATATAAAGCACAATAATTGATTGCATAAGTATTCACCCCCTTTAAAATGACACACCATACATCACTGGTACAGCCAATTGGTTTTACAAGTCACATAATTAGTTAAATGCAGATCACCTGTGTACAGTCAAGGTGCTTCAACTGAATGTAGTAAAAATACGCCTGTATCTGAAAGGTTCCTCTGCTGGTGAGTCAGTATCCTGGCAAAAAACTACACCATGAAGACAAAAGAACACTCCAAGCAACTCCACAAAAAGTGTTCCTGAAAAGCATAGGTCCGAGGATGGATACAAGAACATTTCCAAGTCACCATATATCCTTCGGAGTACAGTTAAGTCAAATATAAAGAAATGGAAAGAATATGGCACAGCTGTAAATCTACCTAGAGCAGGCTGTCCTCAAACACTGAGTGACTGTGCAAGAAGGGGGCTGGTGAGGTATACCAGCAAGAGAACTATGACAACTCTGGAGGAGTTACAAGTTTCAGGGGCTGAGGTAGAAGAGACGGCACTGTTGCCCGGGTGCCTCATCAGTCGCAGCTTTATGGGAGACTGGCAAAGAGAAAGCCACCGTTGGAAAAAAAACTCACTTGAAATCTTGTCTAGAGTTTGCTGGAAGACACGTGGGAGACTCTGAAGTCAGCTGGAGGAAGGCTCTATGGTCTGATGAAACCAAAATTGAGATTTTGGCCATCAGACTAAACGCTATGTTTGGCTTAAGACGAACACCACATATCATCAAAAGCACACCATCCCTGCTGTGAAGCATGGTGGTGGCTACGAGACGCTGCACCCCAGCGGCCTCAATGACTACAGACCGGTGGCATTGACCTCCCACATCATGAAGACCCTGGAGAGACTTGTTCTGGAGCTGCTCCGGCCTATGGTCAGGCCAACTTAGATCCCCTCCAGTTCGCCTACCAGCCCCGACTAGGAGTTGAGGATGCCACCGTTTACCTGCTGAACCATGTCTACACCCACCTGGACAAGCCAGCGAACACTGTGAGGGTCATGTTTTTTCACTTCTCCAGTGCGTTCAGCACCATCCGCCCTGCTCTGCTGGGGGAGAAACTGACAGCGATGCAGGTGGATGCTTTCCTGTTGTCATGGATTCTTGATTACCTGACTGGCAGACCACAGTACGTGTGCTTGCAACACTGTGCGTCCGACAGAGTGATCAGCAGCACTGGGGCTCCACAGGGGACTGTCTTGTCTCCCTTTCTCTTCACCATTTACACCTTGGACTTCAACTACTGCACAGAGTCTTGGCATCTTCAGAAGTTTTCGGATGACTCTGCCATAGTTGGATGCATCAGCAAGGGAGATGAGGCTGAGTACAGGGCTACGGTAGGAAACTTTGTCACATGGTGTGAGCAGAATTATCTGCAGCTTAATGTGAAAAAGATTAAGGAGCTGGTGGTAGATCTGAGGAGGGCCAAGGCACCGGTGACCCCTGTTTCCATCCAGGGGGTCAGTGTGGACGTGGTGGAGGACTACAAATACCTGGGGATACGAATTGACAATAAACTGGACTGGTCAAAGAGCACTGAGGCTGTCTACAAGAAGGGTCAGAGCAGTCTCTATTTCCTGAGGAGACTGAGGTCCTTTAACATCTGCCGGCCGATGCTGAGGATGTTCTACATGTCTGTGGTGGCCAGTGCTATCATGTTCGCTGTTGTGTGCTGGGGCAGCAGGCTGAGGGTAGCAGACATCAACAGAATCAACAAACTCATTTGTAAGACCAGTGATGTTGTGGGGATGGAACTGGACTCTCTGACGGTGGTGTCTGAAAAGAGGATGCTGTCTAAGTTGCATGCCATCTTGGTCAATGTCTCCCATCCACTGCATAATGTACTGGGTGGGCACAGGAGTACATTCAGCCAGAGAGTCATTCCACCGAGATGCAGCACTGAGCGTCATAGGAAGTCATTCCTGCCTGTGACCATCAAACTTTACGACTCCTCCCTTGGACGGTCAGACACTCTGAGCCAATAGGCTGGTCCTGGACTTATTTCATAATTTACTGGCATAAGTTACATATTACTATTTAACTATTTATGGTTCTATTACTATTTATTATTTATGGTGCAACTGTAACGAAAACCAATTTCCCCCGGGATCAATAAAGTATGACTATGACTACTATGCTGTGGGGATGCTTCACTGCAGCAGGCCCTGGAAGGCTTGTGAAGATAGAGGGTAAAATAAATGTAGCAAAATACAGGGAAATCCTGGAGGAAAACCTAATGCAGTCTGCAAAAGAACTGTGACTTGGGAGAAGATTTGTCTTCTAGCAAGACAATGACCCCAAGCATAAAGCCAAAGCTACACAGGAATAGCTTAAAAAAACAACAGACTGAATGGCCAGGAATGGCCAAGCCAGAGTCCAGACCTCAAATTGGGAAAGAGAGAGAAATGTAAGGAGAAACTAATATTTCTCTCTTTCTCAGTTCTGATGAAGGGTCTTGAAACTGAGCCATTAACTCTGTATCTCTTTCTATCGATGCTGCCTGATGTGTTGAACATTTCCAGCATTGTTCTTTATTACAGCAGCTAAAATGTAATTGGCTTCAGATGCACATTAATCTTAAATTTTCTAAACATTAGAAAATAAGTATTTTCAGGATTATTTTGTAATTTGGCTTGGTAGTGCTAAAATTTGGAAGGCTAGGCTATTGAATTGATCCCAGGCTAGGAAAGTAATAGTTTTAGAGCTGTTCTGATTTATACTTCCATAATTGCCCACTGGATGGCGCATCACACACAGAGCAAAATGTTCCTTTCTAAGGATTTTCTGTATTGAATGGCTCAGAATTTATAGCCACGAGAGGGAGCATGTTTGTTGTTGTTGTTGACTGGGATGAACAGACTTCCAGATAATATCGGACTCAGCTGGAGGTTAAGTAATTGATCTCGGACCCCGATGATGTTTGGATCAGGAAGACACTGTGCCCACACTTGGCAGACACTCTTGGTCACTCTGGTTGAGTAGAATATTGTGAATGTTTGTATAGCCGCAGTACAACGAAACACTTATGTACCTGTATAATGTGAGTAACACAACAGGGAGCAAAGTGTGTGTGGAACCATTGCTTCTGACTCACACTGACCATCTAGGCACAAATGATTAGGTTCATTGTATAGCCTATGGTCTCCGTCTGGTTCAACACACAAAAACTCAGCAGGTCAGGCGGCGTCTATAGAGTGAAATGGAAAGACAGCATTTCGGGCCAAGACCCTTTATCAGGACTAGAAATAAAGAGGGCAGATGTCAAAATAAAAGGATGGGGGAGGGTGAGGTGCACAAGCTGGGAATAGGATAGGCTTGTGTGGCAGGGACTTAGTGGGCCAACATGGTTGCCTTTAATGCCATAAGCAAATATAGAAGGTCTTCCTGATTTTGTCTAGCAAAACAGATGAAAAAGTACTAATAAATCAAATCAAAATTTGATTTAAGAGTTTAAACTATTAAAAAGTTGAAAATTAGAATAAGCATGAAAATTTAAAAGCTTTAGGAACTTTTTCTTCAACACCAGTGAATGGTAAAGAATTGTTTGTGTTGGAACCAACCACAGGGACGCCACAATAGCATAGTGGTTAATACAATGGTGTTACAGGTCAGGGAGCTAGGGTTTAGTGTTCAACTCTGGTGCCATCTGTAAGGAGTTTATACATTCTCCCCATGTGGGTTTTCTATGGGTGCTCTGGTTGTAGTTGTATAATTCATGACCTCTGGTTGTAGTCCCACCCAACCTCAGTGGAAAAGGCCTGCTTGCATTTACCCTATCTATACCTATCCTTTTGTTCCTAACGTATCTGTAGAATTGCTTGGGATACTCCTTCACCTTGTCTGCTAGGGTAACCACATGCCTACTTTTAGCCTTCCTGATTTCTTTCTAAAGTGTTCTCTTGCATTTCTTGTACTCCATAAGCACCTATACCTGCAATACACCATCTTTTCCCCTCAATATCTCTTGAAGACCAAAGTATCCTGAACCTGTTATCATTATGTTTTATTCTGACAGACACATACAAGTCTGTACTCTCAAAATTTCAGTTTTGAAGGCCTCCCACTTACTAAGTACTTCTTTACTAGGAAACAACCTGTCCCAATCCATACTTGCCCGGTCATTTCGATACCATCAAATTGGCCTTTCTCCAATTTAGAATCTCAACCCAAGAACCAAACCTATCTTTTTGCATTCTTACTTTGAAACTAATGGCATTATAATCTCTAGATGCAAGGTGTTCCCCTACACAAACTTCTAAAACCTGCCTTGTCTCATTCCCTAATAGCAGATCAAGTGTTGCACACTCTCTCATTGGGACTTCTACATACTGATTAAGGAAACTTTCCTGAATGCATTTAACAAACTCTATCCCATTTAGTCCTTTTACAGTATGGGGTCCCAGTCAATATATGGTAAATTTAAATCGCTCACTATAACAACTTTGTTTCTCTTGCAAGAGTCTGCAAGTGCTCTACAAATTTGTTCCCTATGACTGATGGATGGACTGTAATATAGTCCCAACAAGGTGGTCATACCATTCTTATTTCTCTGTTCCACCCATAATACCCCACTAGTCACGTTCTTTAGTCTGTCCTGACTGACATTTTCCCTGACTAGTAACACCACCCCCTCCTTTAATCCCTTCTGTGCTGTCACGTCTAAAATAATGGAACCCCAGAATACTGAGCTGCCAGTCCTGTCCCTCCTGCAACCGAGTCTCACTAATTAAAACAAAGTCATAATTCCATGTATTGATCCAGGCTCTGAGTTCATTTACCTTTCCTACGATACTCTTACTTTGAAATTTCTGCAGCCCAAGATATTAGTCACAAGGTGCTCAACCTTTTGATTCCTGGCTTTGTGTGAGGTCTTAACAATATCTGTTTCCACAGCCTCTCCACTATCTGGCACTCTGGTTCCCATCCTCCTGAAATTCTAGTTTAAATCTCCCAGTGCACATAGCAGACCTTTCCATTAGGATATTAGTGCCCCTCCAGTTCAGCTGCAAACCGTCTCTTCTGTACTGGTCCAACCTTCCCTGGAACAGAGCAACGATCCAAAAATATGACACCCTCCCTCCCACAACAACTCCTTAACCACGTGTAATCTTCCTAGTTCTGGCCTCACTAGCACATGGCATGGATAGCAATCCTGAGATCACAACCCTGGAGATCCTGCCCTTCAACTTAGCAGCTAACTTCCTGAAATCACTCTGAAGAACCTCGTCAGTCTTCCTAACTCTGTCTTTGGTACTTACATAGACTATGACCTCTGGCTGCTCAAACTCCCATTTAAGAATGCTGAGGACTCAATCCAAGATGTCCTGGATCAATACCAGAGACATGACCACTGTGGCTTTCCTTTGCTAGGCCATTCCTCCCCACCCCCCTCCAAACTGTATCCGAAGTAACATCCCTGTTGCTGAGGGGGACGGCCACAGGGGTACTCTGTGCTGGCTGTTTAACCCCTTTCCCTTTCTGACTGTCACCCAGTTTCCTTTGTCCTGCACCTTGAGTGTAACTATATCTCTGTATGTCCTATCTAGCACCTCACCCCACGCCCAGCATCACAAATGGTCCGGAGTTCACTCAGTTCCAGCTCCAACCCCTTACCATGGAGTGTTAGAAGGTCCCCCTGCCTTCCCACATCCCACAAGAAGAGCATTCAACTATCCTGATGGCCATCTCTACTGTTCTAACTCAGCAAATATAAAGAAGAAAAACAATAAATAAACTGTTGGAAAAAATAGCCTTTCAATTTCTCTGTCTGAAACTTGTCCTTGCTGAAGCCTCAAAGAGCTAAAGTCTGAAGTCTCAAAATCCTCACCCTAACACTGTCCATTCCAACAAAGGCCACTCCACTTTCACCTGCCTTATTTTAATTTGTTCTTCCAAGCAATACCGGCCACCTATGTACTCAATCAGTGAACCTGAGTTAGATACGTCTTCTCACACTTTGGATCTCCAACTGACTGCTTCTCAAAACAGTGATGTTGAGGGGATCCTTTCAATATTGGGAGAACCTTAGACAAGAGGACACTGCCTCAGAATAGAAGGTTACCTCTTTAGAAATGAAGAGAATGTTTTTTTCAGCTAGAGAGTGGTGAATCTGTGAAAGAGAGTTGTGGAGACATTGCATACATTTAAAGCAGAGGTTTATTTGTAAGGGTGTCAAAGGTTACAGGAAGAAAGCAGGAGAATGGAGTTGAGAAGGAAAATAAATCAGCCTTGATGCAGTGGCAGAGCATACTAAATGGGCTGAATGGCCTAGTTCTGCTCTTATGGTCATACACGTAAATGAACAACTTGCCGATGGCTTGGAGGTCAGCTTCAACTCAGTCCCTTAATGTTCAGGATGACTTGCTTTCCCTCTAGTCCTGTTGGAACTGTGCTGGCTGTTGAGGCAAGTATGGAAGCTGCAGACTCTACAACAGCGGTCCCCAGTCTCCGGGCCGCGGACCGATACATTGCTGCAAAGAATGCAGCGGTGCAACTGTAGTCGGAACGCGCCCAGCATGTCTTTAAGAAAAAAAGCTGAAATAAACAAGCTAGTTAATTACGACCTGCCCACGCCTCTGGTCTGGGCCGACATCTACGTGCCGGGTGGCACCTAATTAATTAGCTTGTTTATTTTGGCTTTTTTTCTTAAAGATGTACTGGGTGCACTGCAGCTACCGCTGCACCGCTGCATTCTTTGCGGCAATGTATCGGTCCACGGCCCGGAGGTTGGGGACCACTGCTCTAGAACTAGAGGGGTAGGAGGACCATTACAGGGAAGAGTCAACAAAGAGACTTAAGGTTTTTTTTCCACAACTGGTATCACTGAGAATCATATCCCACACTAGGCTTAAATGTCACTCCAGATCCAACAGGAGTGGAGTGAAAGCAAGTTCTGATCAAGCGTCTTGGCCGGAAACGTTGACTTCGTTCTCCTACATCTTCTGCCTGCGTTGCTGTGTTCCTTCCCCCAGCATTTTGTTTATGTCACTCAGAATCAGGCTTTCTATCACTGACATGTCCTGAAATCTGTTGTTTTGCGGCAGCAATACAAAACAAATTATAAGCTACAATAAGTAATAATAAAAAAATATAAATAATGCAAAAACAGAGCAAAATAGTGCGGCAGTGGTGATGAATTCATGGCCCGTTGAGAAATCTGATGGCGGATGGGAAGAAGTTGTTTCTAAACACTGATTGTGGGTTTTCAGGCTCCTGTACCTCCTCCTGGATGGTAGCAATGAAACGAGGGCATGTTGCAGATGGTGAGGACCTTTCTGGAGGCACCACCTTTTGAAGGTATCCTCAATTGCGAGGAGGCTTTTGCCTGAGGAGCTGACTGAGCCTGCAACTCTGGCCAGCTTTTTTCAGTCCTGTGCATGGAGCTTCCACACCAGTCCCAATGCTTTCTGCAGTACATCTGCAGAAATTTACTGGAGTCTTTGGTGACGTACCAAATCTCCTCAAACTCCTAAGGAAGTATAGCTGAGAGGTAGTCTGCATACTCAGCAATCATAGTGAAGTGGTGAGGATCTTTTGATAAGGGGGTTTCATAACATCCTCATCCCTCCTCCCGCACGAAAAAGATAACAGACCATCAACCCCAAAAACTGTCCCTTCGCACAAAATGGTAAATGAACGGGCGATTAAAAAAAACACAATATAAAAACCATGAGAGTGAAAAAGTCCACAGTCCATAAACGCAACAGTCCAATCCATAAACGCAGAATCACGACACCATCCTACGATAACACCAACTTTCATTGAAAGAGAGAGACACCACATGAGGCAGAGAGATCTACACACCTACCACAGCGAGCCACACAGCGAAAGGCCGCTCACAGGCAGAGATCAAAAGACAGGCAGTCGGGGCGAAACTCTCACTCGCCACCCATTCGCTTCGACGTCTCAGTCTTCCTCGGCACTTTAATTGCTGATTAATGGACACTTTAACTGCCGAAATGGAGTTGAACATTGGCTCGTGCCCCGTCTCGAAGTTTCTTTGCATTGAGGCCGACCGAGTACGCGCTCACTTCCCGGAATTTTCTCGGAGACAGCAAAGTGACGGATCACTTAATTAATCTCCAAACTGTGAATAGTAGGTTCCAAGTCTAACAGTCCCAGAAACATATTTAAGATGAAAAACATACATAAAAGAAGAAAAAAAGGATATTTTAGTTTGCTATAAGGAAGATGTCGATTGAGGGAGATTGTACGCTGGCGCCATCTTGAACTTCAGTGATAAGGGTTTTGCCAGTTGGTCAAACACTGAATGGTTCAAGGGGCTTGGCTATTCTTCAGGCTCAAGGGACTCAGCTGTTAGCAGGGATTTAGGCACCTGTAGCTGAATATCTGATGGTAGTTGCATGAGGATGCATGGCCTGGATGGTAGGGATGTTTGATGAAGGATGTTGCCTTCTTGCAGGAGGACCTCTTGTAGATGGGATCAATGGAGGGGAGGGATGTGCACTTGATGTGATGGGTAGAGTCCATCACTCTCTGCAGCTCCTTGTGTTTCTCCTTATTTGAGTTTCCATACCAGATCATGATGCAACCAGTCAGGACACTGTCAACTGTAAATCTGCGGAAGTGTTCAATGACAAGATGAAGCTCCTTAATTCCCTAAGAAAGTAAGGGACCGGTGCAAATTCCTTGTGGTTGCATCTATGTGCTGGTCATCTGATATGTTAACGCTGAGGAATTTAAAGCTACTGTCTCTTTCCACCGCAAGCCCCCAATGCAGACTCATACACATTCATTCTCCTTCCCCTTCCTGAAGTTAGCAATCAGCTCTTTGGTTTTGCTGATGTTGACTGAGTGGTTTAGTTGTGGCACCACTCAACCTGATGACCGATCTCGCTCTGGTAAACTGACTCACCATCACCTGTGATTCATCCAACATCAGTGGTGACATTGGCAAAATTTTATCTGAGTTTGGAGCTGTGCTTAGCCACATAGTGAAGCATGATTAAAGAGTAGAGCAAGGGCTGAGCACACAGCCTTCAGGTGCCCCTGTGCTTAAAGTCAGCGAGGAGGAGACATTGTGACCAATCCTCACTGGCTGAGGTCTGCCGATGAAGATCCAGTTACAGAGGGAGTTATGGAAGCCCATGTCTTGAAGCTTGTAAGAAGCTTCCTTCCAGACAGTAATAAAACAAGTCATAATGCTCACCACAGTACATCTGTAGAAATTCACTGGAGTTTGGTGATATAACGAATCTTGTCAGACTGCTGATGAAGTATAGCTGCTGAGTAATCTGTATACTAAGCCGAAATAGGGATGTGGTGAGGATCTTTTGCAAAGAGGATTTCGTAACACCCTTGAAACATTTCCTTGTTGTCTTGGTAATTACTTGCTGTGACAGAGCTCAGATTAGAATACTGCTTGCTTTTGCAATATGTTGTGAGGCATAAGAGCAATAGATTCCATTTTTTTGGAGCTGGTTTCTTAATTTCCATCTTTCTTTTCAAATCTTTTTATTGTTATATTATACAAAAGAAATAACACAAGTACATTGCAGTAACAACACTTACAATGTCTCAAAAAGACATTATCTTAAGGATTTAAAAAAATTTGTGATAACAAAAAAAACCTACTAAACAGAAAAGGTGAGGAAAAAAAACCATTCGGTGTTCAACCCTGGAGCCATACGTCAGGCAAAAAGCTTCTAAAAATAAACATCAAACCACCAGCAAGAAAAGAAAATATACCAAAAAATTTACAATTAGATCATGGAAAAAAGTCTATCAATTAGCTCAAATGATAATAATGAGCAAATGAGCTCTATCTTTTCTCAAAATCAAATAAAGGTTCAAAGGTTTGACTTCTAATTTTCTCCAAACTAAGACATAGCTTCATTTGAGAGAACCATTGCGACAAAGTGGGAGCTGATGTATCCTTCCACTTCAACAAAATGGCCCTCCTAGCTATCAATGTAACAAATGCAATAATATGTTTGTCAGACACAGAAACACCATGAATATTTTGAGGAATTATTCCAAAAAGCACAGTTAATTTATTAGGTTGTAGATTAATTTTAAATGCTTTAGAAATTGTTGAAAAAACTGACTTCCACAACTGTTCCAATATCGAACAAGACCAAAACATATATGTCAGTGTAGCTATCTCAGTTTTACATCTATCACAATAACTATCAACATTAGAAAAGATTTTAGAAAGTCTCTCCTTCGTCAAATGATAACGATGTACAATTTTAAATTGTATCAATGAATGGCTAGCACAAATTGAAGAAGAGTTAACCAACTTCAAAATCTGCATCCAATCCTCCATCATAAAAGTCAAATTGAGTTCTTTTTCCCAATCCTGTTTAATCTTAGATAAAGGACGCTTATCCCATTGTAATAACAAATTATAAATTCTTCCAATAGAACCCTTGATCAAAGGATTCATACTCATAATAGTATCTAACAGGTCAGCCTCTAATATAGTCATAGTCATACTTTATTAATCCCGGGGGAAATTGGTTAAGGAAAATTACTTAAATATTTTTGTAAAAAATGTCTAACTTGAAGGTATTGCATAAAGTGTGAGTATGAAAGAGAATACTTATCAATTAATTGTTCAAAATACATCAATCTATCTTCTTTAAATAAATCCAAAAAAGAATTAATACCTTTATTTTTCCAAAGTAAAAAAATTGGATCATTCAAAGAAGGCTTAAAAAAGTAATTTTGATAAATTAAACTACAAAGTTTAAATTTTTTAAGATTAAAAAAATTGCAGAACTGGAGCCAAATTTGTAAAGAATACTTAATCACAGGATATAGGTTTAAATTAACAACTTTAGCTAATTGTATAGGTAAAGCAGCTCCCAATAATGAGGTTAAATAAAACTGTTTTACAACTTTCAGTTCCAGTTCTACCCAAATTGGCCAATCACTCTTATCAACCCAATATAACCAAAAAGACATGTATTGCACATTAACAGCCCAATAATACATTCTTAGATTAGGCAAAGCAAGACCTCCATCCTTTTTCAAATTTTGTAAGTGACATGTATTAATTCTTGGTCTCCTATTATTCCAAATAAAAGATAAAATAATAGAATCAATCCGATCAAAAACTTCCTAGTCAAAAAACAGGGATATTCTGAAATAAATATTAAAATTTTGGTAAAATCATCATTTTAACTATATGAATGTGACCAACAAGTGAAAGTGTAAGTGGACTCCATCTACTAAATAAATACTTCATAGAGTCTAATAAAGGAACAAAGTTGGCTTTATAAAGATCCTTATATTTTTTAGTAATTATAATACCTAAATATCTGAAAGAATCCGTGACTTTAAAAGGAGTATTATCATATAAAGGAAATCATTTAAAGGAAACAATTCGCTTTTACTAAAATTTATTTCATATCCTGAAAAATCTCCAAATTCATTAAATAAGTTTATCAAGGCAGGAATAGATTTGTCAGGATTAGCTATATAACCCAATAAATCGTCAGCGTAAAGAGAGATCTTATGCATGGTCTCATTCACAAAAATCCCATGGATATTTTTAGCCTCAGGAAGAGCAATAGCAAGGGGTTCTAATATTAAATTAAACAACAAAGGACTTAACGGACAGCCTTGCCTTGTCCCCCGTGAAAGCTGAGAAAAAAGAGACCTACAATTGTTAGTGACAACAGTAGCAATAGGGACTTTATATATCATTTTAATCCAATTATTAAAATTAACACCAAAGCCAAATTTCTCTAAAAAATTGAATAAATATTTCCATTCAACTCGGTCGAACGCTCTTTCAGCATCCAAAGATACAACACATTGTGGAGTTTTAAAAGAGGACAAATATGTAATATTAAATAGTCTCTGAATATTTGAAAAAGAATAGCAACCCTTTACAAAGCCTGTTTGATCTTTAAAACTAATTTTACCCAAAATATTCTCCAACCGATTGGCCATTATCTTTGACAGAATCTTAGCGTCGACATTCAGTAATGAAATAGGTCTATATGAAGCACAGTCAGTAGGATCTTTATCTTTTTTAAGAATTAAAGAAATAGAAGCCTCCTAAAAAGCAAAGGGTAAGTCACCTTTCACAAAAGAATCCTTAAACATTTCCAACATGTACGGAGAAAGCAACTTTCCAAATTTTTTATAAAATTCTACAGAATAACCATCAAGTCCCAGGGACTTACCAGATTGCATTGAAAAAATAGCTTTATGAATCTCGGCTTCAGTGATTTGAGCATCAGGAGTTTTTTGATCCTCAGCCGAGATTTTAGGAAAAACAATCTTTCGTAAAAAAGCATTCATTTCAGAGGAATCTAACGGACATTGAGATTTATAAAGTTCAGCATAAGAATCTTGAAAAATCTTATCAATTTCTTCATATTCCTGAGCCAAGGTACCATCTTTCCTACAAATTTTCATGATTTGTCTTTTGGCTGCAGCCATTTTAATTGCGATCCGAGCAGTTTATTATTTTTATCTCCAAACATATAAAATTGACTCTTTGACTTAAGCAAATATCCTTCACTGGGATGAGTTAATAACAGGTTATATTGTGATTGAAGTTCCACCCTTTGTTTAAATAAATCAATATTGGGGGAAATTGCATAGATATTATCTAAATCTTTAATTTGTTTTGAAATTCTATCTAATTCTGCTTTAGTCTGTTTTTTAAGTTCAGCTGAATAAGAAATAATCTGACCATGTAAAAATGCTTTGAATGTATCCCATATAATTAATTTAGACATTCTCCCTAAAAAGAAAAAAATCTTTTATCTGGGTTTCAATGAAACTGACAAAGTCAGAGTTTTGTAATAATGTCTGAGACATGCGCCATGGTGGGTGGGCAAGAATGACATCATCAAGTTCAAAAGACAAACTCAGAGGTGCATGATCAGATATAGCAATAGCGTCATATTCACAATTTTTAACATTAGGCAAGAAGCAGGGATCGATTACAATATAATCGATCCTCGAATATTTTTTATAAACATGTGAGAAGAAAGAATATTCTCTGTAATTTGGATAAAGATATCTCCACAAATCAATCAACCCAAAATCAATCAAAAAGGAATTAATAAATGACGCGGATCGATTTGGAAGTTGCTGATTGGTTGAGCTCTTATCAATCATAGGATTTAAGCAGCAGTTAAAATCCCTGCCCTTTATCAGCATATATTCATTTAAATCAGGCAGTAAGGCAAATACCTTTTTAAAAAAAGATGGATCATCTAAGTTAGGACCATATAAATTAACCAAAACAACTTTTCTGTTACAGATCGTTCCTTTAACAATTAAAAATCTACCATTAGAATATAATTCAATATCCTCCTGAACAAATATATTAGATTTAATAAAAATAGACACATCTTTTGTTTTACTCTGAGAAGTAGAGTAGAATTGCAAACCATTCCACCATCCAAAAAATCTATTTTGATCTCCTACCCTGATATGTGTCTCTTGAGCAAAAATTATATCAGGTTGGAATCGGTTAATAATTTTAAAAGTCTTTTTTCGTTTAATAGGATGATTCCAACCACGTGCATTCCAACTTATTATATTAATCCATTTAAATACCATACTATAATTTTATTCTACTTTATACATGCGCAGACCACATACCAATACAGGATGATCAAAAATGGTGGCGATGAAGAATACAACCAGATAGAAAATACACATGCTCCAGAACCACCAATGGGAAAAATCCCTTAACTCTAATCCCACCCCCTTCCTGAAAACCCAAGAAAAAGGCAAGCAATCTATGATAGAGTTCAAAGCCACTGACCGCTCCATCTGTATTTTCTTTCCCTCCCCCAGTTAGTAAAAAGAGTAGAGTGACCTTATAACAAAGACAATAAAGTCTCAGCAAAGAAAAGCATTTACATTCCATCATCTAATAAACAAGAAAGAACCAAAATAATGTTATATCTTAGAGAGAAAAACCAGCGCCATCTTTACGTTTAACATTAACTCCCTAAAAAAACTTTAAATTCAATTATAAAATGTTATAATAAAACAGAAAAAAATTAATAGTATATTTGACCCAGCTGAATTTTCAAAAATACTAATTATTAATATTATAAGTAATTAAACCCTCCCAAATATACATATTATATATATATATATATATATATATATATATTAAAAGCCCTATTAGTAGGAAAAAACTACCAATTAGCTGATTTAAAAAAGAAACAAAAAAACTCAAACCAAGTATTAAATTAAAGGAACAAATCCCCTTATCTTCTTTTCTCAGTCGAAAGTTCAGATGAAATCACTTAGACAGCCATACTTGAGCCATGAATCTTCTTTCCAAAGGAAAACCAACAATATGCAATAATGAACAACTCTCCTTGTCTTCTTTAATTAGTCTCTCAATGAAATATACAAATGACCTTCATAAATCTTCTTTCCAAAATGCAAATAATATACAGATAGCCAAACAGCCTTTCAGATAGTTCATTCAGCAGTGGCGTCAGTAACAGCGGTGGGTATAGCCTGAACAAGTCCAGTGCAGCTTTAGGATCAAAAAAAGTACGAGGAGGAGAATTAGCAGGAAAAACTCAATTTTTGTTGGATACTGCAGAGAGGGAACAGTTTTTTATCATATGCCTGTTTCATTACCAGGGCAAATTTTGATCTTTGTTCCAGTATCTCTCTCGGGTAATCTTCATAAAAACGGAGCTGAGACTCCATAAATCTAAAAACTCTCTGTTTTCTTGACTGTCGCATTATTTGATCTTTAATTTTAAAGTGATGAAAGCAAGCCAGAACAGATCTTGGTTTACTAGAATCCTTCAATTTCGAAGTAAATGCCCTGTATGACCTTTCTATAGCAGGCGGCTTTAATAACATGGTAGGAGATAAAGTGTGGAAAAGCTTACCAAAGTAAGCAGTTAAATCTCCATCTTCAGCTCCTTCTTACAGCCCAACAATTCGTATATTCTTTCGGCGAGACCTAGTTTCCAGGTCTATAATCTTATTTTGATATCTTTCCAAACGAGTTGTAGCTTCAGACAACTTTTGCTTAGTTATCTTCAATTCCTCTTCATGTGTAATAACTTGAGTTTCCAGGTCTTTAAGTTTTCCCAGAAATGACTTCGTTTCATTACTATTCTTTTCCAGTTGGTCCTTAATTGATCCATTCTGATCCTTAATTGAATTCAGTGTCCGAACGATATCTTCAGCCCACGATGGCATTTCATCAGATCTTTCCTTTTGCACCTTTCCTTTCCCATTACCTTTATCACTAGATTCAGGTAAATTCTTCCCACTTCTCGTAGATAGAGACATATTGTTCCCCCTCAAGAATCAGCAAGTAAAAATTTTAAACTCAAATATTAAACTAGGGGGAGAGAAAGAAAACTAAGAGCAGCACAAAAATACTGCGACTCCATTTGCAGACAGGGGCGGTCCTCTCAATTTCCATCTTTCTTCTAAAGCTGTCCATGTTTCCTGGTGTATCCATTCTTTGTTCTTCTTTCCAGTTCTGTATCCTAGACCGGGGTCCCCTACCTTTTTTGCACCATGGACCGGTTTAATATTGACAATGTTCTTGCGGACCGGCCGACCGGTGTGGGGGGGGTGGTGGTGTTCAAGTAGGGTTAAACTCACCTCAACATGTCTTTTACAGTTAGGGTTGCCAACTTTCTCACTCCCAAATAAGGAACAAAAGTAGCAGTCAAATCTGGGACATTTGTGTTTACCCTGAGAAAGACTACCATGACCATGAAGCCTTGCGCGGGCACCTGTGTGCGCATGCATGACGATTTTGTTTCCACAAGTCAGTTCTGGCTTAATCTTCCCCACTACACTGTACATACATTATTTCTATTTTATATAGACTGTGTATTTATCGTATCATTCCTGCTTTTATTATATGTTAGTGTTATTTTAGGTTTTATGTGTTATTTGGCATGATTTGGTAGGTTATTATTTGGATCTGGGAAGTCTCAAAAAGTTTTCCCATATAAATTAATGGTAATTGTTTCTTCACTGTACGCCATTTCGGCACGAAAGGTTTCATAGGAACGCTCCTCGGGGGAAATACGGGACAAGGGCGGTCCCGTATGGGGCAAACCAATTTAGCCCAATATACCGGATGTCCCGGCAAATACGGGGCAGTTGGCAACCCTATGTTCAAGCTCAACAGTGCGTGACAGGGAATGAGGAAAAGTGCAGCTGACTCATATCGTTTCCTCGCGGCCCAGTAGCACATGCTTTGTGGCCCAGTGGTTGGGGACCGCTGTCCTAGACAAGCCTTGCTGCTCTCCTTGAGGACTGAGGCAATCTATTTCCACATTGTGCCAATCCTGTCTACTGAAAAATCTTCATCAAGGTCTTGCAAGGCCTGGAATCTGTTCTTAAACTAAATGGTTAAGGCAGATCTCACACTGGTGTCCTTGAGCTTTTTGTCATCAAAACATCTTTGCACATGTGTTCCTCTCCCAATGCTTCTCAGCTTGAGTTTCACAGTATTAGTACATTATGTATGCTCAGTGTTACGTCATTTTCTTGCACATCTCAGTGAACAAGTTGGCGATGACTTACAGCTTTGACTCTTGAGTGTGTACATGCACAACTCTTAACGCTTCCTGATCTGAGAAGCATTAGAGTAGTGGTCGCCAACCAGTCGATCGCGATCAACCGGTCAATCTTTGAGACTTTCCCAGTGGATCCCAAAATAAAATGAAAAATGCGCACCAGGCAGAAAAGACTGAAAGTAAAACCCTGCAACCTCGGAAACAACCTCTCTTTACAAACAGGAGTATTGCTATATTACCATTTCTCCCCCTTTAAATTCCAACATTCCCCAAATGTAAAAGAACTGGGAAACAAAAAAACAGTGGTGTCATTAGTATGCGTACCCCTGAAACTTAGTGTCTCGGTAACAGTTTACCAGCACAAAACACCTGAAAAACGTGGCAGATTCAACATTCAGTCTCACAAAGGAAATTGTCCATTCAAATATTCAGTCTGTCAGGAGGTTTGCGAGGACGCTGTGCTGCAACAGATGAAAATTATTAAATCTAAATACAGGAGCTGTCTTACTGACAGACACCTCACAGACTGTCTCAGACTGGCTGTCTGTAGTTATGAGCCAAATTTCAGGGAACTAGCAGAAAGTATTCAGCCCCAGTCATCACACTGAGTGCAACAGTCAATTTTTATTCATTTATTTTTTGTGTTGAAATAAAATTAATTAATGAAACATAGAATTAAAGGTGTTGTAATTTGAGCATTATAAAAATAAGTAATACTGATTAGGATAATGGTAATATAGCAATACTCCCACTGTTTGTAAAGAGAGGTTGTTTCCAGGGTTGCACGGTTTTGCTGGTCTTTTCTGCCCAGTGCGCATGCGTGTGTCTAGGTTGACCTTGCCTTTCACTAAGGCCGAGGTAGGGGATCTTGGGTTTAAAAAGTTTGGCGGCCACTACATTAGAGTAACAATCTTGCACTCCACCAGCAGGGGGCTTAACACGCCATGATCCTCAGACCAAAGTGGCTGCACCCTAGTATACTTACCAGCAGGGGGCATAACCATCCTAGAATTTTGGAACATGCTAATAGCACACTAATAAAGTCAAAAGTTGAGTTTATTGTCATATGGATAATTACATGTGTATACAGATGTTATGAAAAGCTTACCTAGTGATTAACAATGCTTAGCTCAATTCTCTACTCACTTTACACTCATGGATATATGGCTAAGCAGAGCTCGAACGACATTTATAAATTCCTGCATGGTGCTCTTATAAATTTCTACAGATGACAATGGAGAGCATTCTGACTGGTCGTATCACAGCCTGGTACGGAGGCTCCAATATGCACGATCAAAAGATGCTGCCGAAGGTTGTAAACTCAGCTAGCTCCATCACGGTGCAACCCTCCCACCCACCAAGGGCATCCTCAACAGGCTGTGCCTCGTGAAAGCAGCAGCCACCATTAAGGACTCTGATCATCCGGGACATGCCCTCTTTTGCACATTCCCTTCTGCATGTTGGTTGTTTGTCCATCTTTGTGTGCAGCTTTTTCATTGATTCTATTGTGTCTCTTTATATTTACTGTGAATGCCTATAAGAAATTGTATCTCAGTGTAGTATATGGTGATAATTATGTACTTTGATAATACATTTACTTTAAACTTTTTGTTATTACCGTCAAGGAGGGGTGTGCAGGAGTCTGTAAACCCCCTCCCCACCCACTCAATAATTCAGGGACAGCTTCTTCCCCTCTGTTATCAGATTTCTGAACAGCTAATGAACCTATGAACACTGCTTCATTATTACATTTTATTGCACAATTTATTTATTTTGTAACTTTATGTCTTTGCATTGTACACGTGCCACAATAAACAAATTTCACTTCATTCATGAAAATCCTGATTCTGATTCCAATTCTGACTGTGGCTGACTTGCAGCATTTTATGAGCAGTATCCACAAGAAAAGCGTAGATTAAACATACAGTAAACACAATTTTTATGAGAAAGAACATGGTTAAAATAAAAATTATATTGTCATGGTCCAGTCCGTGACGTCCGCATTCCAGTTCCTGGTCCGGTCCACCGATCCTTATTCCAGGTTTTCATGGTCCGGTCCGTGAAGTCCCCATTCTGGTTCACGGTCCGGTCCATGGATTCAGGACTCCTGGTCTTCCAGCTGTCCCTTGTTTGACTAAATCAAAGGCACCTGATTCCCATCTTTGGGCTTGCAATATAAGTAGCCTTGGGATTGTGTGTGGGCTGCTGGTTTGTCTTGTCAGTCCCCTTTGGAGCAACCTGCTGGTGGAAGGTTAGAGCAGCCAACTGCCATCTTTAAGCTGTGTTGGGGAACCATCCCCTCATGGAGTCAGAGCTGTCTTTGCGGTATGGATTTGGCTGTTTCCTGGGCCAGCTGAGTGGCTGCCAGCCACTGTGAGCTACGTAGGGATCTGGCTGTTTCTGTAGCCAGCTGAGGTTGCTGGCTGAACTGAGAATTGGAGCTACCCCTGGAGCAGAGATGGAACTGTCTGTTGTTCTTTGGTGTTTGTCTCTTCTTGTCCTCCCCTCTGTGGGATAACTCAGGCCTTCTTGCTGTTGCCCTGTGGGGGGTCATGTCTTGTCTTGTCCTTACCTCTGTGGGGTAAGTCAGGCTGTCTTACTGTTGCCCTGTGGGGGGTCATGTCTTGTCTTGTCCTTACCTCTGTGGGGTAAGTCAGGCTGTCTTACTGTTGCCCTGTGGGGGGTCATGTCTTGTTTTGTCCTTACCTCTGTGGGGTAAGTCAGGCTGTCTTACTGTTGCCCTGTGGAAGGGGAGGGGGGTTATGTCTTGTCCTCACCTCTGTGGGGTAAGTCAGGCCATCTTGCTGTTGCCCTGTGGGGGGACATGTCTTTGCCTCTGTTGGGTAAGTATGGCTGTTCTGCTGTTGCCCAACAGGTGGACCTGTCCCACCTTGGTGTGGAGATGAAGTTGAGTCCCGGCTTGTTGTAGGATAAGTCCCGGCTCTGTCTATATTCTGTCCTGTCTCATGTTAGTGTTGTGTTAAAGATGAGTCTTGGCTTGTTGAAGGATAAGTCCTGGCTCTATGTTGATGTTCAGTTCCCAGTCTGTGTCTCAGCTCCAGCCTCCAAGTTATCAGACTCCGCATTTCAAGATGAGGGTCCCTCAGCCAAGCTCCGGGAACCCAAGCCTCGAGGGTCCCGCAGCCACGCCCTGGCTCCAAGAACCCAAGCCTCGAGGGTCCCGCAGCCACGCCCCGGCTCCAAGAACCCAAGCCTCGAGGGTCCCACAGCCACGCCCCGGCTCCAAGAACCCAAGCCTCGAGGGTCCCGCAGCCACGCTCCGGCTCCAAGAACCCAAGCCTCGAGGGTCCCGCAGCCACGCTCAAGACCCAAGCCTCGTCATGTCCTTGCCTGGTTCTGGGGTCCGAGCCTGATGCAAGGCCCAGGTTCTAGGTCCTTGTCCAGTCTCGGGCTTGGAGTCCAAGCCTTGTCTTGTCCCTAAGCTCAGGCCTCTAGACCCCAGCCTCGTCCTGTCCTGAAGCCATGTCATGTCCTTGCCTGGTTCTGGGGTCTGAGCCCGAGGCAAGACCCAGGTTCTGGGTCCTTGTCCAGTCTTGGGCTCGGAGTCCAAGCCTTGTCTCCTAGTCCATGGTTCCTAGTCCTGGCCCCGCTTTTCCTAGCCCAAGTCTGCGTTCACGTCCCTACTCTAGTCAAGTCCTCTTCCTTGTACTTCAGTGTCTGTGTCTCACATTTGGGTCCGTTCCCAGCACCCCGTTTGTAACACAGGTTTTCCGGTTTTCCCTTGTTCTGTTGGGGTGCCTCAATTGAGGCACCTGATTCTCATTTTGGGCTGGCTACATAAATAGATCCTGGGTTCAGATTCAATTGCTGGACTGTTCCCTTCCTTCTGAAGCCTTGCCTGCAACCTCTGCCTGTGCCCTTGCCTGTAACGCTGACAAGTTCAACCGCCGGAGAAAGACCAGGGCCTTGCTGTGTCAAGATAAGGAACAGTCTGCCATTGTTTGGAATTGTCTCTTTGTGTCCTCGCCTCTGCTAGGAAGGTTCAGCTGTTTGCCACTACCCTGAGTGGAGAACTGTCTCTTCATTATCAGTGTACTGTATATAGAAAGAACCCCGGCCCTTGGTCCTGTTCCCAAGGAGTTGGGGGGGGGGGGGGGGTCCTGGCTCTGTGTACGAGTCCCGGCCCTATGTCCTGCTCCCAAGGAGGGGTCCTGGCTCTGTGTTCCATGTTCCTGTGCTCGAGACCAAGGCTTCGTGTTTCCCACGCTCGTCCCAGGCTCCGAGGTTCCTGTCTCCCAAGACCATTTCAAGGCTTCGTGATCTAGTCCTGTCCATGTGACTCATCCTGTCAATATCCCTCGCCCAGTCCAGGAGTCTCACATCCCGTCCTGTAGCCATGTCTTGTCCTAGCCTAAACCCTGAATCTGTTTCCGAGTAAAAGACCCGGGTTCCTAGTCCCAACCAAGACCCAGGTTCTGGGTCCTTGTCCAGGCTTTAGTTCCAGAGTCCCGTGTCCCTAGTCCAGGCTCCTTGTTCCTGTTCCTTGTCTGGGTTCTGTGTTTCTTGTCCATGTCCTAGCCCAGGCCCTGCATCCTAGTCTCGTCCAGGGCCTGTGTCAATGTCCAGCGTCCTTTCTTCCCCACTTTCCTTGCTTTCTTGACACACCGAGTCCTGTTCCTAGTACTTCAGTGTCCGTGTCTTGCATTTGGGTCTGCTCCCAACATCCCCTTATGATAGATAGATATATCTATGTCCATTTTAATGCAAAGTGATCAAATTGGTCATAGTGTTGCCAAGGGTTTCAAAGGTTCATTTATTATCAAAGCATGTATCCATATACAACTCTGAAATGTGTCTTCTCCAGATAGACATGAAACAAAGAACTAACATGAAGGTCATTCAGAGAAAAACATCAAACCCCTCCCCACACCCCTTGTACAAAATCAATAGCGTCCAATCATCAAGCTCACCCCCAAAATCTTTCCCCCCCCCAGACAAAAAGAAATTAATTGGGAGACTTCCGGTAGAGCTCATGCTTGCCCTACATTTGCTTCGATGTCTCAGTCTTCCTTGGCACTTTAATCGCTGATTAACGGACACTTTAAATGGCGAAATAGAGTTGAACATCGGCTTGTGCCCCGGCTCGAAGTTTCTTCGCACAGAGGCGGTCCGAGTACGTGCTCACTTCCCGGACTCTTCTTGGAGACAGCCGAGTGATGGATCGCTCAATCAATCTCTAAACTGTAAATCACACACTCTAACTCCAACAGTCCCAGAAACACATTTACAGTGAAAAACAAAATAAAAGAAAACAACACATTTTAGTTTGCTCAAAGATGTCAAATGAGGGAGGTTGTATGTTGGCGCCATCTTAAACTCCAATGATGAGGGTTTTGCCAGTTGGTCAAACACTGAATGGTTCAAGGGGCTTGGCTATTCTTCAGGCTCAAGGGACTCAGCTGTTAGTAGGGATTTAGGCACCTGTAGCTGAATATCTGATGGTACTTGCATGAGGATGCATAGCCTGGATGGTAGGGATTTTTTTATTGAAGGATGTTGCCTTCTTGCAGGAGGACCTCTTGTAGATGGGATCAATGGAGGGGAGAGATGTGCACTTGATGTGACGGGTAGAGTCCATCACTCTCTGCAGCTCCTTGTGTTTCTCCTCATTAGATTTTCCATGATGCAACCAGTCAGGACACTGTCAACTGTAAATCTGCAGAAGTGTTCATTGACAAGATGAAGCTCCTTAATTCCTAAGAAAGTAAGGGACTGGTGCAAATTCCTTGTGGTTGCATCTATGTGCTGGTCATCTGATATGTTAACGCTGAGGAATTTAAAGCTACTGTCTCTTTCCACCGCAAGCCCCCAATGCAGACTCATACACATTCATTCTCCTTCCCCTTCCTGAAGTTAGCAATCAGCTCTTTGGTTTTGCTGATGTTGACTGAGTGGTTTAGTTGTGGCACCACTCAACCTGGTGACATATCTCGCTCTGGTAAACTGACTCACCATCACCTGTGATTCATCCAACAGCAGTGGTGACATTGGCAAAATTGTATCTAGTTTTGGAGCTGTGCTTAGCCACGTACTGAAGTATGTTTAAAGAAGAGCAAGGGATGAGCACACAGTCTTCAGGTGTATCTGTACCGATCGTCAGTGAGGAGGAGACGTTGTGACCAATCCTCACCGGCTGAGGTCTGCCGAAGAAGATCCAATTGCAGAGGGTGTTAGGAAGACCCATGTCTTGAAGCTTAACCATATAACCAAGCTTATAAGGATCTTCCATACCAGACAGTGATAACACTAGTCAGAACACTCTTTGCAGTAAATCTGTAGACATTTACTGGAGTCTATAATGGTATACCAAATCTGTTCAAACTCCTGAGGAAGTATAGCTGTTGAGTAGTCTGCATACTAGTTAATCTACTCAGCCATCATAACGAATTGTTGAAGATCTTTTGCAAAGAGGATTTTATAACATCCTTGGAACATTTCTTCGTTGTCTTGGTAATTACTTGGTGTGACAGAGCTCAGATTAGAATACTGCTTGCTTTTGCAATATGCTGTGATGCATAAGAGCAATAGATTCCACTTTTTGGAGCTAGTTTCTTAATTTCCATCTTTCTTCTAAGGCTGTCCATGTTTCCTGGTGTATCCATTCTTTGTTCTTCTTTCTAGTTCTGTATTCTAGGCAAGCCTCGCTGTTCTCCTTCAGGACTGAGGCAATCCGTTTCCACATCGTGCCAATCCTGTCTACTGACAAATCCTCATCAAGATCTTGTAAGGCCTGGAATCTGTTCCTAAGCTGAATGGTGAAGTCAGATCTCACACTGGTGTCCTTGAGTTTTTCGCCATCAAAATGTCTTTGCACAGGTGTTCTTTTCCCAGAGCTTCTCAGCTTGAGTTTCCAGGTAATGGGACATTGTGTATGCCAAGTGTAGGGACATTTTCTTGCACATCTCGGTGAACAAGTTGGCGATAATTATAGATCGGTTAGCCTAACGTCGGTGGTGGGGAAACTGCTGGAGTCAGTTATCAAGGATGTGATAACAGCACAATTGGAAAACGGTGAAATGATCGGACAAAGTCAGCATGGATTTGTGAAGGGAAAATCATGTCTGACGAATCTCATAGAATTTTTTGAGGATGTAAATAGTAGAGTGGATAGGGGAGAACCAGTGGATGTGGTATATTTGGATTTTCAGAAGGCTTTTGACAAGGTTCCACACAGGAGATTAGTGTGCAAGCTTAAAGCACACGGTATTGGGGGTAAGGTATTGGTGTGGGTGGAGAGTTGGTTAGCAGACAGGAAGCAAAGAGTGGGAATAAATGGGACCTTTTCAGAATGGCAGGCGGTGACTAGTGGGGTACTGCAAGGCTCAGTGCTGGGACCCCAGTTGTTTACAATATATATTAATGACTTGGATGAGGGAATTAAATGCAGCATCTCCAAGTTTGCGGATGACACGAAGCTGGGTGGCAGTGTTAGCTGTGAGGAGGATGCTAAGAGGATTCAAGGTGACTTGGATAGGTTGGGTGAGTGGGCAAATTCATGGCAGATGCAATTTAATGTGGATAAATGTGAAGTTATCCACTTTGGTGGCAAAAATAGGAAAACAGATTATTATCTGAATGGTGGCCGATTAGGAAAAGGGGAGGTGCAACGAGACCTGGGTGTCATTATACACCAGTCATTGAAAGTGGGCATGCAGGTACAGCAGGCAGTGAAAAAGGCGAATGGTATGCTGGCATTTTTAGCGAGAGGGTTCGAGTACAGGAGCAGGGAGGTACTACTGCAGTTGTACAAAGCCTTGGTGAGACCACACCTGGAGTATTGTGTGCAGTTTTGGTCCCCTAATCTGAGGAAAGACATCCTTGCCATAGAGGGAGTACAAAGAAGGTTCACCAGATTGATTCCTGGGATGGCAGGACTTTCATATGAAGAAAGACTGGATGAACTGGGCTTGTACTCATTGGAATTTAGAAGATTGAGGGGGGATCTGATTGAAACGTATAAAATCCTAAAGGGATTGGACAGGCTAGATACAGGAAGCTTGTTCCCGATGTTGGGGAAGTCCAGAACGAGGGGCCACAGTTTGAGGATAGAGGGGAAGCCTTTTAGGACCGAGATTAGGAAAAACTTCTTCACACGGAGAGTGGTGAATCTATGGAATTCTCTGCCACAGGAAACAGTTGAGGCCAGTTCATTGGCTATATTTAAGAGGGAGTTAGATATGGCCCTTGTGGCTACGGGGGTCAGGGGGTATGGAGGGAAGGCTGGGGCGGGGTTCTGAGTTGGATGATCAGCCATGATCATAATAAATGGCGGTGCAGGCTCAAAGGGCCGAATGGCCTACTCCTGCACCTATTTTCTATGTTTCTATAACTTAGAGCTTTGACTCTTGAGTGTGTACATGCACAACTCTTAACACTCCCTGATCTGGGAAGCATTAGAGTAACAATCTTGCACTCCACCAGCAGGGGGCTTAACACGCCATGATCCTCAGACCAAAGTGGCTGCACCCTAGTATACTTACCAGCAGGGGGCATAACCATCCTAGAATTTTGGAACATGCTAAATAGCACACTAATAAAGTCAAAAGTTGAGTTTATTGTCATATGGATAATTACATGTGTATACAGATGTTATGAAAAGCTTACCTAGTGATTAACAATGCTTAGCTCAATTCTCTACTCACTTTACACTCATGGATATACGGCTAAGCAGAGCTCGAACGACATTTATAAATTCCTGCATGGTGCTCTTATAAATTTCGACAGATGACAATGGAGAGCATTCTGACTGGTCGTATCACAGCCTGGTACGGAGGCTCCAATATGCACGATCAAAAGATGCTGCCGAAGGTTGTAAACTCAGCTAGCTCCATCACGGTGCAACCCTCCCACCCACCAAGGACATCCTCAACAGGCTGTGCCTCGTGAAAGCAGCAGCCACCATTAAGGACTCTGATCATCCGGGACATGCCCTCTTTTGCACATTCCCTTCTGCATGTTGGTTGTTTGTCCATCTTTGTGTGCAGCTTTTTCATTGATTCTATTGTGTCTCTTTATATTTACTGTGAATGCCTGCAGCAAAATGCGTCTTAGGGTACATTGATAATACATTTTTTTTATCTTTGAACTTCTTTTGTTGTTATTACTGTCAAGGAGCAGGATGCAGGAGCCTGAACCCCCACCCACATTCAACAATTCAGGAACAGCTGCCTCCCATCCGTTATCAGAGTTCTGAACAGTTCAAGAGCTCATGAGCACTGCCTTGTTATTATTTTTCTTTGCACGTTTTATTTATTTTGTAACTTTACTTCTTTACGCTGTACAGGTGCCTCAAAACAACACAATTCACAGCATTTATGACAAGAATCAAAATCTTTGATTCTGACTCTGATTCTAGTTGTGACTCTGGCTTATTTGCAGCATCGTATGAGCAGCATTCACAAGAAAAGAGTAGATTAAACATACATTATGAACATTTTTTACGGGAAAGAACATGAAGGTCATTCAGAGAAAACAGTCAACCTCTCTCTCTCCCCCCCCCCCCACCAACATCACCCAAACAAAAAGAATGGCAGCCCGATCATCAACACACCCCAAAACCCCCTCCCCTGGACAAAATGAAACAGGAACATCAACCCCCAAAAACCAAACCCTTACCACGCACAAAATACCAACAGGATATCAACCACCAAACACCATCCCTTCACACAACAAAACAGAAAATGAATGGATGATTTAAAGAAAAAAAACAGAATATAAAAACCATAAGACTGAAAAAGGTCACAGTCCATAAGCGCAACAGTCCAATCCATAAACGCAGAATCACGACACCATCCTACGATAACACCAACTTTCATTGAAAGAGAGGGACACCACATGAGGCAGAGAGATCTACACACCTACCACAGCGAGCCACACAGCGAAAGGCAGCTCACAGGCAGAGATCAAAAGGCAGGCAGTCGGGGCTGAAACTCTCACTCGCCATCCATTCACTTCGATGTCTCAGTCTTCTTCGGCACTTTAATCGCTGATTAATGGACACTTTAACTGCCGAAATGGAGTTGAACATTGGCTCGTGCCCCGTCTCGAAGTTTCTTTGCATTGAGGCCGACCGAGTACGCACTCGCTTCCCGGAATTTTCTCGGAGACAGCAAAGTGAAGGATCAGTTAAACACGAGGAACTCTGCAGATGCTGGAAATTCAAGCAACACACATCAAAGTTGCTGGTGAACGCAGCAGGCCAGGCAGAATCTCTAGGAAGAGGTACAGTCGGCGTTTCGGGCCGAGACCCTTCGTCAGGGTCTCAGCCGGAAACGTTGACTTTACCTCTTCCTAGAGGTGCTGCCTGGCCTGCTGCGTTCACCAGCAACTTTGAAGGATCACTTAATCAATTTCCAAACTGTAATTAGTAAGTTCCAAGTCTAACAGTCCCAGAAACATATTTAAGGTGAAAAACATACATAAGAGAAGAAAAAAAGCACATTTTAGTTTGCTCTAAGGAAGATGTCGATTGAGGGAGATTGTACACTGGCGCCATCTTGAACTTCAGTGATAAGGATTTTGCCAGTTGGTTCAAACACTGAATGGTTCAAGGGGCTTGGCTATTCTTCAGGCTCAAGGGACTCAGCTGTTAGCAGGGATTTAGGCACCTGTAGCTGAATATCTGATGGTAATTGCATGAAGATGCATAGCCTGGATGGTAGGGATGTTTGATAAAGGATGTTGCCTTCTTGCAGGAGGACCTCTTGTAGATGGGATCAATGGAGGGGAGGGATGTGCACTTGATGTGACGGGTAGAGTCCATCACTCTCTGCAGCTCCTTGTGTTTCTCCTCATTAGATTTTCCATGATGCAACCAGTCAGGACACTGTCAACTGTAAATCTGCAGAAGTGTTCATTGACAAGATGAAGCTCCTTAATTCCCTAAGAAAGTAAGGGACTGGTGCAAATTGTTTGTGGTTGCATCTATGTGCTGGTCATCTGATATGTTAACGCTGAGGAATTTAAAGCTACTGTCTCTTTCCACCGCAAGCCCCCAATGCAGACTCATACACGTTCATTCTCCTTCCCCTTCCTGAAGTTAGCAATCAGCTCTTTGGTTTTGCTGATGTTGACTGAGTGGTTTAGTTGTGGCACCACTCAGCCTGGTGACCGATCACGCCCTGGTAAACTCATCACCACCTGTGATTCATCCAACAGCAGTGGTGACATTGGCAAAATTGTATCTGGTTTTGGAGCTGTGCTTAGCCACATAGTGAAGTATGTTTAAAGATTAGAGCAGGGGCTGAGCACACAGCCTTCAGGCGTATCTGTACAGATAGTCAGCAAGGAGGAGACATTGTAACTAATCCTCATTGACTGAGGTTTGCTAATGAAGAATCCAAAGATCCAATTGCAGAGAGAGTTATGAAGGCCATTGTCTTGAAGCTTGATGATTAGTTTTGATGGGATTGTTGTGAGGAATGCCAAGCCTGTAGTCGATGGATAGCCACCTGACGTTTGAGTTCCTGTCGTTCAGATGACCCAGAAAACAGTGCAGAGCCAGACCAGGGAAATTCATTTGCTGTTGACCTGTCATGGTGGTAGATAAATTGAAGCAAGCCATTAGGGGTTTTCCACTCCTTGATTCTCGGAACGAAGCAATAAGATCAGGTCTCTTCACCAGCTGTGGACTACCCCTCCCTGATATTCAGAGCAACATAGCATCTACCGACAAGTAGCTTTGCCCTCCATGAGCCTGCTCTTTCACCTGGATGGTCCATCAGGGTCAAGAAGGACTTGCTTCCATTGCCAGTTCTGTGGGCTCTGAGGTGCCCGATATGGCCACAGTGCAGGGTCCTGCCGCGGGTGGAAGAGCAGAATGTCTCACATAGGTTATTGACTACTCCTTTGGCTCTAAGCTATTGGATTCTACACGATCCTGCGAGGAACTTCAGAATGCCCTGTGGGTTCCTGGATACTTCTTCATCCATATGAATGGACTTAAGGTCAGGCATTTTCAAAGGTCTGTGAAAATGTTACATTTTTCAAGGAGGCTTTGAAGTTTTTTCGATGTCCTGTGTTGAGCATGTGTTTATGGGGCCTGCCCATCAGATCCGTCTGGGTATGAGCAGAGTCGCAGCGCTGGGCACATTGGCTGGGAATGGGTACTGGCAGATAAGCAGGAGTTTGCTGAAATGGTGTTGGTGGAACTTCTAAAATGCTTCAAGTTATTTTAAGTACTACACATCTCTGACGTAATGGAGAAGTACAGGAAGTCCTGAGACACTGCTGCCTGGTAGACCATGAGCTGGGTGCTGAGTATGGGACTTGATCTTTGAACACACTGCCAAAAGCTTTGCTGGTGCATCGGAGGAGGAAAGGGATTTCCTTAACAATGTCTGTTCTCACTAAGAGGTGGCTCCTGAGAAGTGTCCAGTGCTGTCATTGCTACTAATCATTCTAGGAACAAAAGAAAGTCATCCATCCAATGCTCCCTCTAAGGCATAAGCATATGCGTGCACACATATCTTTTACTACTAGCGCACAAAGGAATTTAAACTGTGCACAAACTGTTGTCACCCTATACCTCGCTGGCATGTTCAATATACTTCACGATTGTACACAATCACATTTCCTTTTCTGGTTTCTGATGCGGATGATGTTAACAAAGACAGGAGGGAGAAAAGTAACTAAGGAACTTAAATATGCTAATTATTTTGTCAACTTTATGTTCGTTGTGTAATTAAGCTACAAAATCTCTACTGTATGCAATGATTTCCAAATAAAATACCTAGCTGGATACTTTGTCAGCTAGCTTTTTAATTTTATAAGCTTGACCATTTTAAACAACTTTTGTAACTTGTGAAAAGATTGATATTATTACCTGCTGTTGTACAGTATATGAGAAATAAGTCTCATTGATGTGTATTTCACTGCCTGGTATGTGAACTGTACCTCCTTTAATTGCAGGACTCTGCAGAGAGTGGTGTGGACAGTCCAGTGAATCTGTAGATGTGAACTTCCCATGATTCAGGTCATTTACAAGGACAGGTGTGTAAAAAGGGCCCGTAGGATCATTGTGGACCCAAGTCACCCCAACCACAATCTATTCCAGCTGCTACCATCTGGGAAGCGGTACTGCAGCATAAAAGCCAGGACCAACAGGATCCAGGACTGCTTCTTCCACCAGGCCATCAGACTGGTAAACTCATGCTAATTTGATTGTACTCAAAATTACATTGACTGTTCTATTTATTATAAATTACTATGATTGCACATTGCACATTTAGATGGAGACGTAAAGTAAAGATTTTTACTCCTCATCTATGCAAAGGAAGTAAGAAATAAAGTTAATTCAATTCAGTTCAATTCAATTATTTTATTTATTTTAAACAATGGACAACAGACTAAACTTTGCAGTTTATTATCCATAGAATAGCTTCAGGTTTACTTCCATTTAAAAACTCGGTGTGTACATGTTGTTGTCACTGGGCAAACAATTGCACTGCACAAGATTTTTGTGCACACTGGTCATTACAAATTAGAGGGAATATTGCATTCAAACCTTTTATCCTATAAAGTCTGTATTTTTCTGTTGTTGTGCTTTGACTATATTTTATGCTTGTGACCAGCAAGAAATTCATTGATCTAAATTCATTTGTTTGAACTTGTATCTGTCCCATTTCAAAAACAGAATCTATATTTTGGATGTGCTTTGCATGAAGAGCTGTTTCCTAATTTATCTCCAGAATCACCCAGCTTCAGTTTTATTATACTCCTTGTCCAGATTTGCTCGTTAAAAAATCTTGATATAACTCAAGTTCAATTTCAGTTTACCGTCATTCAACCATACGCATGTATACCACCAAATGAAACAAAGTTCCTCTGGACTGAGGTGCACAACACAGTGCATATAACTCACACACATAACTCATAAAGTAATATTACCATAAATACTAATGCACATTTTCGACACAAGTTAAAAAGTAAACAGTATAACACTACTGTTGCTTCATACATGATGAGACCTGGGTAGTGGCAAGGAGCTCAGTTGTCTTAGGGCATGGGGGAAGAAGCTGTTTCCCATCCTAACATTTCTTGTCCTAATTCTACGGAGGGTCATTGACAATGCTAAGGATCCTGCGTATGCAGTGCTCCTGGTAAGTATCTCAGATGGGTAGAAGAGAGGTCGATAATCTTCTCAGCAGTCCTCACAATTCTTTGTGGGGACTTGCAGTCAAATGTCTTGCAAGTCATGTACCAAACAGTAATGTAGCTGGTCAGGACAATCTCGATGGTGTTCTTGTAAAATATGTTTAGAATGTTGGGGGTGGGGGTGGTGGTGGATGCCCTCACTAACCTCAATGTCCTCAGGAGGTGCAGACACTGCTGTGCTGTCTTGACCAAAGAGGCTCAGTGACATTCTGATGAATCTAAATTGCTTGTCATCAAATAACTCAGGAAGCCAAGTTATGAATCAAGATTGTTGGCCTACGTAATACTGTAACTCAGTAATAGCTAAACTAGATGATGATAAAAGACTATTTTGTGTGATCAGCTGAGTCCGGGACCTTTACAGAACGATCAACAATTTGCAATTACATCAGAACTTTAACATAATCAAGTGTTGCCTTACAGAAAGGATGAAGGAAAAATAGGTGGAGATTTAAAATGCCCAGATTCAGTTTGCATATTTTGGATGGCGGATTATTGAGATCATTCAAGCATATTCAAGAGAACTAAACTTTTGTAAATTTTCAACTGTCTATGCAGGCACTTCCAAGGGAGGAACAGAATAAGGTGGCTCCTGGACCAAGACATTATTATGATTAATGAACCGAAGAAAGGAGCTTTACAGTTTCTCAGAGGTAGCAGTCGAGGTTCTCCTTTATAGCATTGGGAGAAGAAGATAGGTCCAGGATGTGTAAGGTAGAAGGAAGCCAGACATACTAATGTAATTGCAGGGGGAGGTCACGACCAGGTTTCCTGCACAGATTGAATTTGACACTAATACTGCAAAAAAAACCCAACAATTTGACCCACAGCCTCTGTGTCAGTCTTGCAACACTATTCAATTGTTGCTTCCCTTCAGGGAGACAAAGTCACATGCCAGTCCTATGTATGTGACTTTGCAGGGCCAAGAAAGGGAAAGCAACATTATTGATCATGGCAATGGGGGCGCTGTTTTCTGCCTCTACCTCGACTCATTGCTTGATGCTGAGCCTGGAATTCAACCTCTCTAGCATACAGAAGTTATTCAGTGGCATTTAGCAACCCATGGCGTCCAATGTACATCTGATGCCGGTCCCTGTTTTTACTGCAGCCACAGGATTCCTGTGTAATACAGAATGGCTTACACAGAATGGCAATGTGATGTTAATGGCGAATAATTTGCTTTTAACATAAAAATGGTGTTTGTCCTGGACTGCAAAGAAATGTAATAAAGGCTTACTGTATGCAATTGTCATGGGTGTTCCAGCGACAATAAGTTTCTCCAGCATGTCAGAGAAGATTTACAAGGATATTGCCTGGTTTGGAAGGTGTACCTTATAAGAGTAGATTGAGTGAACTTGGCTATTTCTCCTTGAAGTGATGGAGGATAAGAGGTGACCTGATAGAGGTATGTAAGATGAGGAGGGGGCATTGATCATGTGGGTAGCTTCTTCCCAGGGCTGAAATGTCTAACACGAGGGGGCACAGTTTTAAGGTGCTTGGAAATGGGTACCGAGGGGATGTCAGGGTTACGTTTTTCACACAGAGAGTGGTGGGTGCGTGGAATGCACTGCGAGCGGCGGTGGTAGAAGTAGGTTCAATAGGGTCTTTTAAGAGCCTCCTAGATAGATACGTGGAGCTTAGAAAAATAGAGGGCTATGCGCAAGGGAAATTCTAGCAGTTTCTAGAGTGGGTTTCATGGTTGACTCAATATTGAGGGCAGAAGGGCCTGTAATGTGCTATAGGTTTCTATGTTCTATGTCAGTGAACTAGCTGATCAGTTGGAGGTATAATGGGAAATATGAAGCAGCAACAAACAGGGCTATTTCTGAAACGCAAACACGAGGAATTCCGGCCCCGGCCCCTCTTCCATCTGCCCTTCATTTCCCACCTCATCTGATTCCCTCTATTACTAGCAGCCTCTGTCTCACCCCTTCCTCTCTCATTTTTATTCTAGCTATCTCCTCTCTACACACTCTGTTCTGAGGCAGGACCTCTGAAGAAAATTCTGACACTTTTGTACCTTGGAATTTTTGGGAAAAATGATCAGAAGGATTACATTTTTCCCAAAAATTCTGTAATTGCTTTCCTCATGGTGCAGGTGTAAATATTCTTCACAATCTGCATAAAAAATTATGAGTATTCAGCAGTTATTTAATATGTAGATTCTTTAACTGTTACACTCATGGGGAGAGAAGATCAAGTAGGCACGCTTACATGGTTTCTGGTCAATCTGGTGTGAACTCTTGTTATCTGAGGTACAAAAGTGTCAGAATTTTCTTCATGAGTTTTTTCATTTTCTCCAAAGGAGCAGTAGTTTTGTTCTTCCCTTCAGTAACCCCCCAACCCAGGAGAAGGTAACCAGACATGAGGAATTCTGCAGACGCTGGAAATTCAAGCAACACACGTCAAAGTTGCTGGTGAACGCAGCAGGCCAGGCAGCATCTCTAGGAAGAGGTATAGTGGACGTTTCAGGCCGAGACCCTTCGTCAGGACTAACTGAAGGAAGAGCTAGTAGGAGATTAGAAAGTTGGAGGGGGAGGGGGAGATCCAAAATGATAGGGGAAGACAGGAGGTGGAGGGATGGAGCCAAGAGCTGGACAGGTGATAGGCAAAAGGGATATGAGAGGATCATGGAACAGGAGGCCCAGGGAGAAGGAAAAGAGGTGAGGGAACCCAGAGGATGGGCAAGGGGTATAGTCAGAGGGACAGAGGGAGAAAAAGGAGAGTGAGAGAAAGAACATGTGTATAAAAATAAATAACGGATGGGGTACGAGGGGGATGTGGGGCATTAGCGGAAGTTTGAGAAGTCAACGTTCATGCCCATCAGGTTGGAGGCTACCCAGACGGAATATAAGGTGTTGTTCCTCCAACTTGAGTGTGGCTTCATCTTTACAGTAGAGGAGGCCGTGGATAGACATGTCAGAATGGGAATGGGATGCGGAATTTAAATGTGTGGCCACTGGGAGATCCTACTTTCTCTGGCGGACAGAGCGTAGATGTTCAGCAAAACGGTCTCCCAGTCCGCGTCAGGTCTCACCAATATATAAAAGGCCACATCGGGAGCACCGGACGCAGTATATCACCCCAGTCGACTCACAGATGCAGTGTCGCCTCACCTGGAAGGACTGTTTGGGGCCCTGAATGGTGGTAAGGGAGGAAGTGTAAGGGCATGTGTAGCACTTGTTCCGCTTACACGGATAGGTGCCAGGAGGGAGATCAGTGGGGAGGGATGAGGGGGACGAATGGACAAGAGAGTCGCGTAGGAAGTGATCCCTGCGGAAAGCGGGGGGGGAGGGAAAGATGTGCTTAGCGGTGGGATCCCGTTGGAGGTGGCGGAAGTTACGGAGAATAATATGTTGGACCCGGAGGCTGGTGGGGTTGTAGGTGAGGACCAGGGGAACCCTATTCCTGGTGGGGTGGCGGGAGGATGGAGTGAGAGCAGATGTGCCTGAAATGGGGGAGATACGTTTACTAGCTCTTACTAGCTCTTCCTTCAGTTAGTCCTGACAAAGGGTCTCGGCCTGAAACATCGACTGTACCTCTTCCTAGAGATGCTGCCTGGCCTGCTGCGTTCACCAGCAACTTTGATGTGTGTTGCTATTTCTGAAAGCTAAATTTCCTGGTTCTGGCCAACTCTACCATTCTATTTGCAAATTATTATCAATTTGCAGCCAAGTCCACTTGAACCAATGTTGAGTAGATTCAACCTAAGTTAAGCCCATCTGTGTCCTCAACCCTGAGTCAAGTGTTCTTTGGGCTCTGGGCAGTCATTCACCTTCTCTGCTGCTGTCACTCGACATAAGCCTGATCGAAGCACAGAGGTAGACAAAAGAAGTTATAAGATAGCCAACTGGATATGTGGTTTAATGTATGTGAGTGCTATCATGTCATAGTTTTTGGAACAAATAGAGAATTTATGTTAACAAAATATGGTGACTAAGTACTAGAACCTGGCAATTCAACCATCAAAGGTAATGTTTCATCATTTTTAAGTCTAATTTTACAATCCGACTACTAAATTTCCCTCAGTTGTAAGAAGTTTACTATTAGTTTTATGTTATGGTCTAAATATAAAGCTCACTGTATAGAAAAAATACAAGATCATTGGAAATTGAGAAGTATCAGACACCCACATTACAAGCGAGAGGTTTAATGTGAAAATATTTTAAAGGTCAGATAGGAGATTGTAATAGTATTTCTGGAGCCTTGCTTTGCCCTTCAGCTTCTGTTAGTTTAAGACCAGGTGAAATTTAATCGATGTGATGGTAACAAAATGATTTTCGTGTTTTACAGTGTATTTATTCACCTTGAGGAACAGAAGGTCAGAAGGGAAGAAGGATGCAACATAGCCTGAGGCAAAAAGTCATTGCAATTTATTAAAAAATACGATCTTGCCATTATGGAAAGTTCAAATGGATCCGGGTTTACGAGAACATCCTCATGAGTACAATAGTACAATGTCGTTATGTATAGGTAGATGGGTAAACCCAGAGTGAAAAAGTTAAAAACTAGTCTACCTGAAGCAAAAGACCTATCTCTGAAAACTGAAATATTAAAATTTTTACAGTAAATATGTTATAGAAATTCTTAAATAAAACACAAAATTGCATTGCAACACACACACACACAATGCTGGAGGACTGCAGCAGTTCAGGCAGCTTCTATGGAAATGAACAGATAGTCAATGTTTCAGGCCAAGACCTTTCTTCAGGTCTGAGAAGGAAGGGGGAAAGGGGAGTGAGGAGAAAGAGGCTAGCTGGAAGGTGATAGGTGAAGCCAGAAGGGTGGGAAAGGTCAAGGACTGGAGAAGAAGGAATCTGATAGGAGAGGAGAGTGGACCATTTGAGAAAGGAGATCAGTCAAGGCATCAAAGAAGACATATGTATGGGGTTGAGTGGGATCCGGGATCAGCCATGATGGAATGACAGAGCAGACCGGATGGGCTGAATGTCCTAATATCTGATCCTATGTCTTATGGTTCTATGGGAAGGAGGAGAGAGCCCAAGGGGAAGTATTAAGTAGGTGAGAAGAGGTAAAAGGTCAGTATGGGGAATAGAGAAAGGGGAAGGAATTTGTTTTCTTGGAGGAGAAATCAATCAGGTTGGGAGGCTACCGAGACAGAATATAAGATATTGCTCCTCCACCCTGAGGGTTGTCTCATCTTGGCACAAGAGGAAACCATGAGCTGACATGTCAGAAGGTGAATAGGAACTGTTATTTAAATGTTGGTTACTGGGAAGTCCTGCCTGTGGCGGATGGTGTGGAGGTGCATTTGCTCCTTCCTCATCCATTGAACTTCACTTACTCTGATCCTAATGGATATTGAAAGGTACATTAACTCTACTTTTTACTCCTGTCTAATCTCTTATATATTTTTACACAAAACCTCGGAATGAGACTTTGTTATAGCTGATATGCAACCTCCATACCTTGGACACTTCCCCAGTTCAACAAGACTGACTTCGTAAGGGAATATCACAAAATGAAGCAGCACATTAGCAACAACTTGTTGCGGGGTGTCCAGATGGCTGCACCCACTATAATTCCTAATCCCTTTTCTTACACATAGCTCAAGGAGTATCTTGTATATTGCTTGTCTTGTCATCTGGTTTGAAGGACTTAAGGCCTTTGATTTCCTTCCTTATTGTTCCGAAGTACATCGGGTTAATACAATTACAAATAAATATGACCTAATTAAGCCCATGGGAAAATTGTGGTAAATTAATTTTGAAGGCAAGAGATTCTGCAGATACTGGAAAACCTGAGTAATGCACACAAAATGCTGGAGGAACTCCGCAGGTCAGTTAACGTCTATGGAGAGGAATAAACAGTCGATGTTTTGAGCCAAGACCTCTCATTAGGACTGAAATGAAGGGGAGAAAAAAGCCAGAAAATTAATCTTGTGTGGAAAAATCATGTTCACACATTTTAGACTGAAATGGACAGAGCATGTCACTTTTTAAATATAGTTATAGCTAGAAGCATTTCAAGTCCAACCAGCCGTAGGGACTGAAATAGAAAGTCATTAAATTGGAACCAATATCCTGCCTGGGAGGTTCACTAGTACTGCTTGGAAGGATTTAAACTGGTTGGGCAGGGGAATGGGAGCCAGAACCCTAGGTCAGATAGGTCAGATATCTAGGTCAGATACAGTGGAAGGTAGATGTCTCGGCCAATAGGAGCAAGGTAATAGATATGATTGGATGAATAGTTTGTAGTGTGTGTATTGTAGTTCTAGAAGTAGTATGGGTAAGAGTATTAAACTTAGTTCATGCATCAGTACACGGAACAATGATGTTGCAGTTGTTACCGAGACTTGGTTGAGAGAGGGACAGGAATGGATGCTTAATTTCCTAGGTTTTTGATGTTTTAGGAATGATAGAGAGAGGTAAAAGGGGGAAAGGCTGGAGTTGCAATGCTAATCAGGAAAATATCACAGCTGCACTCACAGGGGACATAGTGGAGGGCTCGCACACTGACTCTACATGGGTAGAACTCTAATATAGGAAAGGTGCAATCTCCAGCTGGAGTTCCCAATGGCCACCGGGACACTGAGGAACAGATAAGCAAGTGGTTTAAGGAAAGGTCTAAAGCTAATCGGGTTATTGTCATGGGGGACTTCAACTTCCCTAATATAAACTGAGACTTTCTTAGTGCAAGTGGATTAGATGGGGTAGAATTTGTTAAGTGTAGATAGTCCAACAAGAGGAGGGGCTGTACTGGATCCGGCATTGGGTAATGAGCCTGGCCAGGTCACTGACCTTTCAGTGTTGAGTAGTTAGCGTATAATGACCATAAAACCTTAAGTTTTAACATAGCTACCGATAAGGATATGCGTGGACATTGCAGGAGCAGGGCAAATTACAAGAGCATGAGGCAGGAACTAGGGAGGGTTGATTGAGAACAGTTGCTTTGGGGCAAGTCCACATCCGACATACAGGAGTGTTTAAAGAACAACTGCACAGAATACAGGACAGGTATGTTCCAGTCAGAAAGATGGACAAGGATGGCAAGGTAAGAGAACCTTGGATGTCGAGGGAAGTGAAGAATTTAAGAAGAAGAAGAAGAAGATAGGACTTAGGAACATTTGGAAAACCATGTCCTAATTAGGGAGAACCAGCATGACTTTGTGCAGGGTGACTCACGTCTTACTAACTTGATGGCGTTTTTAGATCAAGTGACAAGGATGAGTGATGAAGGTAGAGCTGTGGATGTTGTCTACATGGATTTTAGTAAGGCATTTGACAATGTCCTTCATGGGAGTTTCAGACATGGGATCAATGGTGAATTGGCTGTTTAGATTCAGATATGGTTTGCCCATAGAAGACAGAGGGTAGTGGTTGAAGGGACTTATTCTAGCTGAAGGACTGAGATTAACGGTGTTCCACAGAGATCTGTATTTGGACCTCTTCTGTTTATGATGTATATAAATGACCTGGATGAGAATGTAGATGGTTGGGTTAGGAAGTTTGCAGATGATAGAAAGATTGGTGGTATTGTGCAAAGTGCAGGTGACCGGCAAACCATACAATGGATATAGATCAGTTGCAGATATGGGTGGAGAAATGGCAGGCGGAGATTAACCTGGCCAAATGTGAAGTGTTGCACCTTGGTAGGACAAATGTAAAGAGACAGTGCACCCTTAAGGGAAAAACCCTTAACAGTGTTGAAGAGCAGAAGATTCATAGCTCTATGAAAGTGACTACACCAGTTAGGAAGAATGTCAAGCCTTTGGAGAGGATGCAGAAGAAGTTTCGCAGGATGCTCCTAGATTAGAGGGCATGTGAAATTGCATGTGATAGTACAAGGGCTTGGACAGACTTAGGTTGTTTACTTTGGAGTGGCAGACTGGTGGAGTTTTATAAGAGTCTGAGAAACATAGATAGAGTGGACAGACAGTATCTTTCTCCTAGAATTGAAATGTCTAATATCCAAGGGCATGCATTTAAGGTGAGGGGGTAATTTTAAAGGAGATGTGAGGGCAAATTTATTCTATAGAGAGTGGAAGGTGCCTGGAATGAGCTGCCTTGGTGGTTGTAGAGGCAGATACATTCGGGACTTTTAAGAGATAGGTGCAGGAGTGTGAGGAAATTGGAGGGATATGGACATTGTGTCAGCAGAAGTTCGGTTAGCCATTTGATTACTAATTTAATTGGATTGGCACAATATTGTAGACCAACAGGCCTGTTCCCGTACTGCACTGTTCTATGTTCTATCTAAATTGTCATAGAAAGGCATAGAAATAATCAAAAAGCCTAGCGCCTTTTGAAGCAATCTGGAGGATCAGTATGCTAGAGAGTAGAAGGTATGCTGAAGCTATATAAAGTTCAGGTTCAACTACACCTGTAATATTAAGCCCATTTCTTAAGAAGAATGCACTTGTATTGAAGTCACTTCATTAAAACCACTTTATTAAGTTCAAACTTGTTGTAGGAGCTGTGCATTGTGTTGTGCATTTATTGTGGTAACTAATCACAAGTCGGGGCATAGTAAAAGTGAAAGGAATACGTTTCATATTCTTGTTTATTTCATGGCAGTTTACAGCTTGGGACCGACGGAGGTTATATCTTTGCTGACTAATTAATACCACTTAATATCACTTCAAAATTGTATATTTTCTAATTGCTAATAAAGGATCAAAATAAGGAATTCAACTCTTTGGAACAATCCTGGGGGAAATGAAAATATTTATGAACAAGCTCTGACAACTGATGATAAGTTACGGGATGGCATACACACTGAGGACAACGTGTCTAATGTGCATGGAGCACGTTCCATTGTTAGCAAGATGTCCCATGCGTCTAATAGCACATTGGTATGCATTAAAATGGAGGCTGATTTAGCTGAGCTACATGCAAGACAACAGGTACTGAGGGATAAGAACACCTTGGAGGAGCTTTGAAGAGACCAGGAACAGATCTGGAGAAATTAGGAAGAACAGCCAGAGCAGCTTTGAAGGAAGATGTGGGAGCTTAAGTTGCAGGAAGAAATTGCGGTAAGATGGCCAGAGGTAAAGTGCTGAGGCCTGTCAGTGCTGTGGGCACGAATGTACTCCAGCAGGACAGTTCTTTGGTGAGAGCTCCTATATCGACATGGAACAGAGAAAATCCAACATACTCAATGTCAAAGTGGACACACTTGAGGATCAAATGTCTATGAGTAACCAATTTGAATCCCAAGGGGTAGTTCACACTCAACCTGCACCAAGGAGGTACTCTGAACCTATACCATGTCCAACAGCACAAGGTGCCTCTGAGACCATTGAGTTAAGGTGTGGTGACATTCATATTTCAGATGATAAAGATCTAAATCCTGCACTGGAGGCGATAAGAACACAAAAGGAGATAACAAGCTTAGTGATGCAACAACAAAGCATTGCATCTCTGCCTAAAAGAGAGATTCAGATCTTTGATGGCCATCCGTCACAGTATCATTCATTTATGAAGGCTTTCAAGAACAGCATTGAAGGCATGACTAATATTTATGTTGACCGTCTTTATCTTCTCAAACAGTACATCAAGGGTCATCCTGGAGATTTTGTCAAAAATTGTCAGCAGGCTGGATGGGAGCAAGGATATCTAAAGGCCCAAGCTATAGATTTTTTGAATCTGCATTCTTTTCATCAGCTCTGGGCTCAGTTTCAGCTTCACTTTTCCAGAGTAGCCACAATAGTGACAAAGCTGCTCCCTTTAACTTGAGAATGAATTTGTAAATATTTTGGTAAGTAGCCTACATGGCTGTTTTTTGGCCACATATTAAATCAGAAGTGAGAGCTCTTCAAGACTACAGTCTTGTTCTTAGAAGGTGTCGCAATGCCATGGAAGATGTGCATGCCCTGCGGGAGTTGAACAAGTCTGCTAATATGGAGATTGTCGTAAGTAAATAGCCCGGTGAGCTTTGGAAAGAATGGAGATCAGCAGTGTATAAACTGCAAGAAAAGTACAACCGTAAAGTTACTTTCACTGACATTGTTGATTTTATCGAAAGGCAGGTGAAGATTACTGTACACCCAGTGTTTACAAAGGAATACAATGCTACATCACCAACATTAAGTAAGGGTGTGAACAAAACTGGATTACAGATTCATTCTCAAGCTAAAGGACACAGCTTTTCCACTACTGTGACTGTTGTGGATAGTGAAGCTGAAGCTGAGCCCGGAACTGATGAAAAGGGTGCAGATTCGAAACGAGCCGTGAACGACGCAAACACAGCAGTGAGTACCACCCTAATGGCCTTACGGAGCTGGTGACCATGATTGTAAACTTACCATAATTCCAGTTTAGGTGAAGTCTAAGAAGAGTAACAAGACAATGGTTACTTATGCTTTCCTAGATCAAGGAAGTAACATAGAGTTCTGCACAGAGAGCCTCATGAACAAGCTCAACCTGACAGGAAAAAGAGCACACATTCTCTTACACACGATGCATCATGAGAAGCTCCTGCACGGCTACATCATCTCAGGATTGGAAGTGGCTGGCTTAGATAGTGAAACTATTGTGAACTGCCTACTGTCTATATGAAGGAACTTATGCCTGTCTACAAAAGGAAGATTCCTTGCCAGAAATATCTTCAGGAATGGTCTCACCTGCAGCCAGAATTTGAGGGGCTGATAGGGGTGAATGTGCCTGAGGTCATTGAGCAGTGACTTGCAGTGTTAATGATGGACCCTGTGCAATCAGAACAATGCTTGGTTGGACTTACCACTGAAAGCAGACCGTGGTGGTGGAAGAGACTATGTTGAGCTAAAGCTAACAGTTAATGGGACCTCAGTTTTACACTTAGATGAGCTTTGGCATCAGCGATTCAAGAAAGAATTTCCTGGATGCGGTCAAGAGGAACAACCTGGTTTGGCAGGAGTAGGACAGAATCCAGGATAGACTACTTACAGAAGGGGGACATTTGTGTGAATGTTGAGATTTCATATCTCCTGTGTCTTAGTAGAATGTAGTTGTAATTATCATAGTATAATAATTAAGTGGTTTGAATGAAGGAGCTGTGTATTCTGGTCTGTTCGCTTGTTTATTGTGGTAACATGTCACATTAGTGAGGGCATGGTAGAAGTGAAGAGAATAAGTTTTGTATTCTTGCTTATTTTGTGGCAGTTTGTAGCTTGGAACGGGAGGAGGTCATATCTTTGCTGTCCACTTAATATTACTTTGAAATTGTATATTTGATAATTGCTAAGGATTGAAATAAGGAATTCGACTCTTTTTCACTCATTTCATCACACAAGTATGACAACCCTGTCTGAGGTCACAGGCTGGCAGCAATTCTTTCGTTTTGCTTTTGGATTATTTGAGGAAATCAACTTCCCTCCAGCAGTTGAGGAGTTCAAAAATACTCCAAGAAATCGAATTCTCTCAAAGTAGCTAACAGGGTTGGAAATTAGCAGCCCAAGAGCTACTGAGGTGCTCCACAAACCATTCAGCACTGTCTGCATGGTTGATAAACTGCTACAGGACATCAAGGATGCTTTGTTTGTACAGGACCTAATAACAGAGTCAGTAAACCAGGTCACCCTCCCACACCACTCTCCACTTGCTGCAGGGATCACTCTTTTTGTCACTCGCTTGTCCACCCATCCCTTTCCACTGATCTTCCTTTTGGCACTTACCCTGCAAGAAGGACAAGAGTTACAACTGCTCTTCACCGCCATTATTCAGGGCCCCTAAACAATCCTTCCTGCTGAGGCGGAACTTCACTGAAAGTCTGTTGGGGTCATCTACCGTATCCCGTGCTCCTAATGTGGCCTCCTCTACATCAGTGAACCCCGACATAAATTGGAGGACCCCTTCACCAAGCACCTTCATTCCATCTGCCACCCATTTAAATTCTACTTCCCATTCCCATTCCGACAGGTCAGTCCATCAACTCCTCTGCTGCCACAATGAGGCCACAGTCAGGCTGGTGGAGTAACACCTCATATTCTGTCTGGATAGCCTCCAATCTGATGGTATCAATGTCAGTTTCTCTAACTGGTAATTTCTCCCCACTCCACCTTCTCTCTTGTCCTATTCCCCATTCTGGCTCCTTTCTCTTCTCCTCAGTTGTCCATCACCTCTCTCTGGTACACTTCCTCCTTTCCTCTCTCCCTTGATCCACTCTCCTCTCCTATCATACTCCTTCTTCTCCAGTCCTTCACCTCTTTCACCTATTGCCACACAGATTCTTACTTCATTCACCCTCCCCCACGCACCTAACTGCCCCCTATCACCTATCACCACCAGCACGTACTCCTTACCCTCCCTCACCTTTTTATTCTGGCTTCTTCCTCCTTCCTTTCCAGTCCTGGCAAAGAGTCTTGGCCCAAAACATCGACTGATTACTCTTCTCCATAGATGCTGCCTGACTTGACGAGATCCCCCAGCACTGTGTGTGTGCTGAACAAGATTTCCAGCATATGACCATAAAATATAGCAGCAGAATTAGGCCATTTGGCCCATCGAGTCCACTCTGCTATTTCATCATGGCTGTTCCATTTCCCTCTCAGCCCCATTCTCTTGCCTTTTCCCAATTACCTTTCATGCCCTGTCTAATCAAGAATCTATTAACCTCCACTTTATATATACCCAATGACTTGACCTGCACAGTCACCTGTAGCAACAAATTCCACAGATTCACTACCCTCAGGCTAAAATTCCTCTTTATCCCTATTCTAAATTGACATGCCTTTATTTTGAAGCTGTGTCCTCTGGTTCTAGACTCCCCTGCCTAAGGAATCATTCTCTTCACATCCACTCTACCTAGGCGTTTCCACATTTGGAAGATTTCAGTGAGACTCACCCTGCCATTCTCATTAATTCCTGTGAGTACAGACCCAGCGCATTCAAACACTGCTCGTATGATAACCCATTCATTCACAGAATCATCCCTGTGAGTCTCCTCTGAACTTTCTTCAACACATCCTTTCTTAAATAAGGGCCCAAAACTGCTCACAATGCCTCACCAGAGCCTTATACAGCCTCATCATTACATCCATGCTTTTATATTCTAGTCCTCTTGAAATTAATACTAACATTGCATTCGTCATCGATTCAACAGCAAATTAACCTTTAGGGAATCCTGCACGAGGATTCCCAATTCCCTTTGTACCTCATATTTTTGAATTTTCTCCCCGTTTAGAAAATTGTCTATCCTTTTATTCCTTCTACCAAAGTGCATGACACCTCCCTACACTATATTCCCTCTGCCACTTCTTTGCCCATTTTCCTAATCTGTCTACGTCCTTCTGCAGCCTCTCTGTTTCCTCAACATTACATCTGCCGAAGCTCTTATGTATGTCAGATCACGAGGGACATACTTAGGGTGAAACCACATTGCTTTTTACCTAGTGAGCGGCTGCTAAAAATAAATATGATTAAAAGCAGAGGTGAGCGATTCTAAAGGGACATCAGGGGCAGCTAGCTTCTTTATGTAAAGGGTTCTGATTTGCCAGAAACTACAGTGTAGGGAATTGTATGATCATGCACTTTGGTGGAAAGAGTAAAGACACAGACTATATTCCACAGGGTGATAAAGTTCTGAAATTAGAGGTACAAAGGTACTTAGGAGTCCACATAGAGGATTCTTTAAATGTTAACTTGCAGTTGAGTCAATGGTAGGGAAGGTAAATGTTAGCATTCATTTTGAGAGAACTGGAATATAAAAACAATGATATAACGCCTAGGCTTTAGAGACCATTGGGCAGACCACATTTGGAGTATTGTGAGCAGTTTTGGGCCCTTTCTCTCAGAAAGGATCTGCTGGCACTGGAGAGGGTGCGTGGGGGGGGGGGTGCTCACAAGAATGATGCTGGAAATGAAAGGGTTAACGTATGTATGAGAGTGTTTGATGGCTCTGGGCTTGTACTTGCTGGAGCTCAGAAGAATGGTGGGGGGGGCGGGGGTGGCAGAATCTCATTGAAACATATAGAATATTGAAAAGCCGGGATAGAGTGGACATGGAAAGAATGTTTCCTATAGTGGGGGAATTCTTTTCAACAATGAAAAGGAGAACTTTCTTTAGTCAGGGGACAATGAATTTGTGGAATTCATTGTAAAGCGGGCCAAGCCATTGGGTATATTTAAAGCAGAGGTTAATAGAGAGCACTCTTCTTGATTAGTAAGGGTGTCAAAAGCTATGGGGAGAAGGGAGGAAAATTAAGTTGAGAGGGACAATAAATCAACCGTGATGGAATGGCGGAGTAGAATCGATGGGCCAAATGGCCTAATCCTTCTCCTATGTCTAAGGTCATATGGTCTTAAATAGTGATTGAGGCATGCATAATTAGCAGTATTTAAAGGCCATATAGATAAATACATATATAAGAAAGGTTTAGAGGGCTATGGGACAAACACAGGCATACAGGTCTAGCTTATTGGGCAACACTACCAGCACGGACTGGTCAGGCTGAAGGGCCTATTTCCATTCTGTATAATACTATGAATTTAGAGAGATAATTCCCTTCTTTGTACGGTAGGAAAAATACTCATTTATATCTTACTGAGCAGAGTTATGACCTGGTACGAAAAGAAACTTTTGGAAGTGTGGTACACTCTCAAGCCATGTCAGGACCATACAGACATGATTTTTGTCATAAGGCAGGTCCTGGAAAATGGTTTAGAGAGGATGTGGATCTGAAGGCAGCTACAGCCTACGAGCCATGTGTAGTACTAAATTTAAACTCATGAACCTAACCAAATGTACAATGCTGCTCAAGCGTTTTCCACTTAGATAAACCTCTTGCTGAAATGTGGTGCTACACTTGACACAAGAGTGATACAATTTTTGCTATAGTTAAGTCGATATTCTCTCACCTGATTTATTTCAAATACTGACATTTTATGACAAATAACCATTGAGTCACCTGCTGCCACAAATTGATTTACAGGAGATAAAAAAGCCCCACTTCACCCCCCATCACATTCGTTGCATTACAGAAACTACTAGAAAGGTCACATGTTCCTGCAGGTTAGAGTTTTAATCTATCATTGACTTTGCACCATGTTAATTGCTTTTACATCATTGTTAAATCCAAGTCCAGTTGAATTCTTTACATTTGCTGACAAACTGATTGCTGGTTATTTGGGGACAACAAATGATAATTTAACAGTTGTTCAGACAGTGCGACTGTATTATGCTACTTGACAAGCGGTGAAACATAAAAAGCAAGCTGACATGACAACCACAAAAACAAAGCCACAATAATGCATGAAAATCAGACCTATATAACCAAAGTGTCTTTTCAAATGATAGTCATGCTCGGGGTTCCCCAAGGTGTTGGGTTACATCTGCCTGAGTCAAGGTATTTGAAAGAAGGAACATAAGCTCTCTGAAGGGTATCCCATAGCCCCATATCATTATTCACATGCCTTTGTTAACCAGAATATCAAAATATGGAATAAAGTAAATACTTGCATTTATCAGCACATTTCACATTCCTTGATTGATAAAGCAATACTTATGAAGTATACATAGTTATTAGCATAATGTAAGAAAAATGGAAACTAATTTTCACACAGCATGTTCCCACAGACTTTTACGTAAGCATGACTGATGGTCCAATTTTTAATAATGTTGAGTGAGATAGAAACATTGGTCAGGACCCCTGGGTTAACAATCCTTCTCTTCTTTGAAATTATGCCTTGGGTTCTACTACGTCCATCTGAGAAGACAACTGAGTACTGATTTGGAGAGACGAGAACTGCCTGGGATATAGATCATTATGATAGGAAACTTTAACTGACCCAATAAGCTTCCTGTAGAGTGAACAGGAGACAAACACACAACTGTAGCTGGATTTGAACAGTTCCCTCAAAAAAGGAAAACCAATGACAGGAGAAGAAATGTAAGTGAGCTGCATCCTGAATTGCATTATGAAGTACAAATATGAGAAAGTCTGCAGATGCTAGAACTTCAAAGCAACACACACAAAATGCTGGAGGAGCTCCACTGGTCAGGAAGCATCTAGGGAAAAGATTAAGTCCGCGTTTCAGGCTGAAACCTTTCTTCAGGACTGAGAAGGAAGGGAGCGGGAAGGGGAAAGAGGCTAGCTGGAAGGTAATAGGTGAAGCCAGGTGGGTGTGTAAGCTCAAGGGGTGAATAAGAAAGATTCTGATCAGAGAGGAGAGTGGACCATAGGAGAAAGGGAAGGAAGAGGGGACCCTGGGGAAGTAATAGGCAGGGGAGAAGAAGTAAAAGATCAGAGGGAACAAAGGAAGGGGGGGGTGGAATTTGTTTATTGGGTCAAGAAATCGATATTCATTACATCGGGACGGAGAATACCCAGATGGAACATAAGGTGTTGCTCCCACACCCTGAGGGTGGCCTCATGTTGGCACAAGAGGAGGTCATGGATCGACACATTGGAACAGGACTGTGAATCGGAATTAAAATGTTTGGCCACTGGGAAGTCCAGGTAATATGATCTGACTTCCACCCACGTAGTGGAGCTGTCATTAAACACTGAACTTATTTTTGGTATGAGACACGTTCTGTCTAAACTGTTAGTCCTGATGAAGGGTCTCGGCCCAAAACATCGACTGGACCTCTTCCTAGAGATGCTGCCTGGCCTGCTGCGTTCACCAGCAACTTTGATGTGTGTTGCTTGAATTTCCAGCGTCTGCAGAATTCCTCATGTCTGGTTACCTTCTCCTGGGTTGGGGGGTTACTGAGGGGAAGAACAAAACTACTGCTCCTTTGGAGAAAATGAAAAAACTCGTGAAGAAAATTCTGACACTTTTGTACCTCAGATAACAAGAGTTCACACCAGATTGACCAGAAACCATGTAAGCGTGCCTACTTGATCTTCTCTCCCCATGAGTGTAACAGTTAAAGAATCTACATATTAAATAACTGCTGAATACTCATAATTTTTTATGCAGATTGTGAAGAATATTTACACCTGCACCATGAGGAAAGCAATTACAGAATTTTTGGGAAAAATGTAATCCTTCTGATCATTTTTCCCAAAAATTCCAAGGTACAAAAGTGTCAGAATTTTCTTCAGAGGTCCTGCCTCAGAACAGAGTGTGTAGAGAGGAGATAGCTAGAATAAAAATGAGAGAGGAAGGGGTGAGACAGGGGCTGCTAGGTAATAGAGGGAATCAGATGAGGTGGGAAATGAAGGGCAGATGGAAGAGAGGCCGGAGTTAGCTTTGACGTGACAAATGGAAACCAGAAGGAAACAATGTAAAATAAAGGGAAGATGGAACCAGGTCAGAAAAGGAGGAGGAGGCTAGAGACAAAGTCTAGAAGGTAATAAATGCAACCAAGTAGGGAAAGATGATGGGCAGATGGGGCCAGATAGTGGAGGATACCGCAAAGTGATGCTTAGTCTGCGTAATCTCCCAGTGCAGAGGAAGCCACAGGGGAGAAGGTTAAATAAGAGAAATTGTGTAACCTAACCTAACCCAATCCAGATATAGGCATGACCGTATTACTTTGACAAGGCTGCAATTCTGATACTTGGCAAGGCTTTAAAATCAGAATCAGAGTGCAAACAGACAGGAGTAGTAAAGCAGGTTCATAGACCAATCAGAAATCGGATGGCAGAGGGCAAGAAACAGTTCTCGTGGTGAAGAAATTCGGCAGTTAATGTGGCTTAGACTCCGCCCTGTTATTTGACAAAGTTTTGGTCTTCAATTCAAATCAAAACTTTCAAAGTACTAATAAAAAACAATCAGAGAAAACTGAAGTTATTTGGATAGTATAGGTTAATAAATGAAAAATATCAGGGATTAATTATTAGAAAATCATATAACACAGAATGTTACAGCACAGGATAGACCATTCAGACCACAATATTGTACTCATCTTGATGCTGATTGATGCAAAATGTCCTTTTCCTGTTTATTAACCACACCCGTCCATTCCCTTCATATTCATGTGTCTATCTAAAAACCTTTTAAACTCCACCAAATAGTCTGATTCTATAATTATCCACGGTAACTCGTTCGAAGAACCCACCATTGTCCGCATAAAAGCTTGCTCCTCATGTCATGCTTAAACTTATCCCCTCCAACCTTAAGCCTGGTGGGGTTAGTCAAGGTCAGCATGGTTTCTGTAAAAGGAAGTCTTGCCTGACAGATCTGTTAGAATTCTTCGAAGAAGTAACAAGCAGGGTGCACAAAGGAGAGGTAGTGGATGCCATTTACTTAGATTTTTGGAAGACATTTGATAAGGTGCCCCACATGAAACTGCTTAACAAAATAAAATCCTATGGCGTTACGAGAAATATAACGGCATGGATAGAGGAATGGCTGACAGGCAGGAGGCAGCCAGCAGGAATGAAATGGGCCTTTTCTGGTTAGCTAGTGGTTTTCATTAGAGGTCACTATTGGGACAGCTACTTTTCACATTGTTTGTCAATGATTTAGATAGTGGAATTGATGACTTTGTGCAAAATTTGCACATGATATGAAGATAGGTAGAGGGGGAGGTAGTGCTGAAAGCAATTCAATCGCAGCAGAGCTTAGATATTTTGGAAGGATGGGCAAAAAAGTGGCAGATGGAATACAGTGTTGGGAAATATATGATAATGCATTTTGGTAAAAGGATCAATAGTGCAGGCTATTACCTAAATGGGGAGAAGGTTCAAACATCAGAGGTTATAGGGACTTATAAGTCTTCGTGCAAGACTCCCAGAATGTTAACTTACAGGTTGAATCTGTGGTAAAGAAGGCAAATGCAACGTTGGCATTTATTTCAAGTAGCATAGAATATAAAAGCAAGGAGATGATGCTGAGTCTTTATAAGACAGTAGTAAGTACTTTGCTTCAGTCTTTACTGTGGAAGTACTAGCTGTATGCCAGGGTCCCTGAATGTCAGGGAACAGGAGTAAGTGCCATTGCTATTATAAAGGAAAAAGTACTAGGCAAATTGAAAGGTTTTAAGGTGGATAAGTCCTGGGTATGACTCTAAACCGCAACCAGTGATGAGGCTCTGATTGGGGACTTGCAGAGCTTTGGGGAAAGTGGAGTTAGCCCTTAGTCATTCATTGCTTCCAGGGGCACTCTGACCCAGAACAAGGATACGAGTGAAGGCCAACGGTGGATCCTGCAGGTTCAGTAACTGAACTTATGATGGAGAAGGTGGATGAGCTAGAACCTCAAATGCCAATGGCTATAGTACAGGCGGATGAACGTTTGGGAAGAGAGATGGAGATTTCTTTAGTTCGCCCAACAGTAGGCAATAGCAAATCACCATTGCTAGATACTAGGTTTCCTAGAATCTATTTGCTAAGAAAACCATAGTCAAACTCACAAAATGTATCGCACAACAACAGTGTCAAGAGGATCTTCAAGACAATTCTGAAGATGCTTCGTTCAGTAGGGTTGATTCTGGGCAGCAGGGGATCCCTGACAGTCGTCAAGCTACTGTTCATAAAAATCAAGTAACACAAAAGAAAATTATTGCCACTTGGAATGTAAGAACCCTATATCAAGCAGGGAGATTGGACAATGTGATAAATGAAATGGAAAGACTAAAGATTAACATCATGGGAATTAGCGAAGTTCGTTGGATAGGTGCTGGAGCATGTCAGAATAGAAATAAAACACTAATTTATTCTTGTGGAACATCCCATACTAATGGAGTAGGAATTCTTATGGATGAAAACATGGCAAAAAGTGTTTTAGGACATTGGGCAATATCAGAAAGAGTGCTCCTTGTTAGATTCAGAGGACAACCGTTTGATTTAGCAGTTATGCAGGTATATGCACCAACAACAGATGGAACAAATGAGGATGTAGATAAATTCTATGAAGAGCTTGAACAAGCAAAGAATGGATGCAAATCTCAAGATATTGTCATTGTCATGGGAGATGTAAATGCTAAAGTAGGACAAGGTGCTGATGGAAATACCATAGGAAAATTTGGACTAGGGGAAAGAAATGAAAGAGGCGAGAAGTGGGTAGAATGGTGCAAGATGAATAATCAGATCATTATGAATACCTACTTTAAAAACCATCCAAGGCGCTTGTGGACCTGGAAAAGTCCAGGTGATAACACCAGAAATCAAATTGACTTTGTTACTATAAACCAAAGATTTAGAAACTCAGTGACTCAATGCAAAACGTATCCAGGTGCAGACTGTAATAGTGACCATAACCCAGTAGTATTTCATGTAAAAGTAAAACTTAAAAAACTAAAGAAGCAAAAACATGAAAAGTCCCTTGACTATTCGCAATTAATTAATTAAAGAAGAAAAATTAAGACAAAAATTTACAATTGAAGTAAGGAATAGATTTCAAAGTCTAGAAGTAGAATCTGTTGAAGATGATAGCAATCATGTAGAAATGAAGTTTAACTCTCTAAAGGATGCTTTGGTAGAATCAGCAAAGTCAGTGATTCCTAAAAAAAAAGCACAAAGAATAAATGGATGACAGATGAAATCAAAAATCTAATGGAAGAAAGGAGACAGAAGAAAGCAAATCCTATAGAATATAGATAAAAAAAGTTAAAAGCTCCTCTGTTCTTCAGGTGGATGTTTGAAAGCAAAGGACAGTACCATTAACATGGAAAAAGATGAGATTATGAACAGATGGACTGAGTATATTCCAGCATCTGCAGATTTCCTCCTGTTTGAGTATATTCAGGAATTGCTTGAAGACGATTGAGGCAAAAAACCAGAAATTAAGAAGAACATTGAAGGTCCAAGTATTTTAAAATCTGAAGTTCGTAATGCAATAAATAAGATGAAGAAAGGAAAGGCAGCAGGTCCTGATGAATTGGTAATAGAACAAATTTTCGCCCTTGAAGATTATGGAATTGAAAAACTTACTGATTTAATCAATGACATTTATGAGACTGGAATAATACTGGAAGAGATGAAAAAATCAGTATTTATCACTCTTCCTAAGAAACCTGGAGCAATAGAATGTGAATTACATAGGACCATAAGTTTAATGAGTCATATCACTAAGATACTTCTAAGAATTTTGATGACAAGAGCTAAAAGTAGGATACAAGCTGAAATAGGTGAAGAACAATGTGGTTTTTTGAAAGACAAAGGTACAAGAAATCCGATACTGATGTTAAGGATACTATCAGAACAAGTTATTCAAGTGCAAAAAGATTTGTTTGTTTGTTTTATCGACTACACAAAAGCACTTGATAAAGTGAAACACAATAAGTTATTCGAAATATTACAGGAAACTTTAGATCTAGATTCGAAAGATCTCTGCCTAATCAGAAATCTGTACTGGGAACAAATTGCCGCTGTAAGAATAGATGGAGAAGTGAGTCAGTTTACAAAAATCAAGAGAGGCGTTAGACAAGGGTGTGTTTTCTCCCCTGATTTATTTAATGTGTACAGTGAAACAATATTACAAAAAGTAAGAGACATCTTGGGTATCAAAGTTGGCGGTGAAAACATCAATAATTTTAGATATGCGGATGCCACTGAGTTAATTACAAGTACGGAGGAAGAACTACAAAACTTAATTGATATAGTTGTTGAAGAAAGTGCAAAAATGGTCCATCAATCGCAAAAAGACAGAATGTATGGTGATATCCAAAAAGAAGGAGAATCCTTTCAGCAGGCTAAGAATAAACGGGGAAGACATAAAGCAAGTACAGAACTTTTGCAGCTTAGGAAGCTGGGTGACGTCAGATGGCAGGTGCGACATGGACATCAAAAGAAGAATAGGGATGGCAAAAGACACCTTTATGAGAATGAAGAGTATACTGACCAATACTAAACTAGGCATGACAACCTGCCTCAGAGTACTGAAATGTTATGTTTATCCAGTTATGTGATATGGCTCAGAATTTTGAACAACACCTAGTAACATGAGGAAACAAATTGAAGCAGCAGAGATGTGGTTTTTGAGGAGGATGCAAAGAATATCATGGACGAAACGAATATCTAACGAGGATGTCATGAACAGAGCAAGCACAAAAAGAGAAGTAATGTATGAGATCATGAAAAGGCAACATGACTTCATTGGACATGTGATTAGGAAAGAGGAGTTAGAATGTACAGCAATTATGGGAAAGATTGAAGGGAAGAAAGCAAGAGGAAGGCAAAGACAAACAATGATGGAGACAGCAACCAGAGAACTGGAAATGAATACCAATGAATTGATCCTCTTGACCCGAAACAGCAGTGTGTGGGCCATGGCAGTCAAGGCTTAAACTGGGCACGGCACCTGATGATGATGATGATGATGATGAGTCAGGCTGAAGTATTATCAACAGATTTGGGCCCCTTATCTCAGAAAGGATGTATTGTCATTGGAGAGAGTCCCGAGGAGGTTCACAAGGATCTGTTATCTGGCCCAGCTCATTTTCAAAACTAGGTCTAGTATGTTCTCTCCTCTAGTTGAACTCCTCACAAACTGTTTCAAAAGCATCTTTTGGATGCACTAGCGAAATTCTGTCCTATCTAAGCTTCTTGTATTGAAGATATTCCATTCTAAGGGACAGCAAAATAAAAAAACTATACGGGATGGCACTGTTAGTGAAAGATGAAGTTGGTACAACTGTGGGAAAGGATGTTAGGTTGGAAAATTGTGAGATTATTTTGTCATATTCCCCAGAAGTGTAAAATAATGCAACATTTTTACGTGAGATTTTTGGATCTCTGTACATTTTAACAAGAATCAGAGCATAGGGAAGGAGATGGAAACATCCCATACTCTAGCATCAAACTATCTCCCTACCTGCCTTTCCCCCATAACCCTTACTATGCAAAAATCTATCCAACCTTGTCTTAAGTATATTTACTGAGGAAGCCTCCACTGCTTTGTTGGGCAGAGAAGTCCTCAGATGTTAACAAGTTAAACAACAATTGTACAAGGTAATGAAGGTAATGAGAGCTGGGAAGTAAGTCACATGGAAAACTCCTCTGGAGATCTTGAGTCATGTTAAATTTTCTTTCATATGCCACTGAAACTGAATAATGAAGTCTTATATTTCTAATGGTCTTTAATTCTTGTACAACTTATCACCAATCAGTATTCCTCTCGTCTTTGTTAGCAGATCTATCTAAAAATATCTATTTCTTTTCATCTGGAGTTGAGCAGTGCTGCAGGGAAATTCCAAGGCAGGAAAATGTTGGCTGTTAAGTGAGTAACTCAACTGCTGGTACTTTTTTTGCTGATACCAGGCCATTGATCAGGAGGGATCACTTATGATCATTGAACGTTTCTGTCTTTCACTACTCTTAAGTGTATACTTTCCCATTTTTATCAAGGCAATCAAAATACCCCAATAATTCTATTTTGAAGTTTAAGTACAAATTTGCTTGACAGCTTCTTGATGCTCAGAAATCTGTATGAAAAAAACTATTGGTTAGGGAAATTCAAAGCTTTTCTTTCAAATACATCTGAATCATCTAGTTTATCTTTTCTAACTAGCGAGGAGACTGCCAGGCACATGTCCTTTCTCATCTCCCAGTATTTCTGAATATTCAATAACCAAAATATTTTTAAAAACTGATGTTCTGTCTCAGTGAAAGAGTGCCATTAAAGCAGCTTGATCTTAAAATTGAACAACTTTTAACACATTTAAATTTGCATGTGTCTGATTTGACAATATTTCTCACAGAGGGAATATGACTGCAAATTAAGAGTGCTCAGTAGGTTCTGGTGCAGGACGCACAAGAGATGTTCGCTCAGTGGCCACTTTGTTAGGTAGTTCTGGATGTTTTCTTTTTCACACCATTCTCTGTAAACTCCAGAGATCGTTGTGCATGAGAATTCCAGAAGATCAGCAGTTTCTGAGATACTGAAGCCACTCCGCCTGGCACTAAGAAACATTCCATCATCAAAGTCACTTCTTCCTCATTCTGATATTTGGTCTGAACAACAACAGAACCTCTTGACCATGTCTGCAAGCTTTTATGAATTGTGTTGTTGCCACATGATTGCTGATAAGATATTTGCATTGACAAGCAGGTGTACAGGTGTACCTGGTAAAGTGGCCAATGAGTGTCTGTGGAATATGAGGTCAGAGTGTGTCCAGTGTACAAAGGGGAAATTACTGTAAATATGAGTGCATATAAATATAAAAGGTTAATTAAACTTAAAGGGATTACAGCTTTAAAGTTAAAGTCTTGGCTCACAATCACTATGAGGAACATTCAACTCCAACTGCATGTCCAAGCCCAGAGCTCTGATCTTCCTATTTTCTCCAAAGATTGTTCAGTGTTGCCTTCACTCAGCCGTTTCCGGTGGCACATTTCCCACAGGATTGGCACATAAACGATCCAAGCTATTCATAAGAAAGCAAAATCAGATGTAAAAAGCAACTTGGACCCATAGTAAATCACATGCAAAGGTAAAACTGTAAAAAAAACACAAATGTCACAATTGTGTCAAAAATGAGCTGGAGAAAATGCAGATAATCAAACCATTAATGAGCCTCAATCCTAAAACAGTTATGAATCCATGATATGGAACCAGGTAACTCAGACACCCAAACAAAGGTAAAAGAGTTTAATGAGAACTGAAATATTGTTTAAAATCAAATTGCAGTAACATTTTGCTTGTTTCAATTTTTTTCTGTTTTCTATCTGCACAGGGAGCTATCGTGGTCCAATGGATATGGTCCATGAGAGGCATATCATTCATTTTTCTATGATGCATGTGGTGATAAGATAATTGAATAATTTCTAAGTTAATCACATTAGATGTTGTAGGAGACTGTGATTGACCTCATGCACACAACTCTCCTCCATATGCTGATTTTTTTTAACTGGTGAAACTACTCTGTTTTTATTGGGGGAAGATGCCAATGCTAATTTCCTATGCCCTTTGTATAGAATGGTTACTGAGTACTGAATATGCTTGGACTTTTTTGATGACTTTGGTGGTTTGGTGTTTTATATTGTGTTTTTTGCTCAATTTTTTTGCTGTTTGAGTGATTTATTCTGTATTTTTGTGTGTTGGGGTTTTGATATTTTTTGTTCAATGGTGTTTCTTTGTTTCATGGCTCTCTCTGGGAAGAAAAATCTCAGGGTTATACACTGCATACGTACTTTGATAATATATATACTTTGAATCTTTGAACCTTTGAAACTTTTGAGTAAATTAACTTTGCTTGCTTTCATTCATATATCTCACCCCATTTCTAATTCATCGCCTCATAATATGTTGTCACTAAGTATATTTTTCAAATTGTAGTATATGATTCATGAGTATTTTAAAAATAATGTATTAATATGAATTTAAAATAATCACACACATTAATGTCAATTATTTGGCAGACCCACAAATAGTTGTTCTTTTGTTTATTTTAATATTTATGAAAATATTTATTATTAATACCAGAATTACAATCCTTAGTTGAAAATCATAAAACATCCAAAAATCTATTATTTCATTTTTGATTCAAACTTAAAGCAGGTCACAATTCAGTTCATTTTGTTTTGGAGGATTATAGGACAAGTTATCTTTTTCACATGTCGTGGAATCATGAACCAGAGGTCTTATTTAAGGTGAGAGGGGAGAGAATTAATAGGAACCCGAGTGGCAACTGTTTCACCCAGGGGTAGTTCACATATGGAATGTGAGAATGTGGATGATCTAAATGAATGAAGTGATAGCATTGTGGCCAAGTTTGCAGATGATAAGTGAAGGAATAGGTCGTGTTGCAGTGGCAGAGACTCTGCAAGAGGGGTTGATTGGTTTGGTAAGTGGCAATTAGAGAAATATGGGGTTATGCATTTTGGTAGGGGTAGGCACTATTGTCCAAATTGGGGGGGAAAAATCAGAAACTGAGAGGAGGAGCAACAGGACTTGGGAATCCTTGTTCCCTCAAGGATTCCCTCAAGGTTAATTTGTAGGTTGAGTCAGTAATAAAGAAGACAAATGCAATATTTTTCTTTTGAGAGGACTAAGAATAAAAACAATGATGTGATGCAGAGGATTTAATGTGTTGGTTGTATCAAGGAATATTGTGAGAAATTTTGGGCCCTGTACCCGAGGAAGGATGTGCTGATCCTGAAGAAAATCCAGAGGAGGTTTATGAGAATGATCTCAGAAATAAAAGTCTTACCATATGAGGAATATGTGATATCCCTGGGCCTGTATTCCATGGAATTCAGAAGGATGAGGCAGTAACCTTATTGAAAACTACTAGATACTGAAAGACCTCAATAGAGTGGAAGTCAAGAGGATGTTTCTCATAGTAAGAGAGTCTAAGATCCAAGACTGTAGCCTTAGAATAAAATGACATCCCTTTAAAACCAAAATGAAGAGGAATTTCTTCAGCCAGAGGGAGGTGAATCTGTGGAATTCATTGCCACAGAGAGCTGTGGATGCAAAGTAACTGGGGGTACTTAAGGCAGAAATTGATTGGTAAGGGTGTTAAAGGCTACAGTGAGAAGATGGGAGGATAACTTGAAAATAAATTCAGCCATGGTTAAATGGCAGAACAGACTCAATGTATCGAATGACTTAATTCTGCTCTTATTTCTCATGGTCTTGTGAAAAATTATTGAGCAGGAAGGGCTTGTACATATTGCTGTTCAGAGGAGCGAGAGGTGTTCTATTGCACCCAAGGTCATCTGCTTTAAATAATTGGAAGAGTCGTAGTTTTAATAAAATATACTGCAACAAGGTTAGCAACATTCAAATAGGAATGGATAGTCTGCTCTAGCTCATGCAGGTAAAGCCAATTAACTGAAGTAATCTGGCCAGAACTAACTGGGAGATATATGTGCCAATTTAAGAGGAAACAGCCAGAGGCATGATTTCCTGCTAATCCTATTATATCGTTCTGGCTAACGTGTGGGTAAGATAGCTGGAAAATCTTAGTGTATAATAATGATGATCCTTCTGACTAAAATCTGCCAAAAGCTGCTGAGCCTTATTAGGTAGATCTATGTAAACCTCTTGATCTGTATGGGATGACTTGGGGGCCCTCAGCGAGCAAAGGGAAAATGCTCTTCAGCAGAACTCAGGGATCCCTGAGCTGAAACATTGACTTTGTTTCTCTTCCCACGGATGCGCCTGACCTGCTCAATATCTCCAGCACTTCTGGTTCCGTTTCAGATTTCCAGCATCTGCAGTCAATGAAATACCACACCAAAAGGGCAGACAGCCAGTCTGCAAAAGACAACAGACTGTTCAAGTACAAAAGAAAAAAATAGAATTAATAATAATAAATAGATAATCATAAATATCATGAACGTGAAATGAAGAGCCCTTGAGAGTGAGTTCATAGGTTGTGGGAACAGTTCAGAGATTGGGGCAAGTGAAGTTATCCGCTCTGGTTTAAGGGCATAATGGCTGAGGGGTAGTAATTGTTCCTGAACCTGGTGGTGTGAGTCCTGAGGCTCCCGTACTCTCCTGATGGCTGCACTGAGAAGAGAGCATGCCCTGGTAGTTGGGGTCCCTGATGATGGATGCTGCTTTCCTGTGACAACCCTTCATGTGAACGTGTTTAGTGACAGGGAGGGATTTATCTGTGATGAACTGGCCCATATCCACTACTTTTTCAAGGATTTTCCATTCAAGGGCATTGGTGTTTCCATACCAGACTGTGATGCAGCCAGTCAATACACTCTCCACTGCACATCTATAGAAGTTTGTCAAAGTTTTAGATGTCATGCTGAATCTTTGCAGACTGTTAAGGAAGTAGAGGTGCTGCAATGCCTTTTTCATAATTGAACTTATGTGCTGGGCCCAGGACAGGTCCTCTGAAATGATAGCACCGAGAAAATTAAAGTTGCTGACCCTCTCTACCTCTGATGCCCCAGTGAGGACTTGCTCATGGACCTCTGGTTTCCTCCTTCTGAAGTCAATAATCAGCTGCTTGGTCTTGCTGACATTGAGGGAAAAGTTGTTGTTATAGCATCGTTCAGCCAGATTTTCAACCTCCTTCCTATATGCTGATTCATCACTACCTTTGATTCGGCCAATGACAGTGATGTTGTCAGCAAACTCAAATCTGGTATTGGAGCTTTGTGTAGCCACACAGTCATAAGTGTCACTCACAACACGCTGGAGGAACTCAGCAGGTTGGGCAGCATTTGTGGAAAAGATCGGTCAACGTATTGGGCCGGCCCAATACGTCGACCGATCTTTTCCACGGATGCTGCCCGACCTGCTGAGTTCCTCCAGCATGTTGTGAGTGTTGCTTTGACCCCAGCATCTGCAGATTATTTTGTGTTTAGTCATAAGTGTAAAGCGAGTAGAGCGGTGGGGGGGAGGGGGGGGTTCTAAGCACACAATCTCATAGTGCACCCGTACTGCTGGTGATTGTGAAGGAAATGTTGTTGCCAATCTGAATTGACAAAGGTCTGCAAGTGAGGAAATTGAGGATCCAATTGAACAGGGAGGTATTGAGGCCAAGGGCTCAAATTGCTCATCAGCTCTTTTGCTCATTTTACTGTTCATCTCCATTCCATATTTCAGGACACAACGGCCATCTAAAAATGAGGAAAGAGAGTATGATTGATTTGGTATCATGGGGTTAGCAGAAATACTTTAAAAAGGATTAAATGTTATATGAAGAATAAAAGTTATTTTTGGAGTCATTCATCTGAAATGTCACACACTATACTCAAGTAAAAGAAAGCCTTGACTCCATTATGCTACCTTACGGCAACTGAAAAAGGTAAAATGAACTTCCATTTTGAGAAATGGAACATTTTCAATAGATTAGAAGTTGTTCACTTGGTGGTTCTTCTTGCAGATTGATAAAAACTTGTCTGTTACCCACTCTGTAGAGTGGATGTCAGAGATTGTGGTTTATAAGATTAAATTAGCAGGCAGTCTGTCCTTTTATCTTTTTTTTCCTGAACATTCTGCTGCAAGATTACCCCGTGCTGAAAAAGCATCATGTATTTGAGCTGTCATGTATGAGTCTGGTGTATGGAAGACCAGACTTTCAGTGTAGTAGTAAATCCCTTGGAAGCTAAAATGACTATGGAAGTTAGTTGTGGAATCATTTTGTCTGAGAGCCACTGCACACACAAGCTGTTCAAGCCCAGATATGATCAATAGCAGTAAAGATGAACGTTTTCAAGATTGATGGGAAGAAATTTTGTTTGAAGATAGTAAAACAAAATTAAATCTGACAATTACATACAGTGTGAGCCTGCAGCTATCATAATCCCCCATCTTTCTTCTGGTTATTGAAGTTATCAGTTGCACCTAGTTACTGACTGATTACATCAAAGAGATCATCTTCAAGGTCAACAAAATTGATTCAAAAAGAAAACTGAAACTGGAACTGAGTTTTGAGTATCAAGATCGGCAAGTTTCATCACTCTGTATCAAGATCTACTCTCAACAGATTTCTCTGTTGAGTAGGTGCATGCAGGAAAGTGCAAAGAAAAATCGAATGAAATGTCTGTGTCGGAAACAAGTGCGGAGAGGGGGACACTGAAGTGGGCCGACAGTTCACTGACTTTAATAAGAACTGTTGCAGAATTTTAAGGGAAAGGGAAACAATAAACACTAGGCCATCAGGGCCGTTAACTAAAACTCTAACAACGAAAGTTAAATGCCAACACTACGTCTGAAAGCAATATCTAAATACTAAATTTCCGGACAAGGATGAAGGTAAGCAGGGAGCATAACATTGCTGTGCTTTTGCTCGAGTCTCAGCAAGACTGCGACAAAAAGAAGGGAATTAAATACTGTCATAATGAAACAGTAATTTAGCTGAAACATCCGTATTCACAAATGCAATTGCCGAACACGTTGCGCATACTGCCTGCAGGGGCGCATAGAGCCTGTAGCAGAGTCTGTGGTTATGACAGTTTGTGAGGAAAATCATTCCAGTAATGCAATCTCAAGATGAATCTTTCTCCTACAAAGGCAAATGATTAGAATGTGCCTTCTTCTTGTTCATTTGAACAAAGACACATGGAGCAGAATCCAACATTGAAGTAATAGATTACACCAGGAACAGATTTGGATCTAACTTACCTGCTGTGAATTTAAACCTAGTGTCTGGGAGTTGGGTATATCTACTAAAGGGGATCAACATAAGCCAGCAGTAAAAATACTGGCTTGAGGGCCAGGGATAACTCTGGAATACTTAATACTTCAGTGGAATAAATCCAGTAGTAGCAGCTGTTTCTGGTTGGCTTAGGAAGAAGGGACTGGTTTCTCCGATACAAAATTCCTGCAGAAACTCACTGGTTACTGACAGATTAAGGAACTATCATAATGCACAGAGAAGTCTGATGTCATAGTGAACGTGTGACCAAAATCTAAAAGCATCGCTCATAAGGAGCTCTTAATGGATAGGTTGAAGGGAGATAAATATTGGCCTCTCTTTTTTTTATTTTGATTGTATATGTCCTATGTGTGATGCCCACCAGCTGGTTATGCAGGCAGTGGTAAGGAATAAAGTTGTATGTATTAGTGGCGCAAATAAGCTTGATTAAAAATGGACTGTAAAACATAAAAACAATGATACATGAAGCTAAAACAGTGAAGACTTTTTTTTTTGAAAAGCATAAATTAGTGGATGCATCAAGGGAAACTGCTTCATAGGTGGAAAAGGAGATATGCTCATAAGGCCTTTGGAAGCAGAAGAGAGAAAAGATATTCTGCAATGCCCGGTTCAGTAAAAGATTAAAAAAAACTATATGATTTACAATGTGAAGCACAAAAGCCAACATTTAAGTACACTCCTTTTGCATAGTTATTCTAAGCATTGCAATTAAAACAAAGTATCTTCAAACTAAATGTGTTAATACTAAAACAGACACACTACAGTGATGCTAGTTTTTATGGGTTATCTGATCTGCTGCTTTCCCTGGTGAACCAGGCTACAGTGTGCACCTCTGATAAGTATGAACGACACAAAAACATGAGCTTGACCAACAAAATGAACATCTCCACCTGCACCAGGTGCTGCCAACCTTGTATCCATGGCCCCTTGCTTAATGGCATTGGTCCTTGGCATTAAAAGGTTTGGGAACCTCTGACCTGCTCTATATGGAGGGATATTTAATTAGTCTCAGGTTCTGGGGTTTGATTAACATGATGGCATATCCAGAAAAATTGTGTTGTGGAGCCTTTAACTGCAGATCCAAGCACCATAACGTGCCTGAACAACTTGGGCTGAAGGTCACAGTGGCCCTTCATCTCATAGTTTTTCCATCAGCTTCTCTAGACGGACCAGGCTTTGAGCATATGTCTCAGTCTGCAGCCACTGAATGCAAGACCTTGAATCTTGAATTATAAACTGTCATTCAAGGGGATTCATAGAGAAAAGGAGAGGGAATTTGAAGGTAGAAGACAGTCAATACATCAAAATAGTGGGTTTCCCTATGGTTCAGGAGTGAACAATCCTTGACATTACTGAGTGGGCGTTGGAAGCAGACACAAACTTCAGATCTGGCTTGCAACTCCTGCCCAAAGACATTGCTTCCTTGCAGACTGTGATTCCAGTAAAGGTTTTCCAGCACATTCAGATCTCTAGGTCATAGTTTCACTTTGTTGGCCTTAAATTTGCCTCTCTTCACCCTTTAATCTTACCATTAAATGCCCTACAATTTTAGATTACGGTCATTTGCCATCATATTGCCTGCAAAGTATTTTGGAATATTTTGCTTCATTAATGCACTATATCAAGTGAAGTTGCTTTTGTCTGTGAAAAAGTTGTTTTTTTCACACTGACTGGTAAAATGACTGTGCTGTGTGATCAGGAAGAGCGGAATGTACATGGGCTACTCTGGTTAAGAGCAAGCTGACAGACAATAATAAATGTTTCCATTCGTGATGTGTCAGGAATTTTTTTTGCCTGAAATTGAAAGTGTTTTACATTTTCCCTGCACTGTGTGTTAAATTTATCCTTCTTCCCGCACCCCCCCCCGCCACCCCCCCACCCCCCTCCCACCTCCAGATAGTTTGGGAAATACTTGGCCATAAAGCAAAAAAATTCAGTATAATTTAATTTCTCCATTCATCTGTGTAACTGTGGTCATATTGAAAACTCTTTATACAGACAAAACTGTGCCACCTTTTCCCTTGCCCTTCTTCAGGAACTTTCCCTCAATTTGCAATTCTTTCCTGTATAAAATGATTACACAGGAAATCACAATATGATAGCAACCTTTTAGGTGAGTCTTTTGTAAAGACAGCTAAGAAAAGCACTTGCACTTAAGAATATTTTTGATCTCTGAATCATACCAAACTTCCTAAATCTTGCCCACACCAGTTAATTAGCTTGAAGTGCAGATCAGCTCATTTCCATTTTGCGATTTGATATCTTGTCTGCTTGTCTAAATGATTGTGTGTTAGCAACATGCTGTTGAATACTAATACATAGCAGAGACTTGTAGCTCGTTACCCTTCCGCATACTGTATGTGCCTTAAATCCACAATCTTGCTGAGACAACATAAAATTCAAACTCGTACTGTAAATACTCTTAAATATGTTCTGATTTGTCATCTTAAAATGTTACGTCTTTCCTATAAAGAAAGTGTATACCTGCACAGTTTGTTTCAGTGCTTCTTTGAAGACCAAAGTATCCAATATCTTATTTTTCAATCAATTAGCAAAACTGCAAATTAATTTCTGATATAAATATTGAGATACAGCATGTTCTGAAAATTTCTGAATTTTTTTGGTATTCTTTGCAGTTCCGCACGTGATGATTTTTCTTCCATCCAACTCCTACCATCATGAACATAAAGGAAAATTACTGACCTATAAATTGAGTCTATTACCACACAATTTCCACGTGAAAATAGCACAACTTCATTCTAAGTAGATCACCAAAGCCAACGTTGCTAGATGAAACTGTGGCCACTGGCAGACTGGCCCAGGCAAATCTGTGCAAAATACATCTTTAGTGCTTTTAATGCTTTAGTCATGCACCTAAATGACTTCACACATTTCTTCCTGTGGTGACAGATGCCAGAATGAGCATACACCGTGAAATTTGCTAACTTAGCAGAAACAGTACAATACAATGCATGATAAACATAGAGAAAAAAGAAATAAATCAATTACAGTAAGTATATATATGTATATTAGTTAACTACAAAAATAGTGCAAAAACAGAAATAGTAAAAAAGTGGGGTTGTGTTCATGGGTTCAATGTCCATTTAGGAATCAGATGGCAGAGGGGAAAAAGCTGTTCCTGAATTGCTGAGTGTGTGCCTTCAGGCTTCTGCACCTCCTAGCTGATGATTAAAATGAGAAGAGGGCATATCCTGAATAATGGGGACCCTCAGTGATGGATGCCGCCTTTTTGAGGCATCACACCTTGAAGATGTCCTGGGTGCTGAAGAGGCTAGAGCCCATGCTGGAGCTGAGTAATTCTACAACGTTCTATAGCTTCTTACAACCCTGTGCAGTAGCTGCCCCCACTACCCCCCCCATACCTGACGCAGATGCAGCCTGTCAGAATGCTCTTCACAGTACATGTGGTACAAGACTTTAACTGTTCTGATACCAGTGTATTGCACTACTGTGCTACACGTTTTGTAAAAGACTCTACCAATATCTGGACACTTTACTAAGCAGCTTCAGATCTCACCACAGGTTATTCAAAAGGTTTCCAAGGTTCAGAGATTGTGCAGATTTTTTTTTTCAGAATTTAATGACTCATTGCGAAAATACCTCAGTTTTGGCACTGCTGACAAACCTCTATGAGTAAACTTTCCAGCTGAGACATAACCGTCTGCAGCAACGCCAGAAGAGATTATGCCTTTGTGAATTATCTTAGTATATGAGAATGCACCAGCAGTGCAAGTGCATTAAGCATCATTTATCACCAAAAAATAGTCAAGTCATACAAACATCACGAATCTTAACTGCTGTCACTAAAATCACAGTTTACTGTCCTTTTCACTTCAAACTTTTTCATGTGGGTTTGATGTACAGCTCCATGAACGCAGAGTCACCTATATGTCCACTACCTGGTTGCTGGAAAGCTGCTCCCTTTCACTTTGAGTCTGTATCGATGCTTTTGAGCCTTGAGGCACTCTTGCCATGGTTGGCTTAGTTTCAGAAGGCTACTCAAGACAACCAAGGCAACAGTTTGAAATGGATGTCAGTTTACAAGGACGAGCATGCTGCTTAGCAGACCTTAGTGGGAGGAAATATTTTTGGAGAACGTACCTGGCAGACTGAGGATTGCCTTTGCTTCAGAACCGTTCTCAGGCTCAGTGATCCTTCTGCTCGATATGGGTTAAATGCTACAACCATGCTGATGGCTCCCTTTATCGTTATTGTCATATCCTAAACATGAAGAGTATTGAGTTACCTTTCTATTATCCTACAATTAGAGGCTAGGCCTCCGTGCAGTAGTGTGGAGAGTAGATCTTCCACAGCAGGGTGAAGGTGGAGCAAGGTGTAAGATGATGGGGTGGCGGGGGAGGCTGCTGTTTTTGGATGGAGATGTGTGTGCATGTGAATGAGTGTATTGGTGTAGCTAGAAGAGCTGCTATTCACAGCTGCAATGATCCAGGTTTAACCCTGACTTCCAGTGCAGTTTCCACATTCGTCTTCTGATTGCGTGTGTTTCCCTTGGGTTACCCAGTTTCCTCCTATTTAAGACATGTGGGTTGGTAAGCAGTTGACTAGTGTTGACCAGTAGAATTGATGGGAGTGAGGAGAGGATAAATCTCTTAGAATGGGATTGCTCTGTGATCTGTTGGGCCAAGTGGCATACTATATCATAAAGAATTAACATGCGATGGCATTCAGAATCCAAGGATGTGTGCATACTCATGGTGTTGTAGCTTCAGGAGATGGCCATGGTGTTCATATAAAACATATGGTCATAATACATTGTGACAAAAACCCCCTCCTTGAGAGGGACAACTCTTCCATCCTCTCTGCAGTCACAACTAGTGGAAGAGCTGTAAGCACATCATAAAGTACATTCTCTGCAAATCTTCAATGATTAGCACTTTTACCTATGTAAGTAAATACAAGTGTAGCAAACACGGATTCAATGAATGCGCAGCCTCAGAACAATTTAGTTCTTGTGGGGATTTGTTATCACAAGTTTCTTGCATTATGTTGCACCACTGAAGCCCCTAGTGAAGCAAAGTGATGTAAGTTAGCACTGACAAGATGAAATAATGTTCTACATTTGTATTGTAAAGATGATAATATTTTACTCACTGCTGAAATCAGGTCAAAAATGACAACCGAAATGGTGAACCAGTGGGTAGTGAAGAAGGTTATGAAATAAACTAGTGTAAATTAACTGAGAATGTGGGTAAGGGAATGGTAGATAGAATTTAACTCCAGCAAGAGTGAAATGATGCATTTTGAGAAGTTAAACCAGCCGACAACATACAAAGTGAATGGGAGTGCCCTGGGAGTGTTTTTGAACAATGGAGTCTCAGGGTACAAGTATGCAGGTGGCAACGCAGGTAGAGAGAGCGGTGAAGATGGTATACGATATGTTTGTCTTCATCACCTGAGGCACTGAGTATAGGGGTTGGGACGTAATGTTACATTTGTACGAATCATTGGTCAGGCATCACTTGGATTACTGTGTGCATTTCTGGTCACCATGTGATTAAGTTGGAGTGGGTGAAGAAAAGGTTCACAGAAATGTTGCTTGATCAAAGAGGCTGGCGATATAAACAGAGACTAGATAGGCTGGAGGCTGATAAACATTGAGGGTGACCTTATGGGGATTATAATATGAGTGGCACAGATAGAGTAGATAGTCATTGTCTTTGTCTCTCCAGTCCTAAAACTAGAGGGCATAAGCTTAAGGTGGGAGGGAAGAGATTTAAATGAAATCTGAGCGGCACAGATAGTGGTAAGTATATGGGCCAAACAACCAGAGGAGGTGGTAGAGACCAGTACAATTACAATGTTTAAAGGACATTTGGACGGGTACCTGTATAAGAAATGTTTAAAGGATATAGGAATAGAGCAGATAAGCTTCATTGTTAATATGGGCAAGGTGGACTTATTTCAGTGCTGCAAAACTCTATGAATCTGTGAAAATGTCTCAGTAAGAATCCCTGAGATTTAACTAACCTACAAGGTCACTAAGTGACTTCATCTCTCCAAACCCTGAATGCACACTGATCTGCAACACTCCAGGTTCCTGGAGGATTATGTTCAAGTCCTTACTTCTTCTTCATGTCCTGTGCCCTCTACCAAGGCAATGAAGAATGAACATCCCTAAGAGTAACTATACGCTCAGTCAAAAGATGCAGTGCATTCAATGCAGCGAAACTGTCAGGATCAATCATAAAGATCAAAGTGAGTAACAATAGTGGATGGATATATGACAGTACAAGCATGTGCACCAAAGATGAAGACATGTGGATGTGCAAACTAATGGATGCACAGACTGAAAGGACAGCCGTCTTGAGAAGGCAGAGTTGGGTGGGATGAAGTGTGCAGCGGGATATTCCACATATGCAATTTTATTGAACATGGTAAACAATTTCTTGATTAGTCAGTGCATGAATGGATACGGGGAGAAGGCATGCGACTGGGGCTGAGAGGGAAAATTGATGAAATGGCAGAGCAGACTCGATAGGCCAAATGGCCTAATTCTGCTCCTGCATCTTATGGTCTTAATTAAATTATGAAGGCACTGAATCCAGGAGCTTGAGACAATTTTCCAGCTCCTGACCACCTGGTCACAATTTTCCAGCTTCTTCTGTGGTAAGATCAGGTTCTCATTCCCTTTCACTTCCTCAAAATTCATTTACAGCATTCTTGCTTTTGTTTTGATTTTCTTATGTAGCTGGGAAATGGCATCTCCTTCCGGGATCTCGTTGATCCCAGCTAGTCAACACAGTGTATGGTGAGTTATTATTTACCCTCAGCCGCCTGATTTCTTCACAAAACTTATGCCTTCCTTTATTTAAACTCCTACCTTGACTAAATTATCTCTTTAAAATGGCACTTGAAATGCAAGTCTATTTGTGGGGTTCCTAATCACATTCACTACTCTGTAATTAATAACCAAACCCAGAAAGAAAATGATTATAAGCCATCGTTGCTCTACTTTTCCAATTCAATGATTACTTTTATCAACCCTTAAAGAAGAGAGCTTCAAAGATAGAATCCTCTAATAAAAAATTGTCCACCTCATCTCAGTCCTACCTGGTTCACTCCTTATTTTTAAAAATACATCTTCCAGTTTAAATTCACCTACAAGAGGAAACATTCTCTCTGTGTCCACCCTATATGGATGTTATTTTCAAACAAGTATTTCTCACATCTCTAAACTGAACTGGAAATGAACCTAACCTCGAATCACAGAATCACAGAAAAGTTCAGCACAGAAACTGAGCTTTTGGCACATCCAGTCCACGCTGAACCATTTAATCTGTCCACTTCCAATCGACCTGCACCCAGACCACAGCCCTCCATGTGCCTATCCAAACTTCCCTTAAACGTTGAAATCGAGCTTCCATGCAAAAATTGCACTGGCAGCTCATTCCACACTCTCACGATCCTCTGAGTGAGAAGATTCTCTTCATGTTCCCCTTAAACTTTTCACCTTTCACCCTTAACCCATGACCTCTGGTTGTAGTTCCACCCAATGTCAGTGGAAAAAGCCTGCTTGCACTTATCCTATCTATACCCCTCATAATTTTATATGGCTTTATTAAATCTCCCCTCAATCTTCTATGTTCCAAGGAATGTTCCCAAATTAGTCAATCTTTCTTCATGACTCAGGTCCTCCAGTCCCAGCAAAATCCTTGTAAATTTTCTCTGTACTCTTTCAACCTTATTTACATTTTCCTGTTGGTCAGTGATCAAAACTGCACACAATATTCCAAATTAGGCCTCACCAACATCTTATACAACTTCAATATAACATCCCATCTCCTGTATTCAATACTTTGATTTATGAAGGCCAATGTGCCAAAAGCTTTCTTTATGACCCTACCTATCTGTGACACCACTTTCAATGAATTATGGACCTGTATTGCCAGATCCCTCTGTTCAATCACACTCCTCAGTGTTCACTGTGTAAGACCTGCCGTGGTTAGTCCTACCAAAATGCAACACCTCACACTTGTCTGCATTAAATCCCATCTGCCATTTTTCAGTCCAGTTTTCCAGCTGGTCTAGATCCTGCTGCAAGCTCTGATAGTCTTCCTCGCTGTCCACTACACCCCCTATCTTGGTGTCACCTACATATTTGCTGATCCAGTCAACCATATTATCATCTAGATCATTGATATAAATGACAAACAACAGTGGACCCAGTACTGATCCCTAGGGCACTCCACTAGCCACAGGCCTCCAGTCAGGGAGGCAACCATCTACTACCACTCTCTGGCATCTCCCACAAAACCAATGTCTAATCCAATTTACTACCTCATCTTGAATGCCAAACGACTGAACTTTCTTTACCAACCTCCCATGCAGGTCTTTATCAAATGCCTTGCTAATGTCCATGTTGACAACATCCACTGTCTTGCCTACATCAACTTTCCTGGTAACTTCCTTGAAAAACTCTGTAAGATCAGTTGGATGTGACCTAGCACTTAAAGCCATGCTGACCATCCCTAATCAGTCCATATCTATCCAATTACTCATATATCAAATCCCTCAGAATACCTTCCAATAACTTTCCCACTGCTGATGTCAGGCTCACCAGACTATAATTTCCTGGTTTATTTTAGAGCTTTTCTTAAACAGCAGACAATGTTATCTATTTTCCAATCCTCCAGTACCTTACCTGTCACTAAGGATAATCTAAATGTCTCAGTTAGGGCCCCTGCAATTTTTGCACTTGTCTTCCCGCAGGGTCTGAGAGAAAACCTTGGTGATTTATCTTCCTAATTTGCTTCAAGACAGCAAACACTTTCTCCTTTGTAATCTGTATTGGGTCCATGATTTCACTACTGTTCTGCCTCAGTCTTTAGACTCTGTGCCAAACCTGTCCAAGCTTACCTCTATTATTCCACCAGTCATTTTAAAAACATAATTGGGTTAGCACTATTTTTAAAACAGAAACAGCATAATATTTTCAATTAACATTTTTTTTGTAATATTTACTTAGATTTTTCGCGCACCATAGTATTGCCTCCTGTTCAATGAATTGGCTTGGATTTTATGACAGTTATGGCAATAACTGAAGATAAAACTCTATTTATCCCAAAGGAAATTATTGTTACAATGTTGCTCAGTCAGAAATATATATATTTTAAAAAACAAAATGTAAGCATTGAGGTATGAAAAAGAATACAAACTGTTCATTAAAAAGTAATCGTGCAAAATACAGATGTGCGATGAAACCATATACCCATATAATTAAGGAGGAGGAGTTGTAGAGTCCTATAGACACAGGGAGAAAGGACCTCCTGTGGAGTTCAGTGGTGCACCTCGATGGATTCAGTCTGTTACTAAAGGTGCTCCTCTGTTTGTCCAGTTTGTCATGGAAGGGGTGAGAAGGATTATCTATAGTGCTCTGTAGTTTCTGCAGCATCCTCCTCTCAAACACAACCCCCAGGGAATCCAGTTCCGTCCTCAAGAGCAGAACCAGCCTTCCTGATGAGCTTATCGATCTTCTTGGCATCAGCTGCTCTCACCCTGTTGTTCAGGCCGACTGCAGCGTAGAATCAAATGCTGGCCACCACTGAGTCGTAGAACATCTGCAGCATAGAACAGCAGACATTGAATGACCAGAGCCTCCTCAGGAAGTACAGTCAGCTCCGTCCCTTCTTGTACAAAGCCAGTTTATAGTCCAGGTGAGTGCCCAGGTATTTTTAGTCCCAGACGACTTCCACATCCGTTCCCTTGATGGAGATGGGAATGCAGGGTGTTTTCACATTTCTGGAGTCCACCACCAACTCCTTTGTCTTTGTGATGTTCAGCTGCATGTAATTCAGTTCTCAGCACTTAACAAAGTTGTCCACCACTCTTCTGTACTCAGCGTCTTGACCCCAGCTGACACAGCCCACCACTGTTGAATTATCCAAAAATGTCAGTAGGTGGCAGGACTCTGAATTGTATCTGAAGTCTGAGGTGCATACGATGAACAGGAAAGAGGACAGGACAGTCCCCTGAGGTGCCCCTGAGCTGTTAACCACAGTATCTGATACACAGCTCTGTAATCTCACATACTGTGGCCATCTTGATTTTCTGTAATCACATACTAAAGTGTGATTGTAATAATTGTAAAGATGTAAAACTTGTGAAATTGTACTAATTGCCCAGAATTTACAAAGATAATCTGCCCAAGTATTTGGCATCGGAGTTGAAGAAGAAGGAACGTTTTCCTCGACTGGAAAATGATGTAATTGAAGTGAAATGCCGTGAGTATCCTTGGTACTGAGTGAAAAAATCTCTTATTGAAATGACTTTTTAATATCATTTTAATATAGAGGCACTTAAAAAATCTTTTAAATGGCCTTTTAAATTAAAATTCATTTGAATACATTCCTGAGATATGCAAGATTCATGATTAAAAATTATTTAATGTCATTTCCACTACCCAAATGTGGAGGAGAATGAAATAATTGTTATTCCAGATCTGAGGTAGCACAAAAAAGAATACAATGATAAAAAAACACAATAAATATAAATACATAAGATATATACATAGATTGATAGAATGTCTATAAAGTGATGCCAGGCACGAAAGTGCCTGTATATTAAGTAACTGACAGGAAATGATAAATTAGTGGTGATTGCGGGCTGAGTTAGTGAGTGGAGGTGGTGATCAGTCTTATTGTAACTATTTTTGAGTCTTGTGTTCCTGGCATGGATGCTACGTAGCCTTCTCCCTGATGGGAGAGGGACACCTGGAAAGTCTTGCTTCAGTCTCTCCAGGGCACAGGCCTGGGCAAAGTTGTATGGAAGACCGGCAGTTGCCCATGCAGCAAGTCTCCCCTCTCCATGACACCGATGTTGTCCAAGGGAAGGGCAAGGGCCGATACAGTTTGGCACCAGTGTTGCTGTAGGAATTGCCGGAGCGAGGTTGAAGACAACGTCGGACTGCCTTAGGGACTCCATCTCCAGATTTGTCCTCAGGGTTTACTCCCGAAGCCTTTCCCATAAGTGGGTATGGCCGCAAGGCAGCCAAGGTTTGAAATCAGAGTTTTCCCTCTCTTAGATGGACTGCCTTCCCAGGCTGACGAGCTCCATCTACCTGAAGCACTGGTTTTAAGGTGCCAAGACCCGCCTTCGCCCCTTCTCCTGTCAGTAGAAACAGTTCCGCCGGGCTTAGAGGCTAAGCCACATGAGAAGGCCAGGAGTTGGACTTGGTTGTCAGAGGCTATTTGAGGCGCATGCTGCGAGGAGCACTTTTAGGTAGTGGGAACTTGTCCCCAATACCACTCCTCGGCTTGACAACCTTGGAACATTCATTTTTTTCTCTCATTTGACTTTTAGGACTAATGTTGATTAGATTTTTTTTCATTTGACTTTTAGGACTAATATTGATTAGATTAGATTAGATTATGAGGACACTCGGTCCTCATTTATTGTCATTTAGAAATGCATGCATTAAGAAATGATACAATGTTCCTCCAGTATGATATCACAGAAACACAGGACAGACCAAGACTAAAACTGACGAAAATCACATAATTATAACATATAGTTACAACAGTGCAAAGTAATACCGTAATTTGATAAAGAGCAGACTATGGACACAGTAAAAAAAAAGTCTCAAAGTCCTGATAGCTCCATCATCTCACGCAGACAGGCAGACAGTAGGAGGGAGAAACTCTCCCTGCCATGAACCTCCAGCGCCGCAAACTTGCCGATGCAGCATCCTGGAAGCACCCGACCACAGCCGACTCTTGAGTCCGTCGGAAAACTTCAAGCCTCCAACCAGCCCTCCGACACCGAGCACCGAGCACCATCTCTGCCGAGTGCTTCGACTCCACCCCGGCCGCCAAGCAACAAGCAAAGCCGAGGACTCGGGGCCTTCCCCTCCGGAGATTCTGGATCACACAGTAGCAGCAACAGCGAAACAGGCATTTCAGAAGTTTCACCAGATGTTCCTCTGTGCTCTCACGTCTGCCTCCATCAAATCAGGATTGTGCACGGCATCCTATTTGACAGATAACAGATATTCATCACCGGAGTGGCCGCTGCGCGCAGCGTCATGTCGCCATCTTCTCCTCTCTCATAATAATGATTGTCGGTGCTGCTTTGTTAACATGATAGAGATGAAACTTGTTTATTTCTGGAGTGTGCCATGATTATGATCATTCCAGGTTAAATGATGCCATAGCCACTCTGCAAAGCTGATGAGGCTTTTCTGGTTGTTAGGCACACAATGATATAATCCTGCATTATCATTATTCTATGATATTACTTGACAACTGCAACAAATGTTGCTCAACCAATGTTGGTTTGCCATTGGCAGCAAAATCCATATTTTTAACACAACCAGTTAAGCACACTGTTAAAGCTCAAGTTATTACTGTATGTGTTCAATCAGCATTAATGGAAACTGGATAGCATCTATTATCAAGTGCAAATTTTTTTTTGATTTTAAATGAAAATGTAGTTAAAAATAGAATCATGGTTTGTCAACTGAAACTGTTCTTAATCTTGGTTAATTTACAGAAAAATTAATGTTTATAGACTTGATCAGAAGATAAGAGTGAAACCACATGATTACAGATAAAGTCTACCTTACTTCAGCAAAATGAATTGCTGCATATTCTAATGCAGAGTTATAATGCAAGCATGAAGAAATTACAAAATGATCGTTGCTGCTTTGATGCTGTCAAATCAATCACGAAAATAGATTGTACCAGCTTTGGAGTAATTGAGAGATGTGCCATTAGCTTTGTAGATCTGGGGCACCATGGTAGTGTAGCAGTTAGCGCGCCACTATTACAGCACAGGGATAGGAGTTAGAGTCAGAGAGACATAGAGAAGCACTGCAGAGAAACACACCCTTCAGCCCATCTAGTCCTTGCTGAAACTATTTAAACTGCCTACTCCTATCAACCAGCACTGAGACCATAGCCTTCCATACCCCTACCATCCATGTACCTATCCAAACCTCTCTTAAACATTGAAATTGAGTTTGCGTGCACCAATTGTTCTGGCAACTCAATCCCCACTCTCACAAACCCTCTGAGTGAAGAGGTTTCCCCTCATGTTCCCTGCAAACTTTTCACCTTTCACCCTTAACCCCCATGAACTCTGGTTGCAGTCCCACCCAACCTCAGTGGAAAAAAAACTTGCCTGCATTAACCCTATCTATCTGGCAGGTGTGTTTACAGACATTTTTAATCTCTCCCACTCCCAATGTAGAGTGCCCTCCTGCTTCAAAACATCCACCATTATCCCTGTACATAAAAAGACCAAGGTAACATGTCTGAACAACTGGCATCCTGTCACACTCACCTCAATAATAAGTAAATGCTTTGAGAGGCTGATTAGGGACTACATCTGCAGCTTGCTTCCACCCATACTGGACCCCCTACAATTCTCCTACCGACACAACTGATCAACGGATGATGCAATAGCCACAGCTCTACATATCGTCCTTACACATCTGGAGGAGGTAGCTTATGTGAGAATGCTGTTCTCAGACTACAGTTCAGCATTCAACACCATAGTTCCCTCCAGGCTCGACAAGTAGCTCAGAGACCTTGGCCTTCACCCTGCCTTGTGTAGCTGGATCCTGGACTTCCTGTCAGATTACCAGCAGGTGGTAAGAGTGAGCTTCCTCACCTCTGACCCTCAACACAGGTGCTCCTCAGGACTGTGTCCTAAATCCCCTCCTTTACTCTCTGTATATCCATGACTGTGTTGCCAACCACAGCTCCAATCTGCTAATTAAATTTGCTGATGACACTATACTGATTGGCCTAATCTCAAATAATAATGAGGCAGCCTACAGAGAAGAAGTCATCACCCTGACACAATGGTGTCAAGAAAACAACCTCTCCCTCAATGTCGCAAAAACAAAGGAGCTGGTTGTGGACAACGGGAGGAATGGAGACAGGCTCACCCCTATTAACATCAATGGATCTGGGGTCGAGGAGATGAACAGCTTTAAGTTCCTCGGCATAAACATCACCGAGGATCTCACACGGTCTGTACATACCGGCTGTGTGGTGAAAATGTCACAACAGCACCTCTTTCACCTCAGACAGTTGAAGAAGTTTGGTGTGGGCCCCCAAATCCTAAGAACTTTCTATTGGGGTACAATTGAGAGCATCCTCAATTGTGGACAGCTCAGTGCATCTGTAGATGTGAACTTCCACTATTCAGGACATTTACAAAGACAGGTGTGTAAAAAGGGCCTGAAGGATCATCAGGGACCCGAGGCAACCCAACTACGAACTGTTCCAGCGGCTACCATCTGGGAAACGGTACCACAGCCAGGACCAACAGGCTCCGGGACAGCTTCTTCCACTAGGCCATCAGACTGCTTAACTCATGCTGACACAATTTCTCTGTTATATTGACTGTCCTGTTGTACATACTATTTATTATAAATTACTATAAACTGCACATTGCACACTTAGATGGAGACATAACATAAAGAGTTTTACTCCTCATGGATATGAAGGATGTAAGTAATAAAGTCAATTCAATTCAATTCATAATTTTGTATACCACTATCAAATCTCTCAATCTTATACATTCAAAGGAATAAAGTCCTAACCTGTTCAATCTTTCCTTATACCTCCGGTCCTCCAGACCCGGCAACATCCTTGTAAATTGTCTCTGTATTCTTTCAACCTTGTTTACATCTTTCCTGTAGGCAGGTGATCAAAACTGTACACAATACTCCAAATTAGGACTCACCAATGTCTTAAACAACTTCAACATAACATCCCATCTCCTGTTCTCAATACTTTGATTTATGAAGGCCAATGTGACAGAAGATTTCTTTACGACCCTATCTACCTGTGATGGCATTTTCAATGAATTATGTACCTGTATTCCCAGATCCCTTTGTTCCACCACACTCCTCAGTGCTCTACCACCACTGTGTAAGACCTACCCTGGTTGGTTGTACCGAAGTGCAAAGCCTCACATTGTTCTGCATTAAATTCCATCTGCCATTTTTCAGCCCATATTTTCAGCTGATGCAGATCCCTCATAAGCCATGATAGCCTTTCTCACTGTCCGCTGCATCCCTAATCTTGGTTTCATCCACAAATATTCTGATCCACTTAGCAATATTATCATCCATATCTTTGGTATATATAACAAACAATGGGCCAGCACTGATCCCTGTGACGTTCCATTAGTCACAGGCCTCCTGTTAGAGAGGCAACCTTCTACTACCATTCTCTGGCTTCTCCCACAAAGCCAATGTCAAATCCAATTTACTACCTCATCTTGAATGATGAGTGACTGAATCTTTTTGACCAAGCTTCCACGAAGCGCCTTCACAAATGTCTTGCTAAAGTCCACATAGATAACATCCACTGACTTGCTTTCAACCACTTCCGTGATAACTTCTTCAAATAACTCTATATGATATGTTGGAAATGGCCTACCACACATGAAGCCATACTGACTATTTTTTTTTTCAGTCCATGTCTATTCAAATGGAGCTTAGAAAAATAAAGGGCTACGTGCTGGGGAACTTCTAGGCAGTTTCTGGAGCAGGTTACATGGTCGGCACAACATTGTGGGCCGAAGGGCCTGTAGTGTGCTGTAAATTTCTATGTTCAAATACTTATATATCTTGTCCCCTTAGAATAACTTCCAAAAATTTCCTTACAACTAATGTCAGACTCACCAGCCTATAATTTTCTGATTTATGTTCAGAGCCTTATTAAACAGCGGAACAATGTTGGCTACCTTCCAATCCTTTGGTACTTCTCCTGTCGCTATGGGTGATTTAAATATCGCTGCTAGTGCCCCAGCAATTTCTGCACTTGCATCCTGTAGGGCCCGAGGGAATGCCTTGTCAGGCCCTGGGGATTTATTCACCTTGACTTGCCTCAGGATAGCAAACACCTCCTCCTCTGTAATCTGTACAAGGTCTATGAAGATGATGCTGCTCTGCCTCATTTCTATAAACTCTGTGCCCATCTCCTGAGTAAGTACAGATGCATACATGCACTATGATCATTCCTACCTGCCTATACTCGCTATCCATCTAATTTTTTCTCTCTCTCTTAACCAGGCCCTCAATATATCTTGAAAACCAAGGTTTCCTACACATGTTCTCGTTACCTTTTATTCTGACAGGCACATACAAGCTCTGTACTCTTAAAATTTCACTTTTGAGAGTCCCCGACTTAATAAATATACCTTGCCAGAAAACATTTGTCAGATCACTTCTGATACCAGCAAAACTGGCCTTACTCCAACTTAGAATCTCAATCCAGAGACCAGACTTCTCTTTTTGCGGTGTTTACTTTGAAACTGATTGCATTTTGATCACTGGATGCAAAATGTTCCCCTTCACAAGCTTCCGTCACCTGCCCTGACCCATTCCCTAATAGCAGATCTCGTATTGCATGCTCTCTCATTGGGACTTCTACATACTAGTGAAGGAAACTTTCCGGAACACATCTGACAAACTATCCCATCTAATCCTTTTACAGTATGGGATTGCCAGTCAATATTTGGAAAGTTAAAATCACCTACAAAAAAAGCCTTATGTTTCTTGCAACAGTCTGTGATCTCTTTACAAATTTGTTCCTCTAAATTACGAGGGTTGGGTGGTCTGTAATATGGTCATACCTTTCTTATTTTTTGGTTCCACCTGTAGGGTCTCACTAGATGAGTTTTCCAGTCTGTCCTGATGAAGCAGTGCCATGATATTTTCCCTGACTAGTAACGTCTCCCTTCTCCTTTAATCCCTCCCACTCTGTCATGTCTAAAACAACAAAGCCCTGGAACATTGAGCTGCCAGTCCTGCTCCCCTGCAACCAAGTCTCACTAATGGCTACAATATCATAATTCCAGGTGTTGAGTCATGCCCTGAGCTCATCTGCCTTTCTCACAATTGAAATATATGCAGGTCAGGACACTAGTCACACCGTGCTCAACATTTTGATTCCTGACTTTGTCTGAAGTCTTACCAACATCTGTCTCCACGTCCTCTCCACTATCTGTTTTGGCACTCTGGTTCCCATCCCCCAGAACTCTAGTTTAAACCCTACTGTACGGCACTAGCAAACCTTCCTGCTAGGATATTAGATCCCACCAGTTCAGGTTGATACCATCTCTTCTCTACAGGTCCTACTTTCCTTGGAAGAGAGCCCTCCCTCCTACACCAACTCGTTAGCTACATGTTAAACTGCATAATCTTCCTGTTTCTGGGCTGTTGAGCATGTGGTACATCTTGCAATCCTGAGATCACAACCCTGGAGGTCCTGCCCTTTAATTTAGCACCTAACTCCCTGAACTCCCTATGCAGAAACTCATCACTCATCCTACCAATGTCATTGGTATCTACATGGACCACGACCTCTGGCTGTTCACCCTCCCACTTAAGGATGCTGAGGACTCGATCTGAGATGTCATGGACCCCGACACCCGGGAAGAAACATACCATCCAGAAATCTCGTTCTCGACCACAGAACCTTCTGTCTATTTTCCCTAACTAATGAATCTCCTATCACCACAGCATGCCTCTTCACCCCCCCACCCCCTTCCTTTCTGAGCACAGAGGCAGACTCAGTGCCAGAGACCAAACTGCTGTGACTTTCCTCTGCTTAGTCATTTCCACCCCCCCCCAACACAGTATTCAAAGTGATATGGCTGTTGTTGGGGGGATGGCCACAGGGGTACACTGCACTGGCTCCTTAACCCCCTTCCCCTTTCTGTCACCCAGTTTCCTGCACCTTGGGTGTAACTACTTCTCTATATGTCCTATTTATCACCTCTTCAGCCTCCCAAATGATCTGGAGTTCATCCAGTTCCAGCTCCAGCTCCTTAATGCAGATTGTTAGAAGCTGCAGCTGGATGCGCCTCTCGCAGTTGTAGTCGTCAGGGACACTGGAGGTTCTTCCTGCCTTCCCACATCCCGCAAGAGGAGTATTCAACTACCTCGCCAGGCATCTCTACTGTCCTGGGTGTGCAAATGTAAAGAAGGGAGGTGAAAAACTTTATTTACAACTTTTCTTTTTTTGCCTTCTCTGACTGAAGCATCTCTTCACTGAAGTCTAAAAGAGCTATAGCCTCAAAATCACCACTGTAACTCTGTCCACTCCAACTATGGCCATTGCACTTGCCCCTGATTTCCTTTAATTTGCTAATCAATCCCAAATGCTGATTAGTCACTGGTCAAAGCTCCAAGAAAAAACTGCCACGAGCTGCTGCCCTTTTCTCCTCAGTTCGGAGTTTACTTCCGGCGCCGTCTGTAAGAAAGTTTATGTATTTTTTCCATGAGCATCTAGGTTTCCTCTGGGTGCTCTGGTTTCCTCCCACAGTCCCAAGAACTAGTAGGTAAGTAGGTTAGTAGGTTACACACACACACACACACACACACACACTCACACACACAGAGTTAAGTGTGTGTTGCTTAGATTTCCATCATCTGCAGATTTTCTCTTGTTTGAGGTTACTAGGTTAATTGGTCATTGTAAATTGTCCTGTGATTAGGCTTCTGTTAAATCGGTGGGTTGCTAGGCGACACGGCTTGTTGAGCCAGAAGGGCCTGTCCCACACCATAATCTCTAAATGAATAAAATAAATGGTAAAATATGTGGCCTTAAATCAACAGCAGAAAGCTAAAGGACAATGACCCAGTTTATGACAAATTATGACTGCAAAAGCCTGATTTTATGCAGAACATCTATTGTTCAAATTATCTGTTTCCATGAGTAAAAAAAAGTCAGGACTGCCCTGCCTTCTTTTTAGTATTATATTAATACTTCTGCCTTCTTGATTATATTAATTCTGATTCCTTAGCATTAATCGTCACATACAATGTTGTAGGATAATAAAATTCGATGCCCTAATTTGATACTGCATGTAGTTGGGCAAAGATGTCTTCAAAAGTTATAATGGTGTTTAGTGTTTTGGAATAATGTCATGAAGTAAGACTTGCATGATATCCAGGGCATATACTTCCATATACAAGGGCTCCCCTCCATATGTTGTCCAGCTGGACATTGTTTCACACTTACACTTGTTCAAAAAAGGTAGTAGGGATAGTCCGGGTAATTATAGACCAGTGAGCCTTACGTCTGTGGTGGGAAAGCTGTTGGAAAAGATTCTTAGAGATAGGATCTATGGGCATTTAGAGAATCATGGTCTGATCAGGGACAGTCAGCATGGCTTTGTGAAGGGCAGGTCGTGTCTAACAAGCCTGATAGAGTTCTTTGAGGAGGTGACCAGGCATATAGATGAGGGTAGTGTAGTGGATGTGATCTATATGGATTTTAGTAAGGCATTTGACAAGGTTCCACACGGTAGGCTTATTCAGAAAGTCAGAAGGCATGGGATCCAGGGAAGTTTGGACAGGTGGATTCAGAATTGGCTTGCCTGCAGAAGGCAGAGGGTCGTGGTGGAAGGAGTACATTCGGATTGGAGGGTTGTGACTAGTGGTGTCCCTCAAGGATCAGTTCTGGGACCTCTACTTTTCGTGATTTTTATTAACGACCTGGATGTGGGCTAGAAGGGTGGGTTGGCAAGTTTGCAGATGATACAAAGATTGGTGGTGTTGTAGATAGTGTAGAGGATTGTGGACGATTGCAGAGAGACATTGATAGGTTGCAGAAGTGGGCTGAGAAGTGGCAGATGGAGTTTAACCCGGGGAAGTGTAAGGTGGTACACTTTGGAAGGACAAACTCCAAGGCAGAGTACAAAGTAAATGGCAGGATACTTGGTAGTGTGGAGGAGCAGAGGGATCTGGGGGTACATGTCCACAGATCCCTGAAAGTTGCCTCACAGGTAGATAGGGTAGAAAGCTCATGGGATGTTAGCTTTCACAAGTAGAGGGATAGAGTTTAAGAGTCATGAGGTAATGATGCTGCCTGGTTTAGAGAGTATGCATTATGATCAGAGATTAAGGGAGCTAGGGCTTTACCCTTTGGAGAGAAGGAGGATGAGAGGAGACATGATAGAGGTATACAAGATATTAAGAGGAATAGATAGAGTGGATAGCCAGCGCCTCTTCCCCAGGGCACCGCTGCTCAATACAAGAGGACATGGCTTTAAGGTAAGGGGTGGGAAGTTCAAGGGGGATATTAGAGGAAGGTTTTTTACTTAGAGAGTGGTTGGCGTGTGGAATACACTGCCTGAGTCAGTGGTGGAGGCAGATACACTAGTGAAATATAAGAGACTACTAGACAGGTATTTGGAGGAATTTAAGGTGGGGGGGGTATATAGGAGGCAGGGTTTGAGGGTCAGCATGACAATATGGGCTGAAGGGCCTGTACTGTGCTGTACTATTCTACGTTTGTATGTTGTATGTTCTATGTTCTACGTTTTTACACTGTTGACAAACTGAGGATATTTTTGGCAAACAAAAGAAAATCTGCAGATGCTGGAAATCTGAGCAACACACACAAAATGCTGGAGGAACTCAGCAGGCCAGGCAGCATCTATGGAAAAGAGTACAGTTGACGTTTCGGGCCGAGACCCTACAACAGGACATTTTTGCACACTTACGTACATTAGGAAACAATTTTATTTTCAAGTACATTCTTATATTACCAGCCTTTGATGTTGATTTTGAAACCTTGTGTCCTGAAGTTATGTCACCAGGAACAACAGCTCTTTTGTAGCCCATGGGACAGGTTATTTTTGTCGCATTCAAGACATATTATTTGAGAAGGATATTTCATAAGACACAAATGATACCCAAAAGCACACCATCCAAGAAATTTGGAAACAATTCAATATACCCAATTGTCCTTGAAAAGATGGTTGGGAGCAGTCTTCTTTAACTTCTGCTGTCCTTCTAGCGCTGTTCAGCAGAGAGTTCCAGAATTTTGACCCAGGAATGATAAAGGAACAGTGATATGTTTACAAGTCAGTCAGGATTATGCACGATTGAACAAGTAACAGTGCTGATTTTGCGGATGTATAGACAGCCGCCACTGTGAGCTGGTGCAGAAGCCATGAATGTTTGGGATGATGGCTGGAGTACCCAACAATCAAGAGGATGCTAGACTCATCTGGGTACATGGAAAACATTTCATCAAGGCAGGTTCATGCCTTGTAGTTGGTGGAAAGCCCTTGGGCTGTCTGAATGTGAGCAACTTGCCTGACGATGCACAGCCTTTGACCTGCTCTTGCAGCAATGGCATGATGTCCAACTGAGTTTCTGGTCAGTGACGAACCCCAGGATATCGATTGTCTTCACTTTGCCCATTAAATATGAATGATATATGGCTGGACTGTCTTTTGAGCAAGGCTATAGACTGGCACTTATATGGAATGTTACTTGCTGCTTATTAGCCTTTTATTGGTACACTCCCCTATGGAACCTAGGCACAAATCACCATACTGTATATTACTCAATAAGAAATTTGTTATCTTATCTTTGGCTAATTGAACTAACATTAAAGTGACTGGACAGCTATACAGATGAAATGTCTCAACCCAAAACGATGATTGTCCATTTCCCCCCTGTAGTTCCAACTTCTGTGTTGCTCAAGATTCCAGGATCTGCAGTCAAATGGTTCAACTGGTTCTGTTTATCGTCAGGGAATATATACAGTATACAAACTGAAATATTTGTCTTGTTTTCACAGACATTCTTACGAAGCACACCAAAAGAGTGATCAACAGAAAAACATTGGAATCCCAAAGTCCTTTATCCCCCCACCCCCACACAAGCAACAGCAAAATATCAACCTCCCCCCCATCGCCCATTTCAGTAAAAATCAGCAGCAGCCACCACCCACCAAGCAACAGCAAAGCACTCAAAAAGAGACCATGATCTGCAACAACAAAAATTATTCTTCATTCGACAGTTCGACATGCCACAGTCAGTCTCTCACACTCACTCACTTGTTCCTCTATAAAAAGGAAAGAAAAAAAACCGAAGTCTACTCACCCGCTCCCCTTGCCGAAGCCCAAATGAGCCAAAACCCTACCACTCTGCCTCAGTTCAATACGTCAACGACCGCTCTGCTAGGCCGTGTCTCCCTTTTATGCCTGAACCTTCCCTGCTATCTAACTCATGATTGGTGCTCCAGTTATAGCTGTTGGTAGGCCACGTACAATGGACAAACGCTCTCTAAGCTCCCTTTTTAAATAACCGCCACTGACCAGCGAGAAATCGCTCTTGGTAAAGCTCTGTTGATGCTGCTGATAGGGCACGTAGAAACAGGATGATCTGGCAGATTAATACGTGGCTGAGAAGCTGGTGCAGGGGGCAGGGTTTCAGGGTCTCGGATCATTGGGACCTCTCCTGGGGGAGGTATGACCTGTTCAAAAGGGATGTGTTGCACCTGAACCGAGGAGAACCAATATTCTCGATGGCAGGTTTGTGAGAGCTGTTGGGAAGAGTTTACACTAATTTGGCTGGGGGTGGGAACCAGAGTGAAGGGATTCAGGATAGGATGAATGGTAAAAAAGCAAAGACAGCGTGCAGTCAGACTGTCAGGAAGGACAGGCACGTGATAGGACAAAATTGCAGCTAGCAGGGTGAGTATTAGTGCATTAGGCATGCAGATTCGTAAAGAGTAGCACTAAAAGTTGCTGGCAACACTGGCCTGAATCGGTCATCCACAGCACCACACCCCGGAGGCTTTTGATTTGACGAGAGATGTCAAATATAAAGCGGCTCTTTCATGCTGGTACATACACTCACAACCAAATACACGTGATTACATTCCCCATTCTTTCACCTCCAGCAGCTTCTAGGACAGCTTCCACTCCAGTTATGCGGGACTTGCATATTTTGCCAGAGGTGGATCAGGAGGTGTTTTACAGGGTGGGAGAAAGAGTCATATGGTGGGCAGTGAGTCTTACACTCAAATTTTCTTATGTGAGGCTGTTGTAGTATTCAGTGATATTTTGGGCAAGAAAGCAACATAACACTTTGATCATATCATGTTTCTGAAAAGTGCATAAAACAATGTTTTCCTACCTACCATATCATCACCAGTTTCAGAACATTTGGTGACAGCAATCATCTCTCCTATCCAAGAAATGACACACCATGGTGTTAATTACCCTCATGTGAAATCTCATAAGGTTGCCCTCATTGACAAAAGAGATGGGATTTGTTTGGAAGGAAATATTAACCACTATGAGGATTACCATATCCTCTGAATGGCAATTTAATCTACATTAGGTACATTACTTTGGCAACTTTTCCTTTTAATGTCTATTTTTATTTTGGAGCGAACCAAAGGGTTCAGTATTTGAAACAAAGATTACGCATATCAAGAGAGAGAAAGAATCACTGATATTGGTTTTCTTGTGCAGGTCAGTGCTCTCCAACAATGGTTAATAGTTCAGCTGAAAAACGTTGCACTCGGTATAATGGATTCTTTTATTGGTGTGTATTGAGGTAATGCAACTTGTGAAGGACGATAATGAGGGGTAACCTGTTATAAGCTTTGATCATGTTAAGAGCCAAAGATGCAACCTGAGCTTGGAGGTAGAGGATGTAGGTGAGGTCTTCAATTAAAACTTGCCATGTGAATTCTCCAAGGAGCAAGAAACTGTCATTGGAAAATCCAAGAAGAAAACTGTGGAATCCTAATCCACATCATCATTGGAAAGCAGATACTAGTTCTCTTAGTGGGTTTAAAGTAAATTGTCTGGGCCTGATAAGATGTATCTTAGGCTGCTATGGAAAGAAAGGAAGGAGATTTCTGGAGCCCTGACAGCAATTTTTATACTGTTACGGCTGCAGTTAAGGTGACAAATGATTGGAGAATGCACATGTGGTATCTTTATTCAAGAAGGAAAACAGGGATGGTCTGGTAACCACAGATCTCTGCATCAGTATCAGTGAAATGATTGGAAAATATATTAGAGGGACAGGATCAATCTGCAGTTAGAAAAGTAGGGATTCATCAAAGATAGTTACTATTGCTTTGTCAATTAAAAACAATGAACAATTTTGTTGAAATCTTTGAAGTAATAAAGTTTATGGCTGATGACAGTATATGGACTTATATGGATTTCAATAAGGCCTTTTATGCAGTCACATGGTCATGCCATGGGAAACTATTTCAAAACGGTTAGAGCCCATGCAGTCCAAGAAAAGTTGACAAATTAGATCCAAAACTGGCTTGGTAATAGGAGGCAGAGAGGGATGGTGATACTTCATTTTACTATAGCTCTATGACTGCTGTACTAAAGGAGCTGCTGCTAAGTCCCTGACCAGTTATCATACGATTAATGATTTGGATACAAATACGAAAGTTGTGAATCCGCAGACAAAGACTTTACAGGGTCATTAAAATCATGAGAGCCTAGATAGTAGAAAGCATTTTCCCTATAGCAGAGGTGTCTAAAACTCAAGGGCGTAGATTTAGGGTACGAAAGATTTTTTTTCACCTAGAGCATAGTTGGAATCTGAGTTGAGGGAAGAAGGCAGGTATTCTGAGAACATTTAATTATCTAGAAAAGCACTCAAATCATAGGCAAAGAAGACTACTGTCCTTGTGATGATAAATGGGATAAGAAGAGAGGAGTTCTTGATGGTTGGCATAGGTGGTGGGACAAAGGGCCAGTTCCTGTGCTTCATAACTCATTCACTCATGTGCTGACTTGACAATAAGCTGTTGCATTTATCTCCCCTATCCACAATCCATTCCTTACTATTCTATACAACCTTTCTTATGCCATGGACCCCTACCGTTAAATAAGGAGTGTGTGGACTCCAGGTTGGATAATCATTAAAGAAGACCACAGTGTCATGTCCACTCAACAATTTGCTGCATTTGTTACCTGTTGTATGGGTAAAGGTACATGCATGTTGCTTCAGAACATTGGAGATCAGGGTGGCAGCCATGGTTGAGAGACTGTATTCCCGATGGATGCTGGGACAGATATGGATCAAACAATTAGGAGAAACAGAGATCATCTGAGGTCTACTGTGGAGTTTTGACTTGTATGGAGGCTTCAATGCACAGGATAGCAAGAGGCTGCAGAATGCTTTAGACTCAACCCTCCACCATCATCCAAGAAATTTTCAAGAAGTGGGGTCTCAGGAAGGCGTCATCCACAATTAAGGACTCTTCTTGTTACTACCATCAGGGAGGAGATACAGGAGCCTGAAGATCACATTGAATGTTCTAAGAACAGCTTCTTCCTCTTCACCATCAAATTTCTGAATGGTTCACGAACACTACTACATTATTCCTTTTTTTTCCTATTTTTTTTAAGCTTACAGAAATGTTATGCCTTGTCACAAAACATCAAATTTCATGGCATATATCAATGATAATAAACCTGATTTGATTTACAAAGTTTTTCCAATCTACCGTCAATTAATTGATTCTTTAGAGACTGATGACAAATTTTGACTGTGGTTGACATCATGGGGCTAGTAAAGGCATCTGTTAGTCTTGTGAGACCACTCTCCAGGGCTCAGGCCTGGGCAAGGTTGTATGGAAGACCAGCAGTTGCCCATGCTGCAAGTCTCTCCTCTCCACGACACCAATGTTGTCCAAGGGAAGGGCATTAGGACCCATACAGCTTGGCACCAGTGTCATCGCAGAGCATTGTGTGATTAAGTGCCTTGCCCAAGGACACAACACGTTCCCTCGGCTGGGGCTCGACCTCACGAACCACTTGGCCACATGCCCACACAGGGCTAGTTAAATGCTGGAAAACAAAGTGACAGTGGACATGAAAATCCCTCCAAAAATAGGCAATGCTAGTAATCGACAGTAAGAACCAGATTGAATTGGGAACAAAATTGGATCATTCTTCATTAATATGATCTTCAGTTGGTTAATGCCATGTTTTTGGGGGTTGCCCAAACACATTTCTAGTTCCACTCACAACACGCTGGAGGAATTCAGCAGGTCGGGCAGCATCCGTGGAAACGATGAGTCGACGTTTCGGGCTGGAACCCTTAGTCAGGAATGAAGAGGGAAGGGCAGAGGCCCTATAAAGAAGGTGGGGGAGGGTGGGAAGGAGAAGGCTAGTAGGTCCAGTTGAAAAACCAGTAATTTGAAAGACAAAGGGGTGGGGGAGGGGAAGCAGGGAGGTGATAGGCAGGAAAGGTGAAGAAGGAATAGGGGTAAACACAACGGGTAGTAGAAGGAGGCAGAACCATGAGGGAGGTGATAGGCAGCTGGAGGAGGGGGCAGAGTGAAACAGGGATAGAGGAAGGGAGGGGGAAGGAATTACCTGAAGTTGGAGAATTCTATGTTCATACCAAGGGGCTGGAGACTACCTAGACGGTATATGAGATGTTGCTCCTCAAAACCTGAGTTTAGCCTCATCATGGCAGTAGAGGAGGCCATGTATGGAAATATTTGAATGGGAATGGGAAGCAGAGTTGAAGTGGGTGGCTACAGGGAGATCCTGTCTGTTGTAATGGACGGAGAGGAGGTGCTCGACGAAGTAGTCCTCCAATCTGCGTCGGGTTTCACCGATGTAGAGGAGGCCACACCGGGAGCACCGGATACAATAGATGACCCCAACAGACTCACAAGCAAAGTGTTGCCTCACCTGGAAGGACTGTTTGGGGCCCTGAATGGTGGCAAGAGAGGAGGTGTAGGGACAGGTGTAGCACTTACGCTTACAGGGATAAGTGCCGCGTGGGAGATCCGTGGGGAGGGACATGTAGATCAGGGAGTCGCGGAGGGACCGATCCCTGCGGAAAGTGGAGAGGGGTAGAGAGAGAAAGAAAAAAGAGGGTTAGAGACATTTCTAGTTCCATTTTTTAATGGAGTTTCATCAGAATGCTTCTTGAGGTATGTATAGATAACAAAGATAAACACATCTTTGTGTGTAAGAAAGCTGATGGTGACAGATGCTTTGAATTTCTTGCATGCCACCTGCGATGCTTCTGTGCACGTGTAAAATACAACTCCACTAACCCTCCCACCCAGCTCCCCAACCCAACTCCACCACAATTTTCCCCAGGTGATAAATCTAAAGCCATTGGTTAAAATAAAACATTCAGCATTCTGAAAAAAAGTACAAGATATGTGTACAAAAAGCACCAAGGGTTCACCACGTACCTCCAAAGGATGTTAACCAAGGAGATAAATGCAGGAGGACCCAGTAAGACCATGCAAAAACTTAGGTGGGGAACCCCTCAATTTAGCCACAATGTAAAAGACATACAGCTGCACACCACTAATAAAAATACCCAGACTTTAAATCAATTATTTAATTTCACATACATGGTTATTATTTGGAAGAAATTTCCACCAACTTCTTTTTCTCACTTCTTAAACAATAAGCACTTCTCACCTGCATGGCTAAGTTTCTACATCCTGCATAACCTCAAACCCACAGTCTCAACAACTAACATCTACAACTGAATGTGTGTTCAATCTAAGTTGCCAGCAAATCATTAAATATGCTGAATGGTTTGGTACAGTACATTTTGAAAGTACTTAAAAAAATGCATGTTCCTTCCATATCAATAGAACACTGTAAAGCACAGCAAAGATTTAAAATGTACTGTAGTAGCCAATCTGCACACCAAAGGCGCAGAATGCAACCAAGTCAAATTAAACTCAATTTGTCTGGGACAGTTCTAACAGATCCTTTTGTTTCTTTTTTCCCCGTAATTCCTGCCACCAAAAATAATTGTTACCTCGACAGTCTTAGGTCTCTATCCTATCAGGCATTTTCTCTGTTCTCTGCCCTCTCTGCAAAACAAAATTCTGATTTTCTAACTTTTCCAGATTTGATGAAATGTAACTGACCCAGAATGTTAAACTTCGCTTCTCTCGGTTTTAGGTCCTTTTCACATAACCCACCTCATTTCTGGAATTTTCTATTTTTATTCAATTTTCAGTATTAATAGTTTCGGTTTGCTGGCACTACTTTATTTTTGACAACTGTTATCTCACTCTTGGAGCTTAAAGTTTTATCCTGAGGCTTTAAGCATGCATTGAGGTTTCCGCCCAGTTCTACAATTTCCTTTCTGTAGACTTTCCAGGAATTTTCACTGATATGGATCTAGTCATTCTTCTACAAGGGCAATGTTTTTGTGCTACATGGAAGGGTTTAACTAGCTTTACATGCAACTTAGAATAGATTGAACTGCACAAGTTGTGCTTTAGCACAAGGTGTCTGGACATGCACAGTGGCATCAAATGACAGTTCATGCCTGCTTGGTCATTGCTCACTTAAGATTACACATGTATCATCTATGATTGATCTTATCAGCCCAGAGTTTGACTGCTGGACACTTTTTCAATTAGGTCCCTGATAAGATTTTAAACTTTTCTCATTCATTCAGCAGTTCTCACTTCAGGTCTGCTTTGGACATCCTTGATCCCAGCCTGATTATCTTCACCATCCCATGTGTAGATCCAACTTGTCCCCTACCCACAACTCCCAAATGACAGGAGCCCCGGCCTAACCACACTATACAGTTCTCCACAACATTCTGTCCAATGATTCATGGTCCAATACCTTTACAGATTCCTCTGCCCTCTACAACAGCAGAAAATTGTTACACAGGACTACCACATAAAATATGACTTGATCCCATGTGCATTACTGTTATACAGCCATCTGGGTTATGAAAATTCATTCTTATGGAATTCACAAGACAATACCCCAAACTACCCCAAGAACCCAAGATATGAATAAAATTTGTTCTAAGGAATTTATGTGTGTGGGGGTGGGGGGAGGGGGAGGTACACAAAATGCAAAAGAAGCGACAAGTTTATTAGCCTGACCTTAGTGGTTGAGAAGCTGTTGGAGTCAATTGTTAAGGATGAGGTTACAGAGTGCTTGATGACACAGGACAAGATAGGACAAAGTCAGCATGGTTTCCGTAAGGGAAAATCTTGCCTGACGAACCTGTTGGAATTCTTTGAAGGTATTACAAGTAGGATGAATAGAGGGGATGTAGTGGATGTTGTATATTTGGACTTTCATAAAGCATTTGACAAGGTGCCACACATGAGGCTGCTCACCAAGTTAAGAGCCCTGGTATTACAGGAACTTTGCTAACATGGTTAGAGCATTGGCTGATTGGTAGGAGGCAGTGGGAATAAAAGGATCTTTGTCTGGTTGACTGCCAGTGACTAGTGGTGTTCGTAGAGATTGGTGTTGGGACCACTTCTTTTTATGCTGTATATAAATGAATTAGATGATGAAATAGATGGCTTTGTTGCCAAGTTTGCAGATGATACAAAGATTGGTGGTGGGACAGGTAGTGTTGAGGAAACAGGTAGGCTGCAGAAGGTCTTAGACATATTAGGAGAATGGACAACAAAGTGGCAAATGAAATACAATGTTGGAAAGTTGGTGTTGAGGAAAGCAAATGCCACATTAGCATTCATTTCAAGTGGTCTAAAATACAAGAGCAAGGATGTGATGCTGAGGATTTATAAGGTACTGGTGAGGCCACACCTTGAGTATTGTGGACAGATTTAGGCTCCTCATCTATGAAAAGGTGTGCTGGCTTGGAGAGTGTCCAGAGGTGGTTCACAAGGGTGATTCCAGGAATGAAAGGGTTATCATACGAGGAAAGTTTGATGGCTCTGGGTCTGTACTTGTTAGAATTTAGAAGGATGAAGGGGGATCTCATTGAAACCTTTTGAATGTTGAAAGGCCTACACAGGGTAGATGTGGAAAGGATGTTTCTCATGGTGAGGGAGTCTAGGACAAGAGAGCACAGCCTCAGGATGGACCATAAGACCATAAGACCATAAGACAAAGGAGCAGAAGTTGGCCATTCGGCCCATCGAGTCTGCTCCACCATTTTATCATGAGCTGATCCATTCTCCCATTTAGTTCCACTCCCCGGCCTTCTCACCATAACCTTTGATGCCCTGGCTACTCAGATACTTATCAATCTCTGCCTTAAATACACCCAATGACTTGGCCTCCACTGCTGCCCGTGGCAACAAATTCCATAGATTCACCACCCTCTGACTAAAAAAATTTCTTCGCATTTCTGTTCTGAATGGGCGCCCTTCAATCTTTAAGTCATGCCCTCTCATACTAGATTACCCCATCATGGGAAACAACTTTGCCACATCCACTCTGTCCATGCCTTTCAACATTCGAAATGTTTCTATGAGGTCTCCCCTCATTCTTCTAAACTCCAAGGAATACAGTCCAAGAGCGGACAAACGTTCCTCATATGCTAACTCTCTCATTCCTGGAATCATTCTAGTGAATTTTCTTTGTACCCTCTCCAACGTCAGCACATCCTTTCTTAAATAAGGAGACCAAAACTGCCCACAGTACTCCAAGTGAGGTCTCACCAGTGCCTTATAGAGCCTCAACATCACATCCCTTCTCCTATACTCTATTCCTCTAGAAATGAATGCCAACATTGCATTCGCCTTCTTCACCACCGACTCAACCTGGAGGTTAACCTTAAGGGTATCTTGTACGAGGACTCCCAAGTCCCGTTGCATCTCAGAACTTTGAATTCTTTCCCCATTTAAATAATAGTCTTCCCGTTTATTTCTTCTGCCAAAGTGCATAACCATACACTTTCCAACATTGTATTTCATTTGCCACTTCTTTGCCCATTCTTCCAATCTATCCAAGTCTCTCTGCAGACTCTCCGTTTCCTCAGCACTACCGGCCCCTCCACCTATCTTTGTATCGTCAGCAAACTTAGCCACAAAGCCATCTATTCCATAATCCAAATCGTTGATGTACAATGTAAAAAGAAGCGGCCCCAACACAGACCCCTGTGGAACACCACTGATAACCGGCAGCCAACCAGAATAGGATCCCTTTATTCCCACTCTCTGTTTCCTGCCAATCAGCCAATGCTCTATCCACGTATGTAACTTTCCCATAATTCCATGGGCCCTTATCTTGTTAAGTAGCCTCATGTGTGGCACCTTGTCAAAGGCCTTCTGAAAATCCAAATATACAACATCCACTACATCTCCCTTGTCTATCCTACTGGTAATTTCCTCAAAAAATTGTAATAGGTTTGTCAGGCAGGATTTTCCTTTAAGGAATCTATGCTGAGTTCTGCCTATCTTGTCATATGCCTCCAGGTACTCTGTAACCTCATCCTTGACAATCAACTCCAACAACTTCCCAAGCACCAATGTCAAGCTAACAGGTCTATAATTTCCTTTTTGCTTCCTTGCTCCCTTCTTAAATAGTGGAGTGACAGTTGCAATCTTCCAGTCCTCCGGAACCATGCCAGAATCTATCGACTTTTGAAAGATCATCACTAATGCCTCCGCAATCTCCACAGCTACTTCCTTCAGAACACGAGGGTGCATTCCATCTGGTCCGGGAGATTTATCGACCTTTAGACTATTCAGCTTCCTGAGTACTTCCTCTGTCGTAATTGTGACTGCGCACACCAGGATAGAGTGGTATCCATTTAAAACAGAGATGAGGAGAAATTTCTTTAGCCAGAGGGTGGTGAATTTGTGGAACTTGTTACCACTGGCAGCTGTGCAGGCCAGGTCATTGGGTAACATTTAAAGCAGAGATTGATAGGTTCTTGATTGGACACAGCATCAAAGGTTACAGGGAGGAGGCCAGGGAATGGGATTGAAGAGGGGCAAAGACGTTCAGCCATGATTGAATTGTGGAGCAGGCTCGATGGGCCAAATGGCTTAATTCTGATCCTATGTCTTGTGATCTTATGGTCTTTTAATTTTAGTCACTTAGTAGTATGGGACAATGGGATTTGGATATGATATTCACTTTGTCGACTGAGTTGGCAGTGACAGTCCTATCCTTCCTTTGCCATATCTTACCAAGTCCAAGAATATGTGAGCAGATGTAACAGGATTAGGGCTGGACTCTCCTCAGCTGTGAGTCATCTTCTATGATGCTCTGCATTGTGTGGAGCCACAATACCCATGGCCAGATTATGTAACAGAAAACCATGATACAAACAATTTTCGGAAATGTGAGAGTTACCAGTAATGTACTTTTTGAAGCTCTAAACAATTTCTAGTGCATGCATTATTTTCATTAAAACTACATACAGTATGTAAATAATTTAGTGGCTTCATACACTGCGATTCAATGACTGCATATAACCATATAACCATATAACAATTACAGCACGGAAACAGGCCATCTCAGCCCTTCTAGTCTGTGCCGAACTCTTACTTTCACCTAGTCCCACCGACCTGCACTCAGCCCATAACCCTCCATTCCTTTCCTGTCCGTATAGCTATCCAATTTAACTTTAAATGACAACATCGAACCTGTCTCAACCACTTCTGCTGGAAGCTCATTTCACACAGCTACCACTCTCTGAGTAAAGAAGTTCCCCCCCATGTTACACCTAAACTTTTGTCCTTTAACTGTCAACTCATGTCCTCTTGTTTGAATCTCCCCCTCTCTCAATGGAAAAAGCCTATCCACGTCAACTCGATCTATCCCCCTCATAATTTGAAATACCTCTATCAAGTCCCCCCTCAACCTTCTACACTCCAAAAAATAAAGACCCAACTTGTTCAACCTTTTCTCTGTAACTTGGGTGCTGAAACCCAGGTAACGTTCTAGTAAATCTTCTCTGTACTCTCTCTATTTTGTTGACATCTTTCCTATAATTCAGTGACCAGAACTGTACACAATACTCCAAATTTGGCCTTACCAATGCCTTGTACAATTTCAACATTACATCCCAACTCCTATTCTCAATGCTCTGATTTATAAAGGCCAGCATACCAAAAACTTTCTTCACCACCCTATCCACATGAGATTCCACCTTCAGGGAACTATGCACCATTATTCCTAGATCCCTCTGTTCTACTGCATTCTTCGATGCGCTACCATTTACCATGTATGTCCTATTTTGATTAGTCCTACCAAAATGTAGCACCTCACATTTATCAGCATTAAACTCCATCTGCCATCTTTCAGCCCACTCTTCTAACTGGCCTAAATCTCTCTGCAAGCTTTGAAAACCTACTTCATTATCCACAACACCACCTATCTTAGTATCATCTGCATACTTACTAATGCAATTTACCACCCCATCATCCAAATCATTAATGTATATAGCAAACAACGTTGGACCCAGTACAGATCCCTGGAGGCACACCACTAGTCACCGGCCTCCAATCTGACAAACGGTTAACCACCACTACTCTCTGGCGTCTCCCATCCAGCCAATGCTGAATCCATTTTACTACTATTAATATTAATACCTAACGATTGAACCTTCCTAACTAACCTTCTGTGTGGAACCTTGTCATATGCTATTAGACAAAAGATATTTACATACCATGACTTATGTTGATTTCATAAAGTACAAGCATTTTATGGTGATTTTATTCATGTATTGCGGTACAGCACGGAATAGGTCCTTCAGGCCGCGTCACCCAGCAACCCCCAACAACCTCTGACAACCCTCAATTTAACCCTGACTGAATCACGGGACAATTTACAATAACCAGTTAATCTACCAATGAGTATGTCTTTGCTTTGCGGGTGGAAATTGGAGCACCCGGAGAAAACCCACCCATTCCATGGGAAGGACATACAGGCTCCTTACAGAAGACACCTGGCATTGAGCTCTGAACTCTGACGCTGTGCTGGTTTGTGTAGTAAAAATTGTACAAAAATCTAGATGTATCGATGTGATTTTTCCTAACTTCTGTTCGTGTTCACGTTCATTATATTTAAAGGTACCAGTTTCAAGTTCCGAAACGTTGAGCTACAGGCTGCTGATTAAGAGTAAGGCCAATATCTTTTAAATTCTAAACTTGCCTATAATTACTGAGATCCTAGTGAAGCTGCAAGACACACTGAATCGTGTAATATTTCCAGTGGAGAACAAGGCCATGAAGTTCATTGAGACTATATCCTTATTGTCACATAAGATAAATAGGTAATCCTATTCTTCACCCTAATCTTGTAAGCTAATTCAATTTTTAAAACCAACATATCCACATCAATTGCAGGTAATTGTCTTCTGTTGGTCACAACTTAAAGTCAAAATCAAAATCAAAATAAAATTTATTATCAAAGTACAATATGTTATCATATCAACACACACAAAATGCTGGAGGAACTCAGCAGGCCAGGTAGCATCTATGGAAAAGATTACAGTCAATGTTTTGGGTTGAGACCTTTCTAAGATGAGGAGTCAGAGTAGAAAGGTGGGGGGAGGAGAGGAACAAACACAAGGTGATAGGTGAAACCGGCAGGGGGTGGGGAGGGGTGAAGTAAGGAGCTGCAAAGTTGATTGGTGAAAGAGATACAGGGCTGGAGAAGGGGAATCTGATAGGAGAGGACAGAAGGCCATGGAAGAAAGAAAAAGGGGAGGAGCACCAGAGGGAGGTGATGGGCAGGCAAGGAGATAAGGTGAGAGAGGGAAATGGGAATGGGGAATGGTGAAGGGGTGGGTGGGGGGGGGGCATTACCAGAAATTCAAGAAATTGATGTCCAAGCCATCAGGTTGGAAGCTACCCAGATAGAATATAAGGTGTTGTTCCTCCAATCTCACCTTATCTCCTTACCTGCCCATCACTTCCTTCTGGTGCTTCTCCCCTTTTCTTTCTTCCATGGCCTTCTGTCCTCCTCTATCAGATTTCCCTTTCTTCAGCCCTGTATCTCTTTCACCAAACAACTTCCCAGCTCTTTACTTCACCCTCCCCCTCCCACCTTCTGCTTTCACCTATCACTTTGTGTTTCTTCATCTCCTCCCTCAACCTTCTTGCTCTGACTCATCATCTTTTTTTCCAGTTCTGATGAAGGGTCTCGGCCCAAAACATCGAACGTTTACTCTTTTCCATAGATGCTGCCTGGCCATTTTGTGTGTGTTGCTTGGATTTCCAGCATCTGCAGATTTTCTCTTATATGTTATCATATACTACCATGAGAATCATTTTTGCAGGCATTTACAAGAGTATAAATAAATATAATAGAACTTATGAACAACACTATGCATAAACAAAGACTGACAAACAACCACATGCAAAAAGATGATTACTTGTGCAAACGAAGAATAAAACTGAGAACATGATGTGCAGAGTCCTTAAAAGTGAGTCTATAGTTTGAGGAATTAAATTAGTGTTGTGGTGAGTGAAGTTACCACAACTTCAGAATTGGAGTTCTGAAGAATTGGATCAGCCCATGTTTGAATGGTGGAGCAGACTTGATGGGCCAAATGGCCTACTTCTGCTCCTATATGTTATGGTCTTATGGCCTTATGGTTCGGGACCCTGATAGCTGTAGAGTAATAACTGTTCCTGAACCTTGAGGTATGCGACTTAGGGGTCCTGTAGCACCTGCCTACAGTAGTAGTGAGAAGAGAGCATGACCTGGATAATGGACGTCCTTGATGATGAACGCTATTTTCTTGTGGCAGAGCTCCATGGAAATGCTCTCAATGGTGGAGAGGGTTTGCTTTTGATGGATGGGGCTGTAACCACCACTTTCTGTCTACTTTTCCACTCTTGAGCATTGGTGTTCCCATGCCAGGTCATAATGCAACCAGATAAGCTACTCTGTACTGCACAGCTATAGAAGTTTGACAAACTTTTTGGTGATGTGCCGAATCTAAACAAACTTCTAAGAAAGTAAAGGTTCCCTCTTGCCTTGTTATCTGCTGGCACAAGGACAGATCAGTGATATGCAGACTCTAAGGAATTTAAAGTTACTGACCCTCTCCACTTCCAATCCTCTAATGAGGCTTGATCATGGATCTTTGGCTGCTTCATCCTGTACTCAATATCAGTTCTTTGGTTTTGCTGATGTTGAGTGAGAGGTTGTTGTTGTGATACCATTCAGCCAGATTTACAATCTTCCTCATATGTGCTGATTCATCACCACCTTTGATTTGGCCTAAGGTAGTGGGTAGTGGCTCCATATGTTACTACTACAGGGCGTGATGACCCTGCCTTACACAAGTCCTGGGCTCAGCTGGCTCCGGCTGACAGTACCCTGTACGGGACCCTATCCAGGGTTACGGATCCCACTGCCTTGTGGGTATCTTCGGGAGAAGAGAAGGCTAAGGAGTAAACCCTAGACAAATCTGGAGTGGAGCCCCTAAGACGATTGGATGACGTATCATGTCACCTCCCGGCAGCTCCTGCAGCCAAGCTGATGCCAAATGTACCGCTTCACATTCCTTTGGACCACATCAGCAAGGCCAGGAGGGGGATCTTGATGTCTGGGCAGCCCAGGATCTCCATATTCATCGCCCAGGTCTGCACCCCGGAGAACCGGGCGCATCAATTGTCTACTTAGACAGACGGAGCCAACATTTGTTTCAGCCAACTTATTCAATTCATCCTCTTGTAGAAGGTGGAGTTTAAGAAAGTTAATGGCGCCTAACAGCAACTTTTTTGCTTGAATCGTCGGAAACAGCTCTATTTCCATCTTTAATATCTCTATTTTTCCCTTTCTGGATTCTTTTGAAGACCCTGACCTGAAGTTACATGCTGACTATGGTTCTTTGTGGGAATGGGACCTGCTCTTGGGGTTTCACAACTGGCCATTGTTTGGCACGCTAAGGGCTTGGCCTAAGAGCTCCACTCGCCTTTGGAGGACCGAGCTTTTGCGGCACTGGAGACCGAGGGATAGGAGGTCGGTGTCCAAGCAGAAGACCGGTGTGTTGTGGGAGATGGAAGATCTAAGGCTGCGTGCCCAGAGACCCAAAATCTTTGGGCACAGAGCTCGGAAAAAGTGACGCAATGGACTTTTAACATCATAAGCCAGCGAGTTGTTTGTTATGTCTCCCATCTTACTGTGAAATGGAGACATCTCTTTCTCCCTTACTAGGGAGAGGGAGAGCCTGTGGTATGTCGAATACCAGCTGAACAAGTAGTCTTTGGAGTACTGCAAGTCTGTGCCTTTGCTCATACTTCAATGCTTGGTGGCGAGTGCCAATGCTTTTTTTGCTGGTGGGGGGAGGGGGATCATTGCTCGCTGCCGCTTACACATGGGCAAGAGGGGAGTGGAGGGGACTTTGGGATTCTAACATTTAACTGTCATTCATTCTTTGGGGCACTTCTCTGTTTTCTTGGATGGTTGCAAAGAAAAAGCAGTTTAGGATGTATATTGTATACATTTCTCTGACATTAAATATACAAGGGGTGATTGATAAGTTCGTGGCCTAAGGTAGAAGGAGTCAATTTCAGAAAACCTAGCAAATTTATTTTTCCTACATTTACACACTTAGTCTAGCAGTCGTGGAGCATACGGATCCCTTCTTTGTAGAAGTCGGTGTCTTGGACCTCCAGAAAGTGGTCCACAGCAGGGGTGATTGATAAGTTTGTGGCCTAACGAGAGCTGTATAACTCACTTCCTTCTGCCTTAGGCCATGAACTTATCAATCACCCCTGCTGTGGACCACCTGAAGGTCCAAGATGCTCTCGTTACATGCATGTACAGTTCAACTCTTTGAGTGATAATGCAGAAAGTTTGAAGTTAATAACTCATCTCCTTCTACCTTAGGCCACGAACTTTTCAATCACCCCTGCTGTGGACCACTTCTACAAAGAATGCTCCATAACTGCTGGACTAAGTGTGTACATGTAGGAGGAGACTATGTTGAAAAATAAATGTGCTAGGTTTTCTAAAATTGACTCCTTCTACTGTAGGCCACAAACTTATCAATCACCCCTCGTACTTTTGAAAGCTTTGTTCCTGACACTTGACCAACAGAAAAGATTATTTTTACTTGCCAAGTCCAGACCCTCCATGATTGCATCAGGTTTTCTCTCAGCCTTCTCTCTTCAAAGAACAACACCACCTTTTCTAACTAAGTTTCTTCATCCTTAGGACAATTCTATTTTATTTTTCCTAAGGCCTCTTCAAAGCCTTACTTTTTCCTGAAAAATACTTCCTGCAATGGGACACAAAGTCTTGTTCATTGCTTTTGTACATTGTGGCACTATATATAATGTCCCACATGCCAATACAATCACTTTTGCAATTAGTCCTTCCATTTTCAAATATGTGTGCATGTACCCCGTTGGATTTGTTCCTTAGACTTTATTTGTATATTATCTTACTTTCCTCATTCTCCATTTAATTAACTTAATACTTCATATGTTTGTGCAATATCTATTTGTCTTCCATCACCAGTATCTATCCTTCTGAAGCCTACCACTATCCTCTTCACTGCTTACTACAACTCCAAAGTTTGTGCCATGGGCATTTTTAAAAATTGCCTTCTTTTACAATACCAGGAAGGACAACAGTCCCAGAACTAGAACCTGGTAAACAACATGGTATATCTTCACAAAAGGTACTGCAGATGCCACAGATCTTGAGCAACATACACAGTGCTAGAGGGTCTCAATAAGTCAGGCAGCAGCTACAGAGGGGAATAAACATCTACAGAGGAGAATAAACATCTACAGAGGGGAATAAACATCTACAGAAGGGGATAAACATCTATAGAAGGGAATAAACATCTACAGAGGAGAATAAATATCTACAGAGGGGAATAAACATCTACAGAGGGGAATAAATATCTACAGAGGGGAATAAACTACAGAGGGGAATAAACATCTATAGAGGGGAATAAACATCTATAGAGGGGAATAAACATCTACAGAGGGGAATGAACATCTACAGAGGGGGATAAACATCTATAGAGGGGAATAAACATCTATAGAGGGGGATAAACATCTATAGAGGGGAATAAACATCTACAGAGGGCAATAAACATCTACAGAGGGGAATAATCATCTTTAGATGGGAAAAAACATCTACAGAGGGGAATAAACATCTACAGAAGGGAATAATCATCTTTAGATGGGAATAAACATCTACAGAGAAGAATAAACATCTACAGAGGGGGATAAACATCTATAGAGGGGAATAAACATCTACGGAGGGGAATAAACATCTAGAGAGAGGAATAATCATCTTTAGATGGGAATAAACATCTATAGAGGGGGATAAACATCTATAGAGGGGAATAAACATCTACAGAGAAGAATAAACATCTACAGAGGGGGATAAACATCTATAGAGGGGAATAAACATCTACAGAGGGGAATAAACATCTACAGAGGGGAATAAACATCTACGGAGGGGAATAAACATCTACAGAGGGGAATAAACATCTAGAGAGGGGAATAATCATCTTTAGATGGGAATAAACATCTATAGAGGGGGATAAACATCTATAGAGGGGAATAAACATCTACAGAGGGGAATGAATGTCTACAGAGGGGAATAAACATCTACAGAGGGGAATAAACATCTACAGAGAAGAATAAACATCTACAGATGGGGATAAACATCTATAGAGGGGAATAAACATCTACAGAGGGGAATAAACATCTATGGAGGGGAATAAACATCTAGAGGGGGGAATAATCATCTTTAGATGGGAATAAACATCTATAGAGGGGGATAAACATCTATAGAGGGGAATAAACATCTACAGAGGGGAATAAACATCTGCAGAGGGAAATAAACATTCTACAGAGGGGAATAATCATCTTTAGATGGGAATAAACATCTACAGAGGGGATTAATCATCTTTAGATGGGAATAAAAATCTACAGAGGGGAATAAACATCTACTGGGGGAAATAATCATCTTTAGATGGGAATAAACATCTACAGAGGAGAATAAACATCTACAGAGGGGAATAAACATCTATAGAGGGGAATAAACATCTACAGAGGGGAATAAACATCTACGGAGGGAAATAAACATCTATAGAGGGGAATAAACATCTATAGAGGGGAATAATCATCTTTAGATGTGAATAAACATCTATAGAGTGGAATAAACATCTACAGAGGGGAATAATCATCTTTAGATGGGAATAAACATCTACAGAGGGGAATAAACATCTACAGAGGGGGATAAACATCTATAGAGGGGAATAAACATCTATAGAGGGGAATGAACATCTACAGAGGGGAATAAACATCTACAGAGGGGAATGAACATCTACAGAGGGGGATAAACATCTATAGAGGGGAATAAACATCTATAGAGGGGGATAAACATCTATAGAGGGGAATAAACATCTACAGAGGGCAATAAACATCTATAGAGGAGAATAATCATCTTTAGATGGGCAAAAACATCTACAGAGGGGAATAAACATCTACAGAAGGGAATAATCATCTTTAGATGGGAATAAACATCTACAGAGGGGGATAAACATCTATAGAGGGGAATAAACATCTACAGAGGGGAATAAACATCTACAGAGGGCAATAAACATCTAGAGAGGGGAATAATCATCTTTAGATGGGAATAAAAATCTACAGAGGGGAATAAACATCTACAGAGGGAAATAATCATCTTTAGATGGGAATAAACATCTACAGAGGAGAATAAACATCTACAGAGGGGGATAAACATCTATAGAGGGGAATAAACATCTACAGAGGGGGATAAACATCTATAGAGGGGAATAAATATCTACAGAGGGGGATAAACATCTATAGAGGGGAATAAATATCTATAGAGGGGAATAATCATCTTTAGATGGGAATAAACATCTACAGAGGGGAATAAACATCTACAGAGGGGGATAAACATCTACAGAGGGGAACAAACTGTCGACATTTTGGGAGGATGGTAATCAGAAGGAGGTGATGAGCAGGTGAAAAGAGAAGGAGTGACAGGGTAACCAGAAGGGGAATGGAAAACGTGGGAGGGGGAAGAGGGTAATTAGCAGAGGTTAGAGAAATTGATGTTCATACCATCAGGTTGGAGCCTACCCAGACGGAATATGAGGTGTTACTCCTCCAACCTGAGTTTGGCCCGTAGAGGAGGGCGTGGGCAAACATGTTTGTATGGGAATAAGAATCCGTATTGAAATGGGTACCAGCAGGGGATCTTTCTTTTTGTGACAGACAGAGTAAAGGTGTTCAGTGAACCAGTCTCCCAATTTCTCACCGATGTAGAGAAGGTCACACCAGGAGTGCCAGATACAGTAGATGACTGGGACAGACTCACAGGTGAAGTGATGCCTCACCTGGAAGGATTGTTTGGGGCACTAAATTCCCCGCACCTCTGACTTCACTACTACCATTGTAAAAAGGTCAGTTTCCCTTCTCCTTACCCACTATCACGCGATCCTCCATGTCCAGCACCTCATTCTCTGCAGCTTCTGCCACTTCCAGTGGCATCATACTACTAAGCACATCTTACCGCCACCCCCCACTCTCCCTCTTGGCACTTAATCCTTCAAGGTTGACAAGTGCTACACCTGCCCTTACACTGCCTCCCTCACTACCATTCAGGGTCTGAAATAGTCCTTCCCCCCTTCCCCATAACTTGGGGACAGTTTGTATTTCCCCTGCCCCTACCTTCTTATTCTGGCTACTGGCCCCTTCTTTCCAGTCCTGTTGAAATGACTTGATCCAAAACATTAACTGCTTACTTCCCGTCCATAGATGAAGACTGACTTGCTGAGTACCCCCTTCATTCTGTGTGTGTTGCTCATGGTATGTCTTCTTTCAGAGGATAAATAATTGTATAGCAACCTCTCATCTTTCTTGTTTCTTGTACTGACATAATCTTGTATAAAGCTCTTAATATGCATTCCATTCATGGATCTCAATTTTGCCTGAAAGCCCCTCTAGTTCCAATTCACTCTGTTGTGCAATATTGGCAATGTCACCATCATTCAGGGCATACTGACTGCAGCTAGCACCCTGGAGAAAATCAAGTAGACTAGATACCAGCTTAAGCTCCAGAGTTCTTACGTGTTTCATATAGCACACCATTATCAGGAAATAGAATTTAATATACCTGGTGCAGGTGTATTTTACATCTTTTAAAGTGAAACTTACTCCTGCCGAAGGTGCTCTGGTTCCCCTTCCATTGCTAATCTGAACCTCTGCCATCACTTTTGCCTATGCGTCCCCACTGACTCTTACTTTACTTGACCAACAATACTTCCTTCTCATTATACCAATATAGCTGTGGAAGCCAAGAGTTTGGGTGTGTTTAAAACGGAGGTCTATAGGTTCTAGATTAAAGGTTACAGAGAGAAGTAAGGGGAATGAGGTTGAGAAGGATAATAAATCAGCCATAATTCAAGAACGGAGCAGACTCGATGGGCCAAATGGCTTAACTCTGCTTATGGTCTTATGGCAATGACCGAGAAAATTCTCCTGAACACACATCATCAGCTCTTCCTCATTAACTCTACGGATAGTCTAATTGTAGCTGCAGTATTTATCTTTATAGATCCTTAATGATAACTGTTAGTTGCACCGAATGATTTTTCCGAGCCTATACGAGAAACCAATTTCTGTGTCATGGTCAGCTTAGCACACACTCTATGTCATTTCTTCTACCCTGGCCTTCCTACTGCTGGAGGTCTTCAAACAAAGACTGGGCCTTCCTGATTGCAGGTTATTCAGCAAACATATGCCCTGTTGTTCTGCAGAACATCCCCAGCAAAGTCCAGACAAAGCATTGCTGGCCATTATAAAGGTGCTCATGCTATAGAGGCAAGAATACTAATATGGAGCCAAGAGCAATGGAAGAAGGGGACTGTACTCCTCAGTTGTGCAGTTTTCAATGCAATGTGATGAGTTATTTATTACAGGCAAAGATTGTACAACTTTTCTGAATACATGGGATAGCCCATGAGAAACATCTTCCGATAGTTGCACATGAATTTGAGATTCACAAGAAAGCTGCTTGTTTTTGATATAGAACTTGTAAGTTCTCGAGGAACAACCCGCAGTTTGGCTGATTTAATCTTTGGACCAGATTGGAAAGGTCAGCTACGGGCCGAACTAAGACCACAGGGCCCGGCTCTAAGAGTGAGGAACGATCTGAAGTTTGGCCGATTGATGCACCAAGCCAGATTGAAAAGGTCAGGGTGTCGGGGTCAGAGGAGAGGGATGGGTGGTGGTCAACTAGCAGCCTTCTGAGGTTTACTAATCTCTGCGCCGAACAGAGGCCTGGCCTGCAACCAGTGGGCTCCTGATCGGCTGCAGTGATTACTGGATTTGTGGCTGTGGACTCACTTTTGTGAGCTTCAGTTCTGAATGTTATTTGCTTACTTTTATTGTTTTCTTGATTTGTTTATCTTTCCTGCACATTGGGTGTTTGACAGTCTTCTTTTTAAATGATTTCTATTGGTGTTCTTTGTTTTGTGAATGAATCTCAAGGTTGTATATAGTATCAGACATCCCACCTCTCCTGGAAGTTCCAGGAGTCTCCCGCATATTAATAGTGGCTCCCGGATGCCTGCAAATTATATACCATGTCCTGGAAATTAATTTTTTTGAGAGCGAGTGAGAGAGAGAGAGAGAGAGATAGAGCAAGAGAGCAAGTGAGAGCGTGAGAGAGAGCACGAGAGTGACCACGAGAGAGAGAGAGAGAGAGAGAGAGAGAGAGAGTGTGAGAGAGAGAAGAAAGTGACCATGAGACAGAGAGAGAGAGAGAGCAAGAGAGCACACTAGAGAGAGTGAGAGAGCAAGCGCGAGAGTGACCACGAGACAGAGAGAGAGAGAGAGCAAGAGAGCGCGTTAGAGAGAGTGAGAGAGCGAGCGCGGCATGGCAGAGTGTTCCAAAAAAGAAAATATAAAACGTACGTCACCCCAGACTACACTAAAGTGTACCCCTGCCTAATAGGGGTCAAAAATAATGACAGTGTTGCTCACTGCACTGTTTGCAACAGTGACTTTTCTATTGCTCATGGTGGGTTAAGACTGTAAAAGGCGTGTTGAGGTGAGTTTAACAGGTGTCATCCATTCATTAGCATAGCTAACATTATTTAAACTAGCTGGCTAGCTGCTAAGGAGCTACCCTATTGCAGACATTCCACCTCTCCCGGAATTCTGGGAGTCTCCTGCAAATTGATGGTTTATACCTCCCTGAAATGAGTTTTTGTAGGGTGGTATGTCTGTAGTATACATACTTAGATAGAAAATGTTCATTAAACTTTGAACCTTACTAAGTACAGTCTTACTAAATGAATCTCCCATGAAGCCCTACAAATCCATCGGATGTCCCTACTCAAATGAAACTAGGCAAAGGCCTGTTAGACTTGACTGGAACACGGATCACAACACTTTGGTAAGCAGTAAACCACTGCATACATCTTAGATTATTTGATATCATTACTTGGAATAATCCTGAAGCCAGGGTGCCAATTACCAAGACATATTTCCTTATTTAATGCAATTAACATCTTGCATATATTAATACATATCATAGTCTTGAGGCAGGTTGAATATTGTGAATGTTGCATTAATACATCAAAATAGGTCAAACTTGTGTGTACAGGTAGGTCTTGTCTTGCACACTTAGGGCATCATCCTTTCCCTAATACCTGTTAATGACACATCTCTTAAATGTGGTGCAGTACTTGGCCCTGAATTCCCCCAGCTTTATGTTAATGTAGTTTCTGTTGCTCTGGTACTTTTGCAGGATTCCTGAGGAAATTCAGATTGTAAAAGAACAACAAACCATAGAAACATAGAGTATAAGAACTTCAAAATACACCTTGAAAAAATATTATGAGAGTGCTAGGGATATATGTAAGGGCCAGAGCAACCATGAGCAGACAACAAATTCTATTAAAGGAAGGAAAGGGTTAAGGTGAGTGGAGGATGTGGCAGCTAAAAGCACCACTGCAAGCATGTATGAAAATTGTCACTTGGTTTCCACACCAAACAGAAAACTAAATGGCACAGGAATTTCAATAACACTTAACAAGTTTATGGTTTGCTATTCTACTCTACAACAGGTCCCCTTGTCCATGCAACAAGTCTAGGGCTAAGTTTGAAAATGTACACTGCTACCATTGCTTTTAGTTTGCTAGGAGCAATTTAATTGGCCAGTTCAGTAATGTGTAGATTTTGATGCATCCTTTGCGATCGAGAAGTTCAGCTTGCAACTGAAACGCAACACCTTCACCTAAACCAATAATGTAGACATATGTGCTTTGTTAAAAGCAACTTCAGCTTCTGTTTCTGTCGGTTTTTCTGGCAATTTCCCTATTCTCTAACTATCTTGAGGATAGTGAAAAGAAATTTATTCAACACACACTACATGAAAACATATAATTTTTTTTTGTTCTTTGTGGCAGAAGATGCAAGATTCACCTTTTCTTCTCTTTCTAAGTGCATAATTGTGTAACACAACACAACACAATAATTCAAGGAAAACTTTAAAATATGGTTTTCTGAAAATACAATTCTATACAAACTGTGGAATTATAAAATATTTAGTATACAAGTTGGTAAAGTATTGGCCCAGAAGTGCTTCAGTGTGTAAAAATGCACGTTAAAGCAATGGGATCCTTGTGGTGAATTCATGCCAATTTGGTTTGAGGCCCTCTGAGGTGTGATAGTGCAAGGTGTATAAACATGCATAGCTTTGTAACTGCAAATTGGACCACAAACTGCACATGGAAATTACTGCCAAAATCACAGCACAGCTTTGGAGCAAATTTTCTTTTGAGGTTGGGCAAGAATGGGGTGCCTACAACAATGGATGGGACAACAGCTGAAATCAATCACCCAGAAGGGAAATAAAGAGAATCAGAACTTCCTGGCATAGATAAAGGAGAAGATAACAATATGTTAAATCCACTCCTTTCACATAAACTTTCCTTCTTGACCCTAATCATTGCTGATATTATAAATAGGTTTTCTCCCCAGTCATCCCAATGTATCTACCTTCAGCGTTTAAGGTACTTTTCTTATCTGGGTTACGTCTTTGTCACAGCATTGAACTTGTCAAAAATAAAGGTCACTAACGATATCCTTCATGACTACCTCTTTATCTCTCTCAATCTGTCTTCAATGTACATCATCCTCCTCCAGTGCACTTTTCCACTTTCCATTTGGCTCCTGTTGGTTTCACTCTTCTCATTCTCTGACCACAAATGGATATTACCTCTCCTTAGCAATGCATTATCCTTTGTCCAGAGTAAAGAAAGGTGAATGAAATCTTGAAAGTACTCAGGTTAGCAGAGAAGACTACAATGGTTTTGTTAAAGAGAAAGTCATATCTGGCAAATCTAAATAACTTTTGAAGTTACTAAACTGATAGGCAAAGGAATGTCCCTGAATGCCCAAGAACGTGCATATATGGTCTTCCAGCAACGTTTAGATAACACTCTTCTCTTGGGATTATCAGATAATCAAAAATAGTTCAAATAGTAAGAAACAGAGGATAAAGTGCCTGATTCTGACCTATAGGATTGATGGTGGGACATTAACTACTTACAATAGTCACTATGACTTTGATGCTGAGAAGGACAGGGACATACCAAATTTGTGGGTAATGTAAATGTAGTTGGAATTTTAAGCCAAGCTGATTTTATGCAGAAAAATATACAAAGTGACACTAACACAATAAGCAACTGTGAAGAATATAAGAGATCCAATCAAAAGTAATTTAGATTTGCCAGATATACCAGTCACAATAAGTGTGGATTCTTCATCATAGACAAGACAGTATACGGCTAGATAGGAAAGGAGCAGAGCGAGTATATTAACATCCCAAGAATGAAGGAGAGCTTGTCACAGACAGTAAGGTAGCCAGTAACCACAAGTACGAGCATTCCAAAGATCTCCTCAACCAACATTCAGTTTTTGTTGTGAATATTATTGACTCTATTCCACAGTATGCTTTCCATAAGAACCTTAGTGCTACCGTAGTCTGGCAAGAGGCTTATAAGCTAAAATGCAGGATTTTGGGAGCAAGTATAATACCTGCTGAAATACTTAAGCATCCCAGAGACAGAAGGATGAGGTAATCCACCTCCACCACCACCCTCCTCCTCCTGGCTGAACTGATCCTCACCCTGAACATATTTTCCTTTGGCTTCTCCCACTTCCGAGGGGTAGCGATGGGCATTCACATGGGCCCAAGCTATGCCTGCCTCTTCAATGGCTATGTAGAACAGTCTATGTTCAAAGCCTTCTCTTGTTATACTCCCCAATCTTCCTCCGCTACATTGATGACCTTGTTGGTGCTGCTTCATGCATCCATGCTCGTCAATTTTGCCTTAACTTCAGTGCCGTCCTTGGGCCATCACTGATACTTCACTCTCCTTTCTTGATTTCTCTGTCAACTGACATCTTTTATAAACCTACTGATTCCCATAGTTATTTTGGCTGTTCCTCTTCCTATCCTATCTCCTGTAAAAATGCTATTCCCTTTTCTCAGTTTCTTTGCCTCCACCTCATCTGTTCTCAGGATGCAGATTTCCATTCCAGGGCATCAGGGATGTCCTCCTTTAAAGAATGGGGTTTTCCTCCCTCTACCATTGACGCTGCCCTCACCCACATCTCCTCCAGTTGCCGTACATCTATGTTTATCTGTTGCCATAATAGTGATAGGGTCCCCCTTGTCCTTATCTCGCTCCCCATCAGCTACCATATCCTCTGCGCCTTGCGTCATTTCCAAAGGGACTCTACCACAAAACACACTTTACCTCCCCTCCCCCTCTGCTTTCCACAGGGATTGCTCCCTCCATAATTCTTTGTCCATTCATCCCTCCTCACTAATCTCCTTCCAGGCACTTATCTCTACAAGTGGCCATACTCCTCTTCCTTCCCCTCCATTCAGGGCCCTAAACAGTCCTTCCAAGTGAGGCAAAGCTTCATATGGGAATCTGCTGGGTTGACCATTGTGTCCGGTGCTCCCGATGTGGCCTCCTCTACATTGGTGAGACCTGTTGTAAATTGGAGGACCACTTCATCGAGCACGTCAGGTCCATCCGCCACAAGTGGGACTTTCCGGTAGCCAAGCATTTTAACACTGATTCACATTCCAACGTGTCGATCCGTGGCCTCCTCTTGTGCCAAAATGAGGTGCCCTTCAGGGTGGAGGAGCAACACGTGTAGTCCATCTTAGTACCCTCTAACCCGATGGTATGAATTTCAATTTCCCCTTCTGGTGAACGAAATCCACCTCCCCCCGTCCTCTACTAACCCACTAGGACCTTCTACTTTTTCTCACTTGTCTATTACCTTCTCATGGGTCTCCTCCTCCTTCTCTTTCTCTTATGGCCCACTCTCCTCTTCTATCAGATTCTTTCTTCTCCAGCCCTTGATCTTTCCCACCCACCTTTCACCTATCACCTTCCATCTAGTCTCTTTTCCCTATTCCCACCTTTTAATCTCCCACTTCCCTCTCAGTCCTGAAGAGGGGTCTCGGACTGAAACATTGACGTTCACTGTTCTCTCTGTCTGACCTGTTGAGTTCCACCAGCATTTTGTGTTGCCTTGGATTTCCAGAATCTGGAGATTTTCTTGTGGTTGTGATTTACCTGCCAGAGATGCAGTTCCAGTGTTATGCATGATCTCATCTCTCTTGATCAGCAGCGCAAGAACACACCAGGAAATCTCTAAAGCACCCAGAATAATCTTTTAAAAAGTCAAACAACTTTTTGTTTATTACAAGAGAGCTTCCCTTCTGCCTGTCGGCAGGTGAAGTCATTGTAAGACTCTTCCTCAGTTAAATTCTTCAAGTGGTCTAGAAGCTCCTAACAGTTTGAATCTGAGTTCTGTCCATCAAGGTACACAGTGGACACATTCTTCTCAATAATGACAAATTCAATAAAGGTTAAGAGAACAACATCAGCACCGTACCTGAACTTATTGTACATGACCTCAACTGGCTTAATAAATACCTCCACTTTATTATCTGAAAAATTCTTCCAAAATTTGCCAGGTTCTAAAAAAATCATCACCACTCTTTCTGCTCCATGATGAAATCAAGCAATACCCTCCCTGATAGAACCACCACAGTTAATGGAAAACTTTACCTCACTTCCAACAGAGTTCTTCCACAAAACAAAACCACAGATCCATGGAAACAACAGATAATGTACTTAAAGTAGAAAAAAATGTGACAAATTGCTCCATGATACCGAATGCCATTCCCTTTCAAGATGTTGAAGTAACATTTGTCTATAGACAACCACTATGGGTAGCACTCCCTCCATGTACAGCTGAGGTGTAATCACACACTTTGCATCATAAAGATACCGGGGAATGTATAAAAATGTTATGTTAGGAAGTGAATTAGAAATCAGTATACAATCATTTAAGTTTGAAAAAAAATCAGATCTTAGTGTACAATAAACTTCAATAACGTCTTGTCATGAAATGCATTATGATGACGGCAAGCACCTTTCCACAAGGTAGGCAAGATGGTTCCATGTCACTTGAGATTGAGACTAATCCTCTGGTTGCTCATCACCATTTTCACCATGTGAGGAGAATGTTGGATTATCTTGGTGCAAAATAATGTGCCAGTCATTTTTAAACAAGTGACTGTGTGCAGGCTGAGAGTTGTAGCTGCGATGCTAAGCCAGTGCCAGTAAACATTAGACACCTAGCACAATCAATAAGAGTTTGTCGGTAGATTGCAAAGCATGTTTGTGGTTTGTGGTGCAGCTGGTGTGACACTGTGCATTCATTGACCTTGAAATCATTTTATTTCTTAAAATATTGCCTCTTTGAATTGACTGCCATAAATTTCTTCTCCCACAGCCTCCTGTGAAAGCAAAATAGCTCTCCTCCTTTACACATTCTCTGCCTTCAGTGATGCATTGGGAATCTCTGGAGCCCATTGTCAGGCCCTTTGCATGTTGGAAAATCAATCACCTTCACAATAACGAGTACTATCCATTGCAGAGACAATGTATGTTCCTTCTAAGAGGAGAAGCTGGCTTTGTGTGGTATAAGTTAGCTTGAATTTGGTGACAGCTCTTCAGGAAATTGCTCAATAGACTAGCAACAAGACTGAGTGTTTTCACTTAGGTAGATATCTGGAGCGGGCTGCCGGAAGAGGTAGTGAAGGTAGACATTATGACTCGTTTTAAAAGGCATTTTATTACCAGTACTTGGATAGGGAATGGGGAATCAGAAACAAATTTATTGTCACTGACATACATATGTCATGAAATTTGCAGTTTTGGGGCAGCAGTACAGTGCAATACATTATAAAAAATACTATAGTTACAGTAAGAACTATTTTAAACAAATAAATGAGCAATGCAGAGAGAGAGCAAACTCGTGAGGCAGTGTTCATGGGTTCATGCACCATTCAGAGATCAATGGCCGAGGGGAAGAGAGAGATTCTGTAATTGCCTAAAATGGGCAAATAGGATTAGCATGGACAGGCATCGCGGATGTTCTTCATTTCTGGAAGTACAGAGACCCAGCACTGATGTGCGGCTGGTGATCTGCATCATTCAAGTAGGTGGCAGAAGCTCCAACCCAAAGTGACATCAAATGAATGTTCCACGAGGATTGATGTCACCACCGTGAACCTAGTCTTTGCGAAGTGAGGCATGCATATGACCATGCAGTTCAATGTAATGAAGTGTGCAATAATGTCGAGATCAAGGTTACATTTCAATTTGCGCAAAAAGTGGACCTGTGGTACATAAAATGATCAAAGTTTTACCACAATGTCCGCTCTTGTACAATGTGGATCACTTCTGGTGTCTTATTTCCTGTCCTGTTCTGGTTAACTTTCATCTGTGTCGAAATTGTTTTGAGTGCTGGAAAGTCTCAGCAATGCACAACAAAAATAATTAAAATATTAAAAATCATAGGTTTTTAGTTATATTTTCCCCATATTTCTTAAAATCTAAAGAAAATAAATTAGCAAATCAAAAGAACAACAGCATGCTGTTGGAGAAAGTTTCACCAATAAGATCACCTATTCCATTATGTTTTTGGAAGATATGAATCTGCTGTGACATACAAACAAGGCTCATTTCTTGTAACTTTCCCACAAGTTTAAAATACCCACACAGCACGAGAATTCAATGACCCACATACTTTGCATAAAGTAGGAAGACCCTCTCACCACTCACCATCACCACTTTTACATCTAAACATACAGAACAGGACAAGCTTCAAATTTCTGACTTTTTTTTTCCACACAGATACTTTGCACTTATCAGCTGAGTCAGAATGTACTGTGGTGATGCTGTTTCCCAGAGTAGCTTTCAATCATCAGTGCTGTTTTGTAAAGTATCATACACAGTTTTGCTAATAATCTATGGGCTCATGTCCATTTGGGGTTTCAATAGGTCAACTCACCTCCAGCCCTCATTCAAGCATTGATATAACCCTGTACAGAAAAGCATAATTCTAGTTGTGAGGAGAGGGTGGCTGTCCTCGATATATAGGTAGGACCTTATCATGGGTGCTTATCAAAGAGCATTATTACAAAAGGAGCCAAGGAAAACTCTATACCCACTGAAGTTATGCATAGCATAAAGATGGTTGTGGCTATGAAAATAGTCATCTTGGCCCAGGACATACTGCAGAATTTCATTTGAGTTGTGTCCTAGACCCAAGTACTTTCTCCCGTTTTTTGCTCAATGAAACTTTCGCCACAATTTATTGCAAAGGCTTAACTGTGTGAAGTAAAAATTGCACCAAGCAGTTGTCAGTCAATGATATTCCAGCACCATCTTTTACTATTTGGAATCAGAATCAATTTTATCACTAACATACGTTATTGTTTTGTGGCAACAGTACAATATGCTCCAAACAAAATACTAAGATCGTGTACGTGAATTCATGGACCATTCAGAAATCTGCAGCCAGAGGAGAAGGAGCTGTTGCTAAAGAGTTGAGTGTGTATCTTCAGGTTCCTGTATCTCCCTCCTGATGGTAGTAGCAAGAAAATGAAAGGTGAGGGTCCTTAATGCTGGATGCTGCCTCTTTGATGGAGGCACTGTCTTTTGAAGATGCTGAGGAAGCTTATGCACATGATGGAGCTGGCTGAGCCTACATACAACCCTCTGCAACCTCTTTGGATGCTGTGCATTGGAGCCTCCATTTCCAGTGGTGATGAACATCATATGTAAGAATGCTCTCCACAGTACAACTGTAGAAGTTTGCTGAAGTCTTTGGTGACATAATAAATCTTATCAAATGCCTAATGAAGTTGCCATACCTTCTTTGTGAGTGCATCAATGTGTTGGGCCCAGGATAGTTTCTCTGAGACATTGTCACCCAAGAACTTGAAGCTGCTCAGGATTTCCATTACTGACCCCTCGATGAGGACTGGAATGTGTTCTCTCAATATCTCCTTCCTTTAGTCCACAATCAATACTTTGGTCTTGCTGATGTTGAGTACAAAGTTGATTTTACACCACTCCACCAGCCAGTCTAACTCCTGTACACCTCTTCGTCGTCGTCTGAGATTCTGCCAACAACAGTGGTGTTATTGACGAATTTAGAGATGATGAGTATACAGAGGCAGAGCAGTGGACTCAGCACAAATCCTGATCTGCACCCGTGTTGTTCGTCAGCAAGGAGGATATGCTATTACCAATCCGCACTGACTGTGCTCTTCTAATCAGGAAGTCAAAGATCCATTTTTAGAGACAGGTATAGACACCCACATTTTGAAGCCTGTTGATTCGTACTGATGGTATTGAACGCCCATCACTATCATCACCTGTGTTGCTTTTGTCCAAGGGCTCCAAGGCTGAGAAGAGAGCCAGTGAGATTGTGTCTGCTGTTGATCTACTGCACTGGTAGGTAAATTTCAGCAGGCCCATGTCCTTGCTCAGTCAGGAGTTAATTCTAGCCTTGACCAATCTCTCAAAGCACTTCATCACAGTAGACGTGAGTGCATGATAGTCAATGAGGTAGCTCATCCTCTCTTCTTGAATACTGTTATGATTGATGCCCTTTGGAACCTTCGGCTGCAGAAGTGAGAGATTGAATATGTCCTTGAGCACTCCAGCTAATTGGTGAGCACAGCTTTTAATACCCTGCCAGGTATACGGTCGGGGTTTGATGCTTGGCGAGGCGTTAAAGACATTGCAGTTATAAGTACAAGACATTCTGCAGGTGCTGGAAATCCAAAGCAACACACACAAAATGCTGGAGGAACTCAGCAGGTCCGGCACCGGCAGCATCTACAGAAATGAACAAACAGTCGACGTTTTGAGCTGAGGCCCTTCTTCCGGCCTGGAAAGGAAGGGGGAATATGACTGAATAAAAAGATAAGGGGAGGGGAAGGAGGATTGCAAGAAGGTGATAGGTGAAGCCAGATGGGTAGGAAAGGTAAGGGGCTGGAGAGGAAGGAATCTGATAGGAGAGGAGAGTTGACATAGGAGAAAGGGAGGAAGGAGAGGACCCAGGGGGAAGTGATAGGCAGGTGAGAAGAGGTAAGAGGCAAGAGTGGGGGAATACAAGAAGAGGGGAAGGGGAGGGAATTTTTTTTTTAATAGGAAGGAGAAATTGATGTTCATGCCATCAGGTTGAAGACTACCTAGATGGAATATAAGGTGTTGCTCCTCCACCCTGAGGATTGCCTTATTGTGGTGCAAGAGGAGGCCATGAAACCACACGTCTGAACAGGAATGGGAATGGGAATTAAAATGTTTGGCGATCAGGAAGTTCTGCTTTTGGCAGATGAAGTGGTCCCTCAATTTAAGACAAGTGTCACCAGTGTAGAGGAGGTCGCATTGGGAGCACCAGACACAATAGATGACCCTAGCAGATTCACAGATGAAGTGGTGCCTCACCTGGAAGGACTGTTTGGAGCCCTGAATGGGCAGGTGTAGCACTTTGGCTGCTTTCAGGGATAAATGCCAAGAGGGAGATTAGTGGGGATGGATAAACGAGCAAAGTATTCCCAGAGGGAGTGATCGCTGTAGAAACTGGAGAGGGGTAGGGGAGGTAAAGATACGTTTCATGGTAGAATCCCTGTTGGATGCAGAGACTCATGGGTGGTAGGTAAGGACAAGAGGAGCACTACCACTGTTGAGGTGGCGGAAAGATGACATAAGCATGGATGTTTGGGAAATGGAGGAGATGCAGATGAGGGTAGCATCAATGGTGGAGGAAGGGAAACCCCGTTCTTTGAAGAAAGAGGATATCGCCAATGTCCTGGAAAGGAAAGTTGCAATCTGGGAACAGATGCGGTGGAGACAAAGGAACTGAGAAAAAGGAATGGATTCTTACAGGAGACAGGGTGGGAAGAGGTACTGTATAGTCATAATAACAGTGGGAATCAGTAGGTTGATAAAGGATGTCAGCAATGTTTTGTCTCCAGAGATATAGACAGAGAGATTGAGAAAGTTGAGGGAGGTGTCGGAAATGGACCAAGTGAATTTAAGGACAGGGTGGAAGTTGGAGGCCAGGTTGATGAAATTGATGAGCTCAGCATGGGTGCATGAAGCAGCACCAATGGAGTTGTCAATGCAGCAGAAGAAAAGTTGGGGAGCATTACCGTGGAAGGCTTGGAACATGGATGGTTCCTCCCGGCCAAAGAAAAGGCAGGCATAGCTGGGGCCCATGTGGGTGCCCATGGCTATCCCTTGAGTCTGGAGAAAGTGGGAGGAGCCAAATGAAAAATTGTTGAGGGTGAGGATCAGTTCTTCCAGACAGAGGAGGGTCGTAGTGGAGTAGAACTGGGTGGTTCTTTTATAGAGAAAGAAGTGGAGGGCTCTGATGTCCTCTTGATGAGGGATAGAACTGCACAGGAATTGGACATCCATGATGAAAATGAGGCAGAGCCAGGGAATTGAAAGTTACTGAGGAAATCATGCTCAGAAGTGCCGTGGATATAAGTGGGAAAAGACTGAACCAACTGGGATAGAATGCAGTCGAGTTATGTGGACATGAGTTCAGTGGGGCAGGAGCAGGCAGAGATAATGGGCAAACCCAGACAGTCAGGTTTGTGGATCTTGGGTAGGAGGTAGAAACTTGCAGTGCGGGGTAAAGGAACTATGAGTTTGGTTGCAGTGGATGAGAGTTCTCCACAGTTGAAGAGATCAGTGATGAAATCAAATCAAATCAAGTTTAATTATCATTCAAATCAGACATAGATACAGCTGAATGAGGCAGTATTCCCCTGGGGCCCAGGTGCAAAACAATTCAAAATAGCAAGCAAACATTCAAAAATAGCGAGTAATATAATTCAAATTAGCAAGCAAAAAGCTTATTCACTCGAAAAAAAAAACATATATATGGTCCAAGTCCCTTAGCGACAATGTCCAGCAATCCTCATCAAGGGGTAGGTATGAGAAGATGTGTGAGAGTTGCCACCTGGCCTCAGCAAAGTAGAGGTTAGTCCAGCACACTACAACAGCATCCCCTTTGTCTGCAGGTTTGGTGGTAATGTTGGGATAGATGCAGAGAGAGCAGAGGGCAGGGCATTCAGAGGGGATAAGGTTCAAGGAGTTGAAGTCAAGCCAGTTGATGTCTCATTGGCAATTCAAGATGAAAAGATCCAGAGCAGACAGAGATCCAGAATGGGGCCTCCAAGAAGAGGAGGAGAGTTGGAGATGGCAGAAGGGGTCATCAGTGCAGAGTGTGGAATTGTTGCCAAAGAAGTGGACTTAGAGATGGAGGTAATGGTAGAAGAGCTCAGTGTTGTGGCAGGGCATAACTCATAAGTACAGTCATCACTAACTTGTGATCACTAGTCAACAAAGTTTGACCAAACCAACAGCATGCACATAGCTACAAAAGTAGCAGAAGAATATTGTGGCAACTGACTTTCCTCCCAATTTCCGGAGGTTTTACCATCACATATATGACACGAGTCAGGATTATGATTGAATACTCTCCACTTCTCAAGCAGCTCCAACAACTCTCAAGAGGTTTGACATCACCCGGGATAAACCAGCCACTTCATTGCAGATAATAACCCAAAGGTCAAATTTTATCACTCCAGTGCAATGTGGGTGTTGGTGTGTACCATTACCAATGCACTGCAGCAATCTGTCAAGGCTTCTTCCACAATATTTCCCAACCCAATGTCCTATACAGTCTAGAAGGGTAATGGCGGTAGGAATTGGGGGCCATGTGGTCTGCAACTTAAAGTTCCTCACTAGGTTGCAACGTTTGCAAATTTAGAAATATGTTACTCCTTCATAATCCCAACTGCTTTCAAAGGGATGGAGAATAAATGCTAGCCTTGCCAGCCATGACCATTTAAATGGCAATAATAAAAATTATCATGTTGTTCACAACCTGGGGCTACTAACTGACCTAATTTTCCTAATACTCTGATGTTTACTGACAGTCCACATTCAAGAGCCTCTTTCAGTTCTGTATCTGTTGACTCTCCTGAGTGAAAGGAAACTTGAAGCAGATAATGTGAGCAAAATACTGTCTAAGAATTTTTCAGAAGTATTCATTGATGATTGTTTGGTTTTATCTTTCTGTACAGTTCTGCCCAATTTACACATTTTCGACTAATATTATAACCATTTGCACTGTAGCCTTTGCATGCTACAAATTGTTTATTTACATTATAGTACAACTAGACAATTCAGAAACAAAAACTTATGTTCAATGGAGACCCAAATTTGTAAAATACTTTGAAGCATTAGAGCCCTTCATATGGCATTGCTATTCAGCTCATGAACTGGAGCCCAGGATCAATGTTCATCAGTCTCAAATGAGCAGAGCAGTGTACAGCAAGCTTCAGGCATATAGCCAGTGGGCAGTGCTGCTAACTGTGACATCATGCCAAGACAGAAGTAGCCAAAACTAGTCATCTCAATTACCAATGAAGAGAAGCCAATAACACAGTTAATACAGGTGAGTTTACTCTATGATTCTTTTAGACATCTAGCCAAACTTTTTTTTAATATCAAGGAAATCAAATGATATGGAATCGTATTGCACAGTGGAGCAAGTACAAGGGCCAATAGGGCCAATACTTCCGCTTCCATTTCTGATGCTCCAATATTACTGAAACTAATTCTGAAATAGCACTATCTGGAAAGGCTTTGCTGCTGCCGTTGATAGAAAGACTGATATCTTCATTTGCCTAAGGGATAGGGAGTTCTTCAGTAATCTGCTCTGTAGAACAAATTGAAGAACACAAGGATTGGAGTATTGTACCTGGGAAATGGCTGCATCACGGTAACATTTGTGGCAAATCATAAAGAATCAAATATGTTCTGTTACACCTTGCAAACAGCTGCATTACTTTTGCAAAGACTCTCCTCTCCCTGATTTTCTTTACACTCCCACAATTATGGCACTGCGTTTCATGCCAGCTTCTCGCATTCAAATTGAGCCCTATGACAGCTCACATCTCACACCAATTAACAGAGATCAACCATGATAGCCTTTCACAAAATGTCATAGAACTCTTATATTTTCTAACATCCTGCAGGAGAATTCCAGAGGAAGAAAAAGCCTGCATTCTTGTGTTGGATTATTCCAACTTTCCAATTAGCAGCATCACCTTTCAGTAAGATCATGACCCTCTGATTTTGGCCTTGGGCCTGTCTTCTTACCCAATTCCTTTAAAGCTTTTCTGATTCACATTGGCAAGCATTAGCAAACATTTTCTTTCAAGATCCTTACCTATATGTACACATCACTGAATGATCACTTCACCTGATGGACTGAGGCAAATCAGCAGTGAGGTCAGGGACTGTATGCTGATTACAGAGGAGGGGATGCTTGCTGTCTTGAGGAAAATTAGACTGGATAAGTCTCCAGGACCTGACAAGGTATCCCTTCAGACCTTGATGGAGGCTAATACAGAAATTGCAGGGGCCCTGCATGGGTATTTAAAATGTCCTTGACCACAGGTGAGTTCTGGAAGACTGGACGATAGTTAATATCTTTCAAGGAAGGCTTAAAAACGTGCCGGGAAACTATAGGCTAGTGAGCCCGATGTCAGTGGTAAATTATTGGAGTGGATTCTAAGAGACAGGACATAATAAGTATCGGGATAGACAGGGCCTGATTAAAGTTCAAAATTCAAAGAAAATACATTATCTAAGTGCATGTACGCCACCACTTACAACCCTGAGATTTATTTTCTTGTGGCCATACTCAATAAATCTATAGAATAATAACCATAACAGAATCAATAAAAGACCACACCAATGTGGGCATTCAACCAGTGTGCAAAAGACAACAAATTGCACAAAGACAAAAAGAAAGAAATAATAATAAATACATAAACAAGCAAACAATAATATCAAGAACATGAGATGAAGAGTCCTTCAATTCAAGTCAAGTCAGGAGAGGGGAGGGGAGGGAACACCGACTCAGACCATGAGAGGCCTGCGTCAGGCATTTTCGTGCCTTACAAGGCGCAGATTGGAAGTCTGTGTGGGGCGCCACTCCTCGCACAGACTAGAGCAATGTGTGATTAAGTGCCTTGCTCAAGGGCACAAAGACGCTGCCACAGCTGAGGCTCGAACTAGCAACCTTGAGGTAACTAGATGAATGCCTTAACCACTTGGTCACGTGACAAGTCAAGTCACTTTTTATTGTCATTTCAACCATAACTGCTGGTACAGTACACATTAAAAATGAGACAACATTTTTCAGAACCATGGTGCTACCTGAAGCAACACAAAAACTACACTAAACTACAGACCAACCCAGGACTGCATAAAGTGCACAAAACAGTGCAGGCATTACAATAAATAATAAACAAGACAATAGGCACAGTAGAGGGTATAGTAGGTTACTGTCAGTCCAGGCTCTGGGTATTGAGGAGTCTGATGCCTTGGGGGAAGAAACTGTTACATAGTCTGGTCGTGAGAGCCCAAATGCTTCGGTGCCTTTTACCAGATGGCAGGAGGGAGAAGAGTTTGTATGAGGGATGTGTGTGGTCCTTCATAATGCTGCTTGCTTTGAAGATGCAGAGTGTGGTGTAAATGTCTGTAATGGTGGGAAGAGAGACCCCAATGATCTTCTCAGCTGACCTCACTATCCGCTGCAGGGTCTTGCGATCCGAGATGGTGCAATTTCCGAACCAGGCAGTGATGCAGCTGCTCAGGATGCTCTCAATACAATCTCTGTAGAATGTGGTGAGGATGGGGAGTGGGAGATGGACTTTTCTAAGCCTTCGCAGAAAGTAGAGACGCTGCTGGGCTTTCTTTGCTATGGAGCTGGTGTTGAGGGACCAGGTGAGATTCTCCGCCAGGTGAATACCAAGAAATTTGATGCTCTTAACGATCTCTACGGAGGAGTCGTCGATGTTCAGCGGTGAGTGGTCGCTCCGTGTCTTCCTGAAGTCAACAACCATCTCTTTTGTTTTGTTCACATTCAGAGACAGGTTGTTGGCTCTGCACCAGTCTGTTAGCCGCTGCGCCTCCTCTCTGTATGCTGACTCATTGTTCTTGCTGATGTGACCAACCATGGTCGCGTCATTGGCGAATTTGATGATGTGGTTCGTGTTGTATATTGCTGCACGGTCGTGGGTCAGCAGAGTGAACAGCAGTGGACTGAGCACACAGCCCTGGGGGGCCCCCGGGCTCAGTGTGATGGTGTTGGAGATGCTGCTTCCAATCCGGACTGACTGAGGTCTCCCAGTCAGGAAGTCTCGGATCCAGTTGCAGAGGGAGGTGTTCAGGTCCAGTAGGCTCAGCTTTCCAATCAGGTGCTGAGGAATGATTGTGTTGAATGCTGAACTGAAGTCTATGAACAGCATTTAAACGTACCTTGTCTTTTTTGTCCAGGTGGGTGAGGGCCAGGTGGAGGGTGATGGCAATGGCATCGTCTGTTAAACGATTGGGACGGTATGCAAACTGCAGGGGGTCCAGTGAGGGGGGCAACAGGGTCTTGATGTGCCTCATGACGAGCCTCTCAAAACACTTCATGATGATGGATGTGAGAGCAACGGGACGGTAATCGTTGAGGCAGGACACTGAAAACTTCTTTGGCACGGGAATGATGGTGGCGGCCTTGAAGCATGTAGGAACGATGGTGCTGCTCAGGGAGATGTAGAAGATGTCAGTGAGAATATCTGCTAGCTGGTCTGCACGTCCTCTAAGCACTCTGCCAGGAATATTGTCTGGTCCAGCAGCCTTCCGTGGATGGACCCTTGAAAGTGAGTCTTGAGGTTGGGAGAACATTTCAATGATGAGGCAAGTGAAGTTGAGTGAAGTTATCCTCTCTACTTTGACCCTGATGATTAAGGGGTAGTAACTGTTCCTGATCCTGGTGGTGAGTCCTGAGGCTTCTAAAACCATCTTCCTGATGGTAGCAGTGAGAAGAGAGCACAGCCTGGGTGGTGGAGGTCCCTGATAATGCATGCCACCTTCCTGTGACAGTGTTTCATGTAGATGTGCTCAGTGGTGGGGAGGTATTAACCCATGATGAACTGGCCAAACCATTACTTTTTGTAGGATTTTCCGTTCAAGGACATTGGTGTTTCCACACCAGGCTGTGATGCAGCAAGTCAATATGCTCTCCACCACACATCTATAGAAGTTTGCCAAAGTTCTAGACGTCATGCTGAATCTCGGCAAACTCCTAAGGAAGTAGAGGTGTTGCCGTGCTTTCTTCTTAACTGCACTTGTGCTGGGCCCAGGAAAGGTCCTCTGAAATGATAACACCGAGCTGCTGACCCTCTTCACCCTGGTTTCTTTTTCCTGAAGTCAATAGTCAGCTCCTTGGTCTTGCCGGCATTGAGTAAGAGGTTGTTGTATGGTACCACTCAGCCAGATTTTCAACCTCCCTCCTATATGATGACTTGTCACCACCTTTGATTCGGTCTGCTGGTGTCAGCAGCAAACTTGAATATGGCACCGGAGCTGTGTTTAGCCACACAGTCACAAGGGTGAAGCAAGTACAGCAGGGAGATAAGCACACTATCTCGTGGTGCACCTGTGTTGATGGAGATCATGGAGGAGATGTTGTTCCCAATCTGACTGACTGAGGTCTGCAAGTGAGGACATCAAGGAGTTATTGAGGCCAAAAACTAGGAGATTATTGATTAGTTTTGAGGGGATGATGATATTGAATGTTGAGCTGTAGTCGATAAAGAGCGTCCTGATGTATGCATCTTTGCTGTCCAGATGTTCCAGGGTTGATTGAAGAGCCAATGAAATGGCATCTGCTGTGGACCAGTTGCTCTGCTGAGCAAATTGGAGTGGATCTAAGTTGCTTCTCAGGCAGGAGTTGATATGTTTCATCACCAACCTTGCAAAACACTTCATCACTATCGATGTAAGTGCTACGGGATGATAGTCATTGAGGCAGGTTACCATGTTCTTCTTGGGCACTGGTATAGTTGAAGCCTGCTTGAAGCAGGTGGGTACCTTAGCCTATCGAAGCAAGAGGTTAAAGATCTCAATGAACTCTCCAGCCAGTTGATCAGCGTGGGTCTTTACTACTTGGCCAGGTACCCCGTCTGGACCGGATGTTTTTTGTGGGTTCACCCTCCTGAAGGCTGCTCGCACATTGGCCTCAGAGTCTGAATCACAGGATCACTGGGGACTGTGGGAGCTCATGACTGTACCTCCATGTTTCGATGGTCAAAACGAGCATCGAAGCCACTGAGGTGAAGCCCTGCTGTCGCCCATGTCAAAAGGGTAGGTCAGGTCTAACCAATCTTATCAAATAATCTTAAAATAAAAGTGTTGGTTAAACAGTACCTAAAGTATGAGCAGATGGATGTTTGAGAAAGGGTGCAAGTTTTGACCTGGGAACTGGAGATCATCAACTATTAACTCTGCATATCTGGAAAGACCAAGTAACTTGAGTAATATTAATTTCCCTCCTATCCACTTCCTCCCATAAGAATATGATCTATATTGCATCTGAAGATATATTACATCTAAAGATACAAGGAGAGAGTAACTGAGATTCAAGATTGTTTATTGTCATTCTTCAGTGCACAAATGTAAAGGAGGACAAATTGATTGTTACTCTAGATCCGATGTGAACAAAAAAACCCACAATAAGCATCAACAACATACTAAAAAACAAAAATCACACACAATAAATATAGAAGTAAAGCACAATGCACAAGTAACTGATATACATAGACTGCATGCAGTACATAAAGTGATGCTAGGTGATGTGTTTGTAGTGGTGGTGGGGATGGTTAATGGGTGGAGATGTTGATCAGCTTGACAGTTTGGGGTAAGTAACTGTTTTAACAACCAAAACTGATAAATGCTGAAGGAAGGTATGATATGTATGAAGTTTAGGGTGACAACTACATTTACCTTTAAAACACCTTTGATTAATTACATTGAGTTTAAAATTTTGAAACTAATTACATTAGTTTCACTCAGGTTGGCTGATTGAGTAGAAAAGGCAGTGACCCACAACAGTTTGAGCTTTGAGCAGTGGCCAATCAGTATTCAGGATTGATTGACAAGAACAAACTAAAATAAGGCAGAAGCAGGTGGAGTGACCATCATTAGAGTGGTCAGAGTTAGAGTAGAGATTTTAAGGCTTCAGCTTTTCAAGGCTTCAGTGAGAGAAAGCAAAACAAAAAGCTGAAGGTAGAGTTGTTACACCCCACAGTTTATTGTTCTTCCTTCTTTATATTTGCTCAGTTAGAATGGTAGGGATTCCAGCATGATAGTTGAATGCTCCTCTTGCAGGATGTGGGAAGGCAGGGAGATCTCCAGTGTCCCTGATGACTACACTAGTGAGAAGTGCATCCAGCTGCAGCTTCTAACAATTCCCGTGAAGAAGCTGGAGCCGGAACTGGAAGATCTCCAGATCCTTCATGTGGCAGATGGTGTGATAGATAGGGCATATAGAGAGTAGTTATACCCAAAGTGTTGGACACAGGAAACTGGGTGACAGTCAGGAAGGGGAAAGGGGTTAAGGAGCCAGTGCAGAGTACTCCTGTAGCTGTCCCTCTCAACAACAGGTGTATCACTTTGGATACTGTTGGGGAGGATGACCTAGCAGAGGAAAGTCATGGTGGTAGAGTGTGACTGACTGACTCTGAGATTCAGAAGGAATGGGGGAGAAGAGGTGAGCTGTGGTGTTAAGGCACTCATTAGTTAGGGTTATAGAAAGAAGGTTCTGTGGACAAGGATGAGATTCCTGGATGGTATCTTGCCTCCCGGTTGCCAGTTCCAGTACATCTCAGATCGAGTCCTTAGCATTCTTAAGTGGGAGGGTGAACAACCAGAAGTTGTGGTCCGTGTTGGTACCAATGACATAGGTAGGAAGAGTGACGAGGTTCTGCATAGAGAGTTCAGGATTTTAGGTACTAAGTTAAAGAGCAGGAACTCCAGAGTTGTGATCTCAGGAATGCTACTCTTGCCACATGCTTGTGTGGCCAGAAGTAGGAAGATTACACAGATAAACACGTGGCTACGGAGTTGTTGTAGGAGGGAAGGCATAAGATTTTTGGATCATTGGGCTCCCTTCCAGGGAAGGTGGGACCTGTGCCAAAGAGAGGTTTGCACCTGAACTGGAAAGCAACTAGCATCCTAGCAAAAAAGGTTTACTACTGCTGCACAGTGGGGTTTAAACTTGAGCTGCAGGGGGGTAGGAACCACAGTGCCAGAATGGATAGTTGAGAGGTTGTGGAGATATATGTTGGAAAGACCTCAGTCAAAGTCAGGCATCAAAAGGTTGAGCGTGGTGCGGCTAGTGTCCTGAACTGCATATACTTCAATGAAAGAAATATCACAGGAAAGGAAAATGGATTCAACACATGGAATTATGATACTGTAGCCATTAATGAGACTTGGTTGCAGGAGGGGCAGGACTGGCAGCTCAATATTCTGGGGATCCGTTGTTTTAGATATGACAGCTTGGAAGGCATTACTAGTTAGGGAACATGTCACAGCCGTGTTCAGTCAAGACAGACTGGAAAACTTCTTGAGATTAGATTAGATTATGAGGACACTCAGTCCTCGTTAATTGTCATTTAGAAATGCATGCATTAAAAAATGATACAATGTTCCTGCAGAATGATATCACAAGAAACACAGGACAAACCAAGACTAAAACTGCCAAAACCACGTAATTATAACTTATAGTTACAACAGTGCAAAGCAATACCGTAATTTGATAAAGAGCAGACCATGGGCACGGTAAAAAAATGTCTCAAAGCCTTGATAGCCTCATCATCTCACACAGATGGTAGAAGGGAGATACTCTCCCTGCCATGAACCTCCAAGCACCGCGAACTTGTCAATGCAGCACCATTGGAAGCACCCGACCGCAGTGGACTCTGAGTCCATCTGAAAACTTTGAGCCTCTGACCAGCCCTCCTACACCGAACCGAGCACTGAGCACCATCCTCTGCTGAGCACTTCGACCCTGCCCCAGCTGCCGAGCCAAGGACTCGGGGCCTTCCCCTCTGGAGATTTTGGACCACACAGTAGCAGCAGCAGTGAAGCAGGCATTTCAGAAGTTTCACCGGATGTTCCTCCGTGCTCTCACGTCTGTCTCCATCAAATCAGGATCGTGCACGGCACCCTACTTGACAAATAACAGACATCACCACCAGAGTGGCCGCTGCGAGCTGCGTCGCGCCGCCATCTTCTCCTCTGAGTAAGGCATTATGAGAAATAAGAAAGGTATGACCATGTTAATAGGGCTATATTACAGGCCATTGAACAGTCCGTAGGAATTAGAAGAATAAATTTGCTGAGAGATCGCAGACTGTTGCAAGAAACATAAGGTGTTATAGTAGGTAATTTTAACCTTCCATATATTTACTGGGACTCCCATATGTAAGAGGACTAGATGGGATAGAGTTTGTCAAATGTGTTCAGGAAAGTTTTCCTCATCAGTACATAGAGGTCCCAATGAGAGAGTGTGCACTACTTGATTTGCTGTAAGGGAATGAGAGAGGGCAAGTGACAGAAATTTGTGTGGGGGAACATTTTGCATCTAGAGATCATAATGCCATTACTTTTAAAGTAAATATGGAAAAAAAATAGGTCTGGTCCATGGGTTGAGATTCCAAATTGGAGAAAGGCCAATTTTGATGGTATCGGAAATGATCTGGCAAGTGTAGATTGGGACAGGCTGTTTTTTGGCAAAGGTGTACTTAGTAAGTGGCAGGTCTTCAAATGTGAAATTAAGAGAGTACAGAGCTTGTATATGCCTGTCAGAATAAAAGGTAAAGATAACACGTGTAGGGAAACATTGGTTTACAAGAGATATTGAAGCCCTGGTTATGAGAAAAAAGGAGGTGCATAGCAGGTATAGGCAGGTCAGAACAACTGAGATGCTGATGGAGTGTAAGAAATGCAAGAGAAAACTTAAGAAAGAAATCAGGAAGTCTAAGAAAAGGCATGAGGTTGCTCTGGCAGACAAAATGAAGGAGAATCCTAAGAGGAACAAATTTTCTCCTCTGGAAGATAAATGTGTTAATCCATGTGTGGAGCCAGAGATCATGGATTAAGGGTGAAAGGTGAAATATTTAAGAGAAACACAAGAGAAAACTTCTTCACTCAGAGAGTCATGAGATTATGGAACACGCTGCCACCACAAATGGTTCATCTGAGCTTAATTTCAACACTTCAGTGAAGCTTGGCTAGGTAAATGGATGATAGGGGTATGAAGGGCTGTTGTCCCAGTGCAGGTCGATGGAAGTAGGCATTTTAAATTGTTTCGGCATGGACTAGATGGGCCAAAGGGTCTGTTTCTGTGCTCTACTTTTCTAAGACTCTATGACTGACAGAATAATGTTGGTCTGCAAACTGGGAAGCTTTTCTTTCTCAGGTATCAGGACCCCCAATACTCAACTAAAGTAATTGATCAGGATTTGACTGCATCCAAAGACAGGATATCTAACAATTTGCTAAGACATTGCAAAGTTATGAATGGAAGATTCTTCTTAAAGGCTTGAGAAGTAAATTTATCAAGGCTGGATTTTTTTTTTGGAGAATGTCAAGTCCTAGTAGCTCTACATTCTCCAAAAAAAATCCAGCCTTGATTTTACTTAGATAAGTTCGCAATATTCCATGTGTTGTCTATTCAATGCCTTATAAAGCCTCAACATCACTTATCACCTCGTGTTTCTCCCTCATCTCCCCCACCTTTTAACTCTATTCCTCATCTTTTTTTCTCCAGTCCTGCTGAAGGGTCTTGGCCCAAAACATCAACCATACTTTTCTCCATGGATGCTGCATGGCCTGCTGAGTTTCTCCAGCATTTTGTGTGTGTTGTTTGGATTTACAGCATCTGCAAATTTTCTCTTGTTTGTGAATGGACCATTTTTGTTAAAGTCCTTTGAACCCTCTCCAGTTCTAGCACATCATTTGGAAGATAAGGGGACCAAAACTGCTCACTATATTTGCCCTCTTGTCAGTCATGATTGCTTCATCATCGCTTTAGAATACTTCTTCATCTTTGGTATGTATCTATCCTGCGCCTTCTGAATTGCCCCAGAAACTCCAGCCATTGCTGTTCTGTCATCATCTCTGCTAATGTCCACTTCTTATCAACTTTGGCTAGCTCTTCTTTCATGCCTCTGTAATTCCTTTTACTTCACTCTAATACTGATATGTCTGACTTTATCTTCTCACTCTCAGACTGCAGGGTGAATTCTGTCACATTATGATCACTGCCTCACAAGGGTCCCTTTACCTTCATCTCCTGAATCAAATCTGGTTTTTATACAATACAGAATCCAAAATTGCATTTTCCTTAGTGGGCTCAATCACAAGCTGCTCTAAAAAGCCATCTCATAGGCATTCTATGAATTAGCCCATGACTATCGTAAACTTGCCCTTTTTACGTAACTTTTCTATATCCCGTTGAGATTTACATCCCCCATCCTGGCTGCTGTATGGCAACCTGTATATAACTCCCATCAGGGTGTTTTTACCCTGGAGTTTCTTAAACCTACCCACAAGGATTCTACATCTTCTGATCTTATATCACCTTTTTCTAATGATTTGATTTCATTCTCTATCGAAAGAGCCAAGCCCTCTATCTACCTGTCTATCCTTCCAATACAATGTGTAACGTTAGATGTTAAGCTGCCAGCTATAATCTTTCAGCCCACAATATTATACCTATTAATCTCTAACTGTGCTACAAAATCATCTACTTTATTCCGTATACTGAGTGCATTCAAATATTATACCTTCAGTCTACATTCATTATCCTTTTTGATTTTGCTCATATGTTACACTTCACCTTATCCCACTGACTGCAATTTAGCCTTATCATCTGCCCATCCTAGCTCACAGTCTCATTACACACTGTAACGACTTGTATACCAACTGCCCCATATTCAGTGCTATCATTCTGGTACCCCACCCCCTGCAAAATTAGTTTAAGCCCTCACTGACGCCTCTCGTAAACCTGATTGCAAGGATATTGGTCCCCCTCAGGCTCAGGAGTAACCTGCCCTTTTTGTACAGGTCTTACCTTCCCCAGAAGAGATCCCAGAAATCTGAACCCCTACCCCCGGTACCACTTCCTCAGCCACACATTCATCTTATTCCTGCCCTGACTAGCATGTTGCACTGGGAGTAATCCAGAGATTACTACCTTGGAGGTCCTGTTCTTCAGCCTTTTCCCTAACTCCCTATACTCTCTGCACAGGAACTCTTCCCTCTTTCTACCCGTGCCGTTGAAGCCAATGTGCACCACGACACCACCACCTCTGGCTGCTCTCCTCCCTCTTGAGGATCTTCTGCACCTGGACCCTAGTACCCTGGACAGAACTCAACATATTGTTATCTCTTTCGCAGCCACAGCATATCCTGTCCAGCCCTCTGACTATCGAGTCCCCTATCACTACCGCTGTCTGACTTTCCCCTTGCCTGCTGAGCCTCAGAGATGGCTACGATGCTACTGGCCTGGCTGCTGTTGCTGTGCCCTGGTGGGTTATTTCCCCCCCCCAACTTGCAGTTATCAAAGTGATATACTTGTTGCTGAGGGGAATGGCCACAGAGGAACCCTGCACTGACCTCTTAATCCCCTTATTTCCATGAGTGGCCTCCCATCTACCACCTGAAGTATGCACTCTGGGGGTGACCATCTCAATAAAAGACTCATCTATGAAGTTTTCAGCCTCCTGGATGGTCCTGAGTGCATCCAGCTTCAGTTCCTTGACCTAGTCAGTCAGGAGCAGATGTAACCATCAGGGACACCGTTAGGTACTGTGAAATCCCACATCTCACAAGAGGAGCATTCCACTGTCTGAACTACCAGTCAAACTAAAAGTTAAAAAAAGTTAGAACAATCTAAGTATGCGAACACAGATAAATACAATTAAACCCACTTAATCCAATTCAATTAAATCAAATTTAGAAACATAGAAAACATACAGCATAATACAGGCCCTTTGGCCCACAAAGCTGTGCCGAAACACGTCCCTACCTTAGAACTACCTAGGCTTTACCCATAGCCCTTTATTTTTCTAAGCCCCATGTAGCCATCCAGGAGTCTCTTAAAAGACCCTATTTTATCTGCCTCCACCACCGCCGCCGGCAGCCCATTCCACGCACTCACCACTCTCTGCGTGAAAAACTCACTCCTGACATCTCTTCTGTCCCTACTCCCCAGCACCTTAAAACTATGCCCTCTCATGCTAGCCATTTCAGCCCTGGGGAAAAGCCTCTGACTATCCACATATTCAATGCTTCTCATTATCTTGTACACCTCTATTAAGTCACCTCTCATTCTCCGTCGCTCCAAGGGGAAAAGGCCGAGTTTGCTTAACCTATTCTCATAAGGCATGCTCCCCAATCCAGGCAACATCCTTGTTAATCTCCTCTGCACCCTTTCTATGGTTTCTACGTCCTTCCTATAGTGAGGCGACCAGATTGAGCACAGTACTCCAACTAGAGTCCTATATAGTTGCAGCATTATCTCTTGGCTCTTAAACTCAATCCCATGATTGATGAGGGCCAATGCACCGTATGCCTTCTTAACCACAGAGTCAACCTGAATAGCAGCTTTCAGTGTCCTATGGACTCAGACCCCAAGATCTCTCTGATCGTCCACACTTCCAAGAGTCTTACCATTAATGCTATATTCTGCCATCATATTTGACCTACCAAAATGAACCACTTCACACTTACCTGGATTGAACGCCATCTGCCACTTCTCAGCCCAGTTTTGCATCTTATCAATATCCCGTTGTAACCTCTGACAGCCCTCCACACTATCCACAGCACCCCCAACCTTTGTGTCATCAGCCCATTTAATAACCCATCCCTCCACTTCCTCATCTAGATCATTTATAAAAATCACAAAGAGTAGGGGTCCCAGAACAGATCCCTGAGGCACACTACTGGTCACTGGCTTCCATGCTGAATATGACCCACCTACAACCACTCTTTGCCTTCTGTGGGCAAGCCAGTTCTGGATCCACAAAGCAATGTCTCCTTGGATCCCATGCCTCCTTACTTTCTCAATAAGCCTTGCATGGGGTACCTTATCAAATGCCTTGCCAAAATCCATATACACTACATCTACTGTTCTACCTTCATCAATGTGCTTAGTCACATCCTCAAAAGATTCAATCAGGCTCGTGAGGCACGACCTTCCTTTGACAAAGCCATGCTGACTATTCCTAAACATATTATGCCTCTCCAAATGTTCATAAATCCTGCCTCTCAGGATCTTCTCCATCAACTTACCAACCACTGAAGTAAGACTCACTGGTCTATAATTTCCTGGGCTATCCCTACTCCCTTTCTTGAATAAGGGAACAACATCCGCAACTCTCCAATCCTCTGGAACCTCTCCCGTCCTCATTGATGATGCAAAGATCATTGCCAGAGGCTCAGCAATCTCCTTCCTCACTTTCCACAGTAGCCTAGGGTACATCCCATCTGGTTGAACTTGATGCTTTCCAAAATCTCCAGCACATCCTCTTTCTTAATATCTACATTCTCAAGCTTTTCAGTCCACTGCAAGTCATCCCTACAATCGCCAAGTTCCTTTTCTGTAGTGAATACTGAAGCAAAGTATTCATTAAATATCTCTGCTATTAAAACGGTTTAATGAATAAATGCTGCAAAATCTCTTAAAAGTCTGCAAGAGGAATCCAGTCAGATTGTGCAAGCAAGACTGAATTCCTACCCATCTTTGAAGTGCCATGCTTCTGCCCGATGAAATGTGTAGAGGTTAGTGGAGATTCAAGCAGATTTGCCATATTCTAGGCAGAATATCAAGCCAAATGTGCACTTCTTACATTCGTCCTGTAACACTTTTACAATACTTTTTAAAACATTATAAATTAGCATCTCCCGAAAATAACCAAGAGCAAAGTCATAGGAACCCTACTATCAAACTAAGATTACTAATATTGCAGAACAGTCACAAGCCTGAATTTTCCAGAGAGTGCATTGAGATTGTGACAACTAATGTCAAGGGAGAAACAGGAGCAGTGGGGTAGCTTTTGAAGAACCCAAAGATCTTGAGCTAGGTTTAGCCCGCAACGTTTACCACACCAGTAATGTTGTACACCAGTAATGCTGTATTCACATCAGATAACTTGAGTTAAAATTTAATGCTAATCAGCAAAAATAAGTAACCTAATTTTGGCACCATTTCAGATTTTAAAATGAAAAAATATTTTTGCTTGTTCAATGCAGATTACCTAGTAACAGGAAGCCAATAGTCTTCCTGTTGTTTAAATAACAGACAAGTACAAAGCATTTACTCCGCTTTCACGTTTCACCTTTTATGAACTCCTGTTACCTATGCATTTGTGTTGATTTTCTACTGATATGCTGTGATAATCAAGATATATAGTTTAGAAAATAGACTTGCTGGGATAATACTGTGGAAATTTGTACTCATGCACATGCATGAAACAGTCCAACTTCTGGGTTTTAGTGGTTACCCGAAAGGGATTTTACCTGCATCCATTTCACTATTACCAGGCTTAAAGAAATTCCAGAGAGTCATCAAAGAGGAAAATCTAAAATTATTCATCTATCATAGTAGGTACAGAAAACTAAACTAATGACTATTGAACACTCCCACGATTTCCCCTTGGAGGGTATAAATGTAGACATCTTCAAGTATGGTTAACATCACACGTCGAATTTAACATCTGTCACGCTCCTACCTACAGAGAAAAAAGATGAAGCGGTTACTGTTTGCATTTTTCATTATGCTAATTTCTAGCTCTGTAACAGATGCCGTTGAAAGAAATGAAAGTAATGAAGCTGCGATAGAGGAAATGATCAATGCTGCTCAAACTCTCAAGGAAAAGGGACAGGTAAAAAGTTGCATGAAATCTGTATTATTGTTAGTAACTATTTTTAACATTAATAAAATATTAATTGCTTTGTATTTCATAATTTCAGGGGACATGGGACATGTCATTCTCTTCCATCAAAAATGAGGTATGTGTTTATTTTGATTAAAGGATAGAGTGAATGTTATTTGTTATTTGGTGAAGATATATAGAGAAAAAAACCTAAATATTATACAATGAAATTAATCATGGCCGTTTCCAAGTATGTTAAATTACTGATATTAGTAATTAGTTCTTGAAGGTATTCAGCTTGTGAAGGACAGTAAATTATTTTGAAAAGGGCCATTTGTAAAATGCCATTTCATACAAATACTATAATAAAGTTGTAACATAAACTAAATTTGATTCTAAAAACAAAATGAGATAACTAAAAGAGATATTAACAAGTTTCACCTTTCTGCTAGGCTAGAAGGCTGGTTGTTAACAGTATTAAAATGAAAGACAGGTTTTGAATCAATTCAATCTACTGGCCAGAAGTTTTCATGATAAAAAATATTTCTTTAACTGCTATAAATAATGTGAAGATATTCTAAGATGTCAGGAATATTCACTTCAATCAGCTATTAGCTGCAATTTTGAAATATGAAGGGAGAAATTTGAATTTGGTTGTTAGTTCAGAATAGGTGAGTCAATACTTGTGGTGGCTGTGCTCATCGCCTGACACTCAGTTCCATTTCTTCCATTTAACTATATCAATTTCTACATTCAGCCAACAAGTCATTTTTACACTAAAACTTCACAATTAAAGTTGATCAAAAATATGTTTTCATTCTAAATCTTCTTTGTAGCTGAGATACTAAATGAAGCACTGAGGTTAGGCTAGGTTGCAATAAAAAGCATATAGTTTTCTTTCGAGGAACACAGTTGTACTGCTGGGTCAAGAAAAGTCAAAGTATTTACTGTGGGTTCATTTGAGGGTGAAGGCGCTAAATATTGCCCTCATCAGTTGCAAATAGTAAATGTTATAAGTACAGCTGAAAGTGAAAGTAAAGTAAGATTTTACACTTTTGGTCAATTACTTTTATGCAACATACAAAATATGTTTTATTCTAAGCTTCCTTTTCTTTCATTCTGTAGCATACCTCCATTTTGAACTACTTTAAAAAAGGCTTAAGGAACTTGAAATATAGGTGTAAATTCATCCCTGAAAGAAAAGAGTGCACACGGACAATTCATATCATAATAAAGAATCTGACCATCTTGAAAACAGTAAGTACAAAATATGTGTAAAAGTTTGTATCATAATCTGAAAAAAATCTCACTTGTTAAATATATTATTCTATCTTAACCATAATATGTTCATGGTTTTCTGCTGCTGAATCCTGTCTACTTCAAGATTCCATGTTTTGTGCATTCAGAGATGCTCTTCTGCATACCACTATGGTTATTTGAGTTGCTGTCACCTTCCTGTCGCATGAACCAGTCTGGCCTTTCTCCACTGACCTCTGTAATTAACAAGGTGTTTGGCAATAGGTCTGCTGCTCATTGGATATTTTCCTTTTTTTTTTTTGCTCCTTTGCAACATTCTCTAAATTTTAGATACTCTATGTGTGAAAATTCCAGAAAATCTGCAGTTTCTAAGATACTCAAACCACCCCATCTGGCACCATCCATCATTCCATGATCAAAGTCACTTAGATCACATTTCTTCCCCATTCTGATGTTTGATCTAAACAATAACTGAACCTCTTGATCATGTCTGCATGCTTTAACGTATTGAGTTTCTGCCACTTGATTGGCTGATTAGATATTTGCAATAATGAGTAGGTTTACAGGTGTACCTAATAAAGTAGCCATTGAATGTATATTATTTACTTATTAATATTGTCTTTTGTGTAACAAAAATAGAAATAAATACCTACAAGGTGATTCATGTGAAAACATCAGCAGCAAGTTGCTATGGATCATTATAGAGACCTATCTCAATATATGAGGAGATACCATTACTTTAAAAGAACTTAATAATTATAATTTTATTTCCAGACATCAAATCCAGAATGGAAAATCAAAGAGAGGAACTTCACTAAATTCATGGATGACCTGTTGACATTCTTACAAAAATACAGAAGAAGTTAATTAAATGATTCACAGAAAAATGATCATATTTCTAAGCTAAAGATTTAAACAGTAAAACTGACACAATACTTAAGATTTGAAGATGATGTTTAAATATTTAACTTTAACATTATATGAAGGCTGCTTTGTAAAATATAAGTTATTAGATCCTTACAGCTAGTGCTGAAACAACTCTTCTACATGGATCTTGTTGGACAATATGCCTTAACATTGCCTTGTTTGTATGTTGATCGTAACAATTAAAAATGTTGTAATCAGCTACTTTATATAGATTGCTGCAATGCCAATATTTATAAAATTTTTAAATAACATATATTAAGTACACCATATTTAATTTGCCTTATTTATACATGATGTATTTTTACCTTAAGTTATTACAATTGCTGCTGTGGTATTTACATTTTAGAATTTTGTAATTCAAGATATAAACACCAATAAAAAGAGTTAAAATTTACTTTATTGTGTGTCATTAAGGTTTATGGGTTTACAAACAACCTGGAAAATACAATTATCTCAATGCAACATCTACTTTATTAGCTCTTTGTTCATATATAGCACGGCACTAACGGATGCCCTTCCATTTTTTAACACAAACCTCATAGATGAATCTCTGTGCTCATATATTATAATCAGTCTTATATACAAAATACAAATAGGGTAACCTGACGTACAAACAAGAGATATTGACAAGTTTCTTAACAAAAAAATTAAAAGTAGATATTGCCACAGGTATCTGAAAGTACGGGGGAGGGGAGATGGGGGAACAACGAAACCCTTGTTGCAAAACATCAAAGTTATGAACATTTCTAATATACTACACATTTGATAGTATACTGTAGAAATAAGATGTTCATATAAATTAGGTAAAAATAACCAAAGATTTTAAAACATGATATTAAGATACACCAATGCCTTTGAATGGAAAATCAAACAATAAGTGGTGACTTCAGCCCAGTCCATGAAGGATAAAGCCCTGCCAGCCATTGAGCACATCTACATGAAACGCCATTGCAAGAAAGCAGCATCCATCATCAGGGACCCCACCACCCATGACATGCTCTTTTCTCACTGTTGCCATCAGGAAGATGCAGGAGCCTCAAGACTCACATCACCAGGTTCAGGAATAGTTATTACCCTTCAACCATCAGGCCCTTGAACTAAATTGAACTCAGTTTCACTTGCCCCATCATTGAAATAATTCCACAACCATGGATACACTTTCAAGAACTCTTCACCTCATGTTATTGATATTTATTTTTATTTGCATTTGCAGTTTGTTGTCTTCTACACTCTGTTTGAACATCCTAGTTGGGTGGACTTTCACTGATTCTGTTATAGTTTCTATTCTCTAGATTCGTTGAGTGTGTCCACAAGAAAATAAATCTCATATGGTGACTATACATGTACTTTGATAATAAAATTTACTTTGAACTTTGAAGAGGATTTGGCAGATATTCTACTCAAATTCTGCAAACCACAATGTATTCCCTTTCACATAAGTTGAAAATACAGAAATTAAAGCTGAAGTAGAGACTTTTGGGTGTCTCTTATCCTTTTGATTCATTCAGGCAGTGTTACAGAAAAAAATATAAAATGGCAATTATTAAAATGGTCCATGTTGTCCCAATGAGCAGACACTAAAAATCTCTTTTTACTTTGAAAATATGTGAATTCAACAGTTTATACAAGGCTTTATACAACTTGGTGCCATCCAATTCCTGATTCCGCTGGATGCATGACAACTGAACTTAGAGTAAATACCAGAAAGGATGTCCAGAGTGTCTGTGAGGTGCTGTAGACACATTCTTGTCTTTGGATGGGTATAAGGATAGCTTTTACAAAAGCATAAGGCAGGGGACATGATTTCCATAGATACTTTTGAAATGGTAGTAAGGAAGAGGTGGAGGCTTTTTAGGAACTTCTCTTCCTTTTGTACTATCTAAATTGAATAAACAAATGGTTAATCCAATAGTTAAAACATACATTGCAAATATGGTTTCAATTCAGTAAATTTTTTGTTTTGAACAAATTTATATTATCATATCTAATTTATATCTAATTTTTTTTAAACCCTTGGTTATGGACCAAGCCTTTTTGATATGGAAAACGAAAGGTATATCATGTTTTCGTGACTTATTTCTGGATAACTGTTTCATGTCTTCTGAACAGTTATCTAAGAAATTTGATTTGCCTAGATCCCATTTTTTTTAGATATTTACAAATAAGAATTTTTTAAAATACTATGATGCCTACCTTACCGACCTCATACCCTACTGATTTTTATCAATAAAATTTTAGGTTTAAATCCTCTTCAGAAGGGATTAATAGCATCTATCTATGATATAATCATGAAATTACAGCCAGGTATATCTGATAAAATTAAAAATGAATGGGAAAGGGAACTTCAACTTCGCCTACCTATAGAGAAATGGGATAAAATTTTTCGGTTATTCAGTACTTCTTCTATATGTGCTAAACATACATTAATACAATTTAAAGTAGTGCATAGAGCCCATATGTCTAAGGATAAATTAGCCCATTTTTATTCCCATATAAACCCTATTTTTGACAGATATCACTGTGAGGTGGCTTCATTCACTCATATATTCTGGTCCTGTCCTCTCTTGGAAAAACATTGGAAAGATATTTTTGATATTATCTCAACAGTTCTGTGTTTTGATTTACAACCCCATCCTATTACCGCAATTTTTGGATTGCCAATGGTAGAACATAGATCTTTGTCTTCTTCAGCCTATTGGATGACTGCATTTGTTACTTTAATGGCCAGAAGATCTCTTTTATTAAACTGGAAGGAGACCAATCCTCCTACTACATTCCAATGGTTTTCCCAAACTATATTATGTTTAAATTTAGAAAAAAATTAGAAGTGATATTTTTGATCCTTCAGTTAAATTTGAAGAAACTTGGAAACCATTTATTCAACATTTTCATATGATGTAATTTGACCTTCCCAAATGCTTCTTATTAACTTGAAATATATGAATAGAGGAGCAGAGTTGACGACATACTGAACGTGTTTGATTTAAGATATTGGTCCAGCCCTGTCTTGTTCTGTTTGCCTTTTTGGGTTTAGTATTTATTTTGTTTTCTTTTTTGGTGGTTTTCCTTTGTAATTTTTTTTCTTTTTATTTATTTTTTTCTTTATGATTAACTACATCATGAGTTTGGAAGTCTATTGTATCTGTATTATCTGAAATCTTTTTTGTATGTGTTTATTAATAATAAGATTATTCCAATCTCTTTGTATCAACATTGTTATCTTGTTTATAATTTTGGAAAATTAATAAAAATATTTAAAAAGAAAGAAAAGGAAATCATGTCCCCTGCCTTATGCTTTTGTAAAAGCTGTCCTTATACCCATCCGAAGACAAAAATGTGTCTACAGCACCTCACAGACACGCTGGAGATCCTGTCTGGTGTTTACTCTAAGTTCAGTTGTCATGCATCCAGTAGAATCAGGAATTGGATGGCACCAAGTTGTATAAAGCCTTGTATAAGCTGTTGAATTCACATATTTTCAAAGTAAAAAGAGATTTTTAGTGTCTGCTCATTGGGACACCATGGACCATTTTAATAATCTCCATCTTATATTTTTTTCTGTAACACTGCCTGAATGAGTCAAAAGGATAAGAGACACCCAGAAGTCTTTACTTTGGCTTTAATTTCTGTATCTTCAACTGAAAGGGAATACATTGTTCTTTGCAGAATTTGGATATAACAACTTCCAATTCCTTTTCAAAGATGAGGTACAGTATATCCATGAAAACTATAGGAAGCTAAAGAACAATTATGGGAGATCTTGCTGAGATATTTGAAACATTGCAATCCTCTGCTGAGGTGCCAGAAGACTGGAGGATAGCAAATATTGTGCCTTTATTTAAGTGATTCTCTTAAGACAAGCCATCAATTCTAAGTATTAGTCTATCATACTTTCTCTGAAATGCTCCTATGCATTAATACCTTTAAAAAAAAACTATGCACCTTATTCCAGATATTGTTTCACCACTGCCCTATATAATTAAAACATAACCTGCCTAGTCTAGTGTAGTTTTGTGTTGTTTTATGTAGTTTAGTGTAGTTTTTGTATTGTTCATGTAGCACCATGGTCCTGAAAAATGTTGTCTCATATTTACTGTGCACTGTACCAGCAGTTATGGTCAAAATGACAATAAAAAGTGACTCGACTTGACTTGACTAGTTTTAATAAACAATAACATTGTTAGATTTTCAATTACCTTGCAGTACTTGCATACAGACTTTTAAGAATCATACATTAAGTTGGCTAAATTCTTCTGCATCTCAGAACCCTGCAATCACACATTTTTATCTTTCTGGTGTAACGCCATGGTAAAGGTTTCATTGTTAATGTAATGGCCTTTCTGTAGAAGCAGTGTTTGGGTTATGGTTAGAGATAACGGGTGCTTTGGAATGTGAGCCATTCGATCAGGTGAGCAAGGTTTTATTTTGTGTGCCTGACACCCGTATGAGCTGGGTCATTGTTCTGTGGGAGAAGAGAGTAGATACTGGAGAGGACCAGTCATAGGACTCGACCTGGTGGAGACTGTGAATCAATGGAGCAAGGGGCAGAGGTCAACTGAGGATCAGTGAATATTACTTTTGGAAGAGTTGAGCTCCAGCTTGTGCAGATTTGACTGTTTAATTATAATTAGGTTGCTAATTTATGCATCCCCAATAATGTCTGCTTGCTTGGTGAGGTCGGATGAAGTTGCCGAGTTTCAGATGTGTTGTGACGATGAGTGTTCACTGCCTGCATCGGCATCGGTGACTAGTGGGGTGCCACAGGGCTCGGTATTGGGACCACAGCTGTTTATGATTTATGTCAATGATTTAGAGGAAGGCATTATGAATAACATCAGCAAGTTTGCTGATGATACTAAGCTGGGTGGCAGTGTGACATGTGATGAGGATGTTAGGAGAATTCAAGGTGACTTGGATAGGCTGGGTGAGTGGGCAGAAACTGGGTGAGTGTTTAATGTGAGTAAGTGTGAGGTTATTCACTTTGGGAGCAAGAACAGGAAGGCAGATTATTATCTGAACAGTGTGGAGTTAGGTAAGGGAGAAATACAAAGAGATCTAGGGGCACTTGTTCATCAGTCCCTGAAGGTGAATGAGCAAGTGCAGCAGGAGGTGAAAAAGGTTAATGGAATGTTGGCCTTTATTACAAAGGGAATTGAGTACAAGAGCAAGGAAATCCTTTTGCATTTGTACAGGGCCCTGGTGAGACCACACCTGGAGTATTGTGTGCAGTTTTGGTCTCCAGGGTTAAGGAAGGACATCCTGGCTGTGGAGGAGGTGCAGCGTAGGTTCACTAGGTGAATTCCTGGGATGTCCGGACTGTCTTACGCAGAGAGGTTAGAGAGACTGGGCTTGTACACGCTGAAATTAAGGAGATTTAGGGGGGATCTGATTGAGACATAAAAGATTATTAAGGGATTGGACAAGATAGAGACAGGAAATATGTTCCAGATGCTGGGAGAGTCCAGTACCAGAGGGCATGATTTAAGAACAAGGGATAGGTCATTTAGGACAGAATTGAGGAGGAACTTCTTCTCCCAGAGAGTTGTGGAGGTGTGGAACGCGCTGCCTCAGAAGGCAGTGGAGGCCAATTCTCTGGATGCTTTCGAGAAGGAGCTGGATAAGTATCTTATGGATAGGGGAATCAAGGGTTATGGGGACAAGGCAGGAACCAGGTATTGATAGTAGATGATCAGCCATGATCTCAGAATGGCGGTGCAGGCTCGAAGGGCCGAATGGTCTACTTCTGCACCTATTGTCTATAATGCCCCCTAAGGACATGTAACCACCCGCAATGGGAATCACTGAGCTATACTTAAGAGTGTGGGGGAAATACAAGAATGGCAAGTTGCAAGATATGAGATGCTGCAATGAATTATATAGACAAAATCATTTATCAGGGTATAAAATTGAAAAGGATGATGAATTCAAGACTGGAGGTTTTATACTTGAATGCACGCAATATACAAGTACCACATGCCTACGAGATAGCTTTTTAGAGCAGCTAGTGGTTGAGCGCACTAGAGGATCAGCTATTCTGGATTGGGTGTTGTGTAATGAACCAGAATTGGATTAGAGAGCTTAAGGTAAAAGAACTATTTGGGGAAAGTGATCATAATATGATTGAATTCACCCTGAAATTGAGGAGGAGAAGCTAAAGTCAGATGTATCAGTTTTATAGTGGAGTAAAGGAAATTACAGAGGTATGAGGGAGGAGTTGGTCAGAATTGACTGGAAAAGAATACTGGCAGGGGTGATGGCAGAGCAGCAACGGTTGGAATTTCTGGAGGCAATTCGGAATGCACAGGATATATAAATCCCAAAGAGAAAGAAGTATTCTAAAAGAAAGATTCACAACTGTGGCTAACAAGGAAAGTCAAAGCCAACATAAAAGCCAAAGACAGGGCATATAATAGAGCAAACATTAGGGGGAAGATAGAGGATTGGGAAGTTTTTAAAAACCAACAGAAGGCAACTAAAAAGTCAATAAGGTAACGATGGAATACAAAAGTAAGCTAGCCAATAATATTAAAGAGGATATCAAAGTTTCTTCAGATACATAAAGTATAAAACAGAGGTGAGAATGGATATTGGACCATTGGAAAATGATGCTGCAGAGGTAGTAACAGGGGACAATGAAATGGCAGACAAACTGAATAAGTATTTTGCATCAGTCTTCTGTGGAAGACACTAGCAGTATGGTGGTAGTTCCAGGGGTGTCAGGTGTCATGAAAAGTGTGAAGTTACCATAACTAGAGAGGGGGTTCTTGGGAAACTGAAAGGTCTGTCTTAAGGTAGATGAAGCATGTGGACCAGATGGTGTACACCCCAGGGTTCGGAAAGAGGTGGCTGAAGAGATCATGGAGGCATTAGTAATAATCTTTCAAGAATCACTAGATTCTGCAATGGTTCCGGAAGACTGAAAAATTGCAAATATCCCTCCACTCTTCAAAACGGTAGAGAGACAGAAGAAAGGAAACTATAAGCCCATTAGTCTGATCACAGTGGTTGGGGAGATGTCAGAATCTATTGTGAAGAATAGGTTTTGGTACTAGGAGGCACATGATAAAGTAGCCCATAGTCAGCATGCTTTTCTCAAAGGAAAATGTTGCCTGACAAATCTGTTGGAATTATTTGAAGAAATAACAAGCAGGATAGACAAAGCAGAATTGGTTGAGGTTGTGTACTTGGATTTTCAGAAGGCCTTTGACAAGGTGCCACACATGAATCTGCTTGACGAGCTACAAGCCCATGGTATTATAGGAAATATTCTAGCATAGATAAAGCAGTGGCTGATCAGCAGGAGGTGGAGTGGAAATAAAGGGAGCCTTTTCTGGTTGCATGCTAGTGACTAGCGATGTTCCATAGCGGCCTGTGTTGGGACCAATTATTTTATGTTACGTCAATGACTTGGATAATGGAATTGATGGCTTTGTTGCCAAGTTTGCAGATGATATGAAGATAGGTGGAAGGGCAGGTAGTTTTGAGGAAGTAGAGGCGCTACAGAAGGCCTTAGACAGATAAGGAGAATGGGCAAAGAAATGGCAGATGAAATACAGTGTTGGAAAGTGTATGGTCGTATCCTTTGATAGAAGGAATTAGAGTTGACTATTTTCTAAATGGAGGGGAAGTACAAAAAGAAACTGAGGTGCAAAGGGACTTGGGAGTCCTTTCACGAACAAGAAAAAATCTGCGGATTCTTGAAATCTAAGCAACACAGACAAAATTCTGGAGGAATTCAGCAGGCTAGGCAGCATCTGTGGAAAACAGTATTCCCTAAAGGTTAATTTGGAGGTTGAATCTGTAGTGAGGAAGGCAAATAAAATGTTAGCATTCATTTCTAGAGGAATAGAATATAAAAGCAAGGATGTAACATTAAGACTTCATAAAGCACTGGTGAGGCCTCACGTAGAATATTATGAACAGTTTTGGGCCCTTCATCTTAGAAAGAATATGCTGAAACTGGAGAAGGTCCAAAGGAGGTTCACAAAAGTGATTCCAGGATTCAATGGCTTGTCATATGACGAGCGTCTGATGGCTCTGGGCCTGTATTTACTGGAATTCATAAGTATGAGGGGGGACCTCATTGAAGCTTATCAGATGGTTGAAGGCCTTGATAAGAGTGGATGTGGAGAGGATGTTTCCTATGGTGGGAGAGTCTAAGAGAAGAGGATATGCCTCAGAATAGAGGGGTTTCCTTTTTAAGAACAGAGATAAAGAGGATTTTCTTTTGCCAGAGAGTGGTGAATGTGCGGAATTTTTATTTTACCAAAGATGTGGATGCAAGGTCTTTATGCAGAGCTTGATAGATTCTTGATTTGTCAGGGTATGAAGGGATATGGGGAGAAGGCAAGAGATTGGGAATGAGAGGAAAATTAAATTGGTCATGATAAAATGGTGCAGTAGACCCAATGGGCCAAATAGCCCAATTCTGCTCCTAGCAATAATCCAGATGTTACACCTTGCCAGCCTGAGAGAAAAAAATAAAACATGTATTTATGTCTACTCTGTTTCCAATTAGGCTGTCAATCTTGTTACATCCTAAACAAGCCTTTAATTATCAAAATTAATTGGAATATGGTACCATATCCAAGGCCTTCTAGATATTTAACTACATCCATTGATTACCCAAGCACCATTCTTGAAAGAACTATTACATCATGTTGATCATTAAACATGGCATTTGATAAAACACCAAGAATTTTCTTTAATCATGATTAACTTGAAGATTTACTATATGGTTTCATTAACTCTAGTTTCACGGCTTCCAAAGCCCATCATTTGTATTTCAATATTGCCCACTTTAGATGAACTAGGACGATGTTCATTGTGATGAGTTCTTCTCCAAATTCCTGATTTAAGAGTCTTCTTCTGTCATTGCAGGTCTCTGGTTTTATTGCTGTTAGTTATTCCATAAGGCAGCTTTTGATCCATTTTTTTGCCTACCTTCTAGACATTGGTTTGGTTTTATAACCAATTATATGTTCATAAGTCTACTACTTTTACTACAAATACTTGTTAATTCCTTCAAAGTCCAGCTGGTCTGACATTTACCTGATCCAACATTTACAATGACAATAACATTATGGAATTAGAAAATGTTGCACTCTTTCAAGTTGTCAGTTTCTCTGTTCCCAGCGTTGGTCCTTTGGCAACACCCTAGCATGTGTTGCTCAGTTAGCTATTCCAAACATCGGCCCTTTAGCCTAAATGAGTCCAGTCATCTGCCAGTACTTTTGTGGCACACTTGCTTGTAGCCATCCACCCATCATGTTCATCTCATCCATAAGCTTAGTGACTTCAGAAACATAAAACCACCCCAAATATCAGGTTAATTAGTGGGAAAGGAAGTGGCAGAGACTGGGACAGACACACAAGCTGTGAATGTGGTCTGGTGCAGATCACATTGCAGCTGTCAATATCTCCCAACCTGCACTAACAGCTAGGATTCATGAATGGTATTCTTGCTGATAGCAGAAATGTCCTCCTTGTTGTCATCTCATTTTTGAAGAAATTAATATCATTTCTTGATGACATCTCTCTGACTTAGTATAATACCAGCCTATTTTTGGATAACTTTGAACAGGTGTAATTCAAACAGCATTCGACCCAGAGGAATTATTATTGCAAACACGGAATTCTGCTCCATTTTCAGCTCCACAAGGGACAAACAATTCCACCTATCAAATACATGTGTGACATGCAGAAGCACATTGTGAGCAAAAAGGAAATTCTGAATTAGAGATACAATTGGATACACAACAGCTGTGGCAGGTTTTGCATACCATCTATAGTGTTAGGTGAAACCCAACAGCATAAATGGTAGTGATACTTCACTCCCTTATGAGCTCAACTCCTTTTAAACACACTTTGAAGGAAAATAACACTACACCTGTGTGAACCTCCATACATCCAGCGATCTGAGTCCAATGTCAGCACAATCTTCAAAAGAATGAACCATTGCAAGGTACCAGGCCCCAAAGGTGAAACTGGCTGGTTACTGAAAACCTGGGCCAACCAACTGGCTGGAATGTACAAGGACATCTTGAACTTACTGCTATGGGCTGAGTCTCAACTGCTTCAAAAGGGTAGCAATCATACTGGTGCCCAAGATCAGAGCTAGCTGCCTCCATAAGACCATTAGACATAGGAGCAGAATTAGGCCATTTAGCCCATAGTATTTGCTCCACCTTTCCATCATGGCTGATCCCAGATCCCACTCAACCCCATACACCTGCCTTTTTGCCATATCCTTTGATGCCCTCACCGATCAGGAAACTATCAACTTCTGCCTTGAATATACCCAGAGACTTGGCCTCCACCAAAGTCTGTGGCAGAGCATTCCACATTTTTACCACTCTCTGGCTAAAAAAAATTCCTCCATATCTCTGTTCTAAAGGTTCGCACCTCAATTTTGAGGTTTTGACCTCTAATTCTGGATACACCCCACCATAGGAAACGTCTTCACATCCACCCTATCTATCCTTTCAATAAGAATCCTCTGCATTCTTCTAAATTTCAATGAGTACAGATCCAAAGCTGCCAAATGTTCCTCATGTTAACCCCTTCATTCCTGGAATTATCCTTGTGAACCTCCTTTGGACTCTCTCCAATGAAAACAAAACCTTTCTGAGATATGGAGCCCAAAATTCAAGTGCAACCTGACTAGTGTCTTATAAAGGCTCAGCATTATTTCCTTGCATTTATATTCTATTCCCCTTGAAATAAATGCCAGCATTGCATTTGCTTCTTTACCACAGAATCAACTTGTAAATTAATCTTCTGAGTCTTGTACGAGGATTCTCAAGTCTCTCTGCACCCCGGATATTTGAACCTTCTCCCCATTTAGATGATAGCCCACACTATTGTTCCTGTTACCAAAATGCATCATCACACATTGCCCAACCGCTGATTAACTGGCCTATCATTTCCTTTCTTTTGAATTGAATTGTCCACAAAGCAAATTCTGCACAATTCAGTCTCCATCTGTTGTTTGGATTACTTACATCCTTCACATACATGAGTAAAAATCTTTACATTATGTCTCTATCTAAATGTGCAATCATAATAATTTATAATAAATAGAACAGTCAATGTAATATAGAGTACACTTAAACCAGTGTGAGTTAATCAGTCTGATGGGCTGGTGGAAGAAGCTGTCCTGGAGCCTGTTGGTCCTGGCTTTTATGCTGTGGTACTGTTTCCCAGATGGTAGCAGCTGGAATAGATTGTGGTTGGGGTGACTCAGGTCCCCAATGATCCTTCGGGCTCTTTTCTCACACCTGTCTTTGTAAGTGTCCAGAATCATGGGAAGTTCACAATTACAAATGCACTGGGCATTTCCTTTCTTTTGCCTTCCTCCCTTCTTAAAAAGTGGAGTGACATTTGTAGTTCTCCAGTCCTCTGGGACCATTCCAGAATCAAGTGATTCTTGAAAGATCAGGACCAATGCATCAATTATCTCTTCAGCAACACCTCTCAGGACTCTGAGATGTAGTCCATCTGGTCCAGGTGACCTATCAGCTTTCCTAGCACTTTTTCCTTCGTAATAGCAATGGCACTCACTCCTGTTCCGACACTCACAGACTTCTCACATACTGCTAGTGACTTCCACAGTGAAGACATATGTAAAGCATCCATTAATTTCATGTCATTTCCTTGTCCCCCATTACTACCTCACCAGCATCATTTTCCTGTACCTCAATAGCTATCAACCGGTATCATTCACATCTACCAGAATAAAGTGCTCTGAGATGTTGGTTTATAGTTATAATTAACTCCTGCCCAAAGGTAGATCTGGACTCACTAAAATTTGCCCATCACCACTGCAGATCTACAGCAGATGCAATCTTATTGGCTCTCCAGTTTGCTTTGGAGCATACAGGCAATAGAAAAACACATCAGGCTACTGTTTATTAATTACAACTTAGTGTTTAATATCATTCCCTCAGTATTAATCATTTGGGCTTCTGCACCTCCCTCTGTAACATTCTCATTGAGAGACCACAGTTGATACATCTCCTCCTCTCTGATAATTAATGTAAGTGCACCTCAAGAGTGTGTGCTTCCTCCACTACCATTTAGAAATTTGCAGATGACACTACTGTTGTTGGCAAAATACCTCAAATGGCAACAAAGGAACTGGCTGTAAACTCAAGGAAGGGAAAGTTGAGCGCACACAAGTCTACACTGAAAGGTCAGCAATTGAAAAGGATCAACTTCTTCCCCCCCCATCATTAGATTACTGAGCAGTCCAAAAATAGTGAAAAAAGAGCAATAATGTACTGCCATCGTAAGACAAATTTCACATAGGACAGTGATAACAAACCTGATTCTGATTCCCGATATTGATATGTACATCCTTTCGAGACTAACAGCAAAGTGCTGATAGCTGTACAAGTTCCACTGAGATTGCTTCTTGACATTACTCAAAAGCCTTGAGCTGGGTTTAACAATGCTGTTATCATCTCTATTGATATCCTCAAAGGTCTTTCCTCAAGTATTTCTACAATATCCCTTGTCTGAATCCAAGTATCATCCAACTCCCCTCCCCCACCACCAAAAGGCTGGTAGGTGATAGATGAGGCCATGTGAGGGAAAGGTGAATGGGTTGTGGAGGTGGGGGTATGAAGTGAGAAGCTAGGAGGTGATAAGTGGAAAAGGCGGAGGACTGAAGGAATCTGATAGGACAGCAAACCATGGGAGAAAGGAAAGGAAGGCGGTGGGCAGGGGAGAAGAGGTAAGAGGCGGAGCCAGAAAAAGACATGGGGGGGGGGGGAGGGAAGAGAGAAATTACTGTAAGTTAGGGAAATTAATGTTCATACTGTCACATTGAAGGCTACCCAGATGGAATATTAGATTTGCTCCTCCAATTTTAGGGTGGCCTCATAGTGGCCATCGAGGAGGCAAGGGACCAAACTGTCAGAATGGGAAAAGGGAAGCAGAATTAAAATAGGTAGCCACTGGGTAATTACATTTGGTGTGGCAGATAAAGCAAAGGTGCTCTGTAAAACAGTCCTTCAATCTATGTTGGGTTTCAGCAATGTAGAAGAAGCTGCACTCGGAGCATTGGATACAGCTGACCCTGACAGAGTTGCAGGTGAAGTGTTGCCTCACCTGGAAGGACTATCTGAGGCTCTAAATGGTGGTGAGAGAGGAGGTGTAACACTTACTTATTTATAGATGCAGTGTGGAACAGACCCATAGAGTCAAGCCGATGTAACTTTAGACTACTCATGGGACAATTTACAATGATCAATAAATCTACTAATCAATATGCCTTTGGACTATGGGAGGAAACCCATGCATTCCACAGGGAAGGCATACAGACTCCTTACAGATGATGTTGGAACTGAACTCTGAACTCCAATGGACCAGGTTGTAATAGTGTCAGGCTAACCACTACACTACCGTGGTACTCCACCTGCAGGGATAAGTGCCAGGAGGGAGACCAGTGGGGAGTGAAGCATGGTGTGCTGGATGCAGAGGCTTGTGGGGTGGTAAGTAAGGATAAGGGAAACTCTGTCCCTATTATGGCGACAGGATAATGAAGTAAGGTAATATGTCCAGGAAATGGAGAAAATGTGAGGGCAGCATCAAGGAGATTGGGTGAGGGCAACATTGACAGTAGAGGAGATACATGTGAGTGTAACAAGTAAATGCAAGTGCAATGACCAACTTCCATTAAAATCTGGAACCAGTATTTCAATACACTAAAATAAAATTCAGATTTAACCATAATTCAAGTTATTCTTGGGGGTGGGTGGTGGGGTATAAAGATTATCTAGAACAGGAGCTCCCAACCTGGGGTCTATGGACACCTTGGTTAATGGTAGGGGTCCATGGCATAAGAAAGGTTGGGTACCTCTGATGTAGAATATCATCTCCATAGTCCCACTGCATAGGCTATATCTTTAAGTCAACAATCAATTATTCATTTGATTTTAAAGAACTTTGCATTATTGGATTCCTTCCAAAGGAAGCAATTATTGATCCATCCTGAGAAACAATAATACACTTTTTTGATATGGACAACATTATTCATTCACTCATAGAATGCTGCTTTACCTTTATGACTTGGTGTACAAATGTAAAACGCACATTGTCTACATGAGGGTTTGGTACTTTGGGAAATCATCAATACTGAGCAAGATTTTTGCTCTTTTGTTGGGGAAGCAAAGGTGAAAACAGAAGCACTAGTTTAGTGATCATGTCTGATAACTGGAGAATTGCAAATATTACACTCCTATTCAAAACAGTTTGCAATTAATTTCAGCAATTGCAGGTCAGCTAGATTAACTGCAATGATGTGAAAAATTATGAATCATAACCAATGGCAGAATTGACAGTCATTTGAAGTATTCAAAATTGAACAGGATAAACCACTGAATATGCTAAAGACTTGATTAGTGCACAGAGACTTCCAAAAGGTATTAGATAAGGAGCTGCTTAATTGGCTTATAATCAAAAACAAAGCCCATTGAATAAAGGCAGCAGTAGAAGACAGGATCTAAAATTGGTCAAGAGAAAACATTAGTAATAAACTTGTTCAGTTCCCAGGGGACACCACAGAACTTAGGACCAGTTTTCTTGATGCATATTAATAATTTGGACTTGACTGTACAGCGTAGCCATCAAATCTTCTGTTGGCACTAAAAACTTGTAAGCATTGTACATTGTAAAAAAGATATCAGCTGGCTGGTGAAATCGACAGACATAACAGAAAATGTAATATAGCAATGTGCAGCATTACATTTTGGTAGAGGAACAAGATTACTCAAAACCATGGACACAATTTTTAATAAGTGCTCCGATTTAAGAGAAGTCAAATCTGTGCAACTGGCAGGACAGGTTGAGAAAATGGGTTAAAAAAATCATGAGATCAGGAAATAACGATGAACCTTTATAAAACACTGTGTTAGCCACTGATGAATTACGTTGCCCAGTTCTGGGAACCACACATCAGAAATGACGTAAAAAGCCTTAGAGTATGCAGAAGAAAGATACAAGAATGATTCAAAGATTAATGGACTTTTGTTATAGGGGTAGTATGGAGAAAGCTAGAGATCTTCTTGAAACAGAGTTGGCTGAGAGGCAACCTGAATAATGAAGGCGCTACAGTAGATGCTGTAGATAAAGATGTTTACATATGCAGAGGAGTCAAAAACTGCAGCACATAAAAGGAACATAATTTACAAAAAAAAAACCCTAAAACATTTTCTACTTATTTTTATTTAGCAAGTATTAGAACTTAGAATGCATTGCCTCAGGTGGTGCTCATTAGGAGTAAGTACTTGAAAGATTATAAACAATACTGCTGGACTTTGGAAAAAAGACAGTAGGGGAGAAAAAAAAGTGGGGAGCTGGTTTATACTTGCATAAAACTAGGGTGGACTTGTTGGGTGAAAAAGTCTCCTGTCTATGCATTTCTGGGAAACTGCAAAGGGTCTCTTTCAAAGGAAAAGAATGGCTGATCAATAATGGATTCTGGCCTCAGAAACCATAGGATCCAGGAATACTACTTTAATTTCACCCTTCCTCTTATGTCTAGCAATGTGAAATAAAATCTTTGGATCTGATAAATATGGAACAACAGAACATGTGACACCTTTAAAATCTCCACATCCAACCTTTATACATCATGCCAGAAATAAATTTAATTCACAAAAGTCAATCTAATCTATTTGCACCACCTAGAGGCTAGTTTTTAAGACCTTAGATGTCATTTTGTCATGTGCAAAATGAGTCCTATTAAAAAAGCAAGCAAATGTTGATGCAAAGAAGTTAAGGTTTGGGGGCAGAGGGTGGTCAAGGCATAAAGAATATAAAATGAAAAGCTGTTGTTTATTTCTGAAAAATTTCATTTAGCTGTAACAAAGTTAGCTAATTAAGCAAATAGAAAACCGAATATAGTAACATCTGTCCCTCTCTGAGGTAGCTCATTAAGAGGGCATTATTTTTGACAATCATTGCTAATAAGTTTAACTGCTTAAATATTGATCAGTTCATAACAATAGCAGTGATGATTTTAAACCTTCAGTCATTCCAAGTTCCTCAGGATAAATTAGGATAAGTTGACTATAAGTCAATTCGACTAAAGCAAACTAAAGGCTTATGGCATCAGTACTACTCAATTCCTGAAATATATTGTTAACTGTGATAGTAATTTTATATAACTACGAAGCCAAAAACAGTTTTAATTTCTACTCATTACACCTTCCATTCACCACACCCAAGCACACTGCTGCCCTGCCCTATTTGTCATTGATATTTTTTACTTTTTCCAAATGCTACACCCATTGAAACACAAAGAGGCTCTAGGAGTTGCTGTTGTATTTGACCCTGCAGTAATTCCACACTTGAATTTTTCAGTGTCAATAACATTTTTTGTCTATTAATTTTTCTTGGTTTAAAAAACAGCAGGTTTTAAATTAAATTGACTACTGTTAGAAATTACTCCCACTTAGATACTGAACCATGGCCATGAAAGAGATAACAGCTAAATAAAAGGAGCTGGGGTAAAATAAAGAAAGAACAAAGCAGTAAGTAGTAAAAATCAAAATAATAAAAGAAATGGAATAAAGGAAAGCATGGTAAACACACACAAATAAGGCCTACACTATGTAGTTTTAGACTTGTCTGTAGGGTGTTTATTTATTTTATATTCTCCGGAGTTCTATACTATTGCAGTCCCACAGTTATTTTCATACAGAATAATATGATATGCAAGTGTTGAATTTTGAGTAACACTTCAAAGTTTCAAATATCTTTTTTTTAAGAATAATGTTTCATTAATCAAAAGCACATATCGACCATTACCAAACCATTTCTCTTTAAAAATCCTTTATGGTTTCATCCCTCTGCATCATTTTTGAGAATTAACAGCGAATTTTGATCTGAACGCTATGTCAATATTACCCTAAGCTATTAAATAATGAGGTTCTTACTGATTTATTTTCATGTGCAGTGAACGAATTAGGAGCAGGGAGATAATCTGAAGAATGGTGATTTAACAGTTGAGAACAGGAGGAGGGTAAAAAACTTCTTAGACTAGCCTGTAACAAGACAACCAGTTTAAAAATTTGAAACTGTTGGAAACTTGCTTCAAATCAGGATTGCATTTTACACATACAAACGCATACCAATATAGACACTATTTCAACTGTTAACATCCACCTTCAAGCTTCCCTTCCTGTAAGTCATCCCTATCCACTGTCATCAGGTTCAGGCTGAAAAGTATTCAAATCTCATATCTGGCAAATTATAGTACACTAATCATTCCATCAATTCTCATATCGCTGGCTGTAGTGTGAATTTTATTGAAAATAGCAACACAGTAAAGGATTGCTCAATTTGTGCATCTGAAAAATTTCAGCAAATCTTTAGTATGATGGCAGATAATCTAATTCCTCATTCAAATTACAGTTAAGCAGATAAATTAGAAACTGTATCTTTCTACTGTGGAAGGAAAAGTCAGGAACATCATTCCTGGCAGCCAATTCAAACTGAGACCAAGAATCATAATCCAGAACATTCATGTCATAAGGGCATTGCAGCTATTGACATTATTACAAATATTAACCCCATTAATCTTGTTTTAATACATGGATGATTTCACAAAAATGTAGAATATTTGGTATTTTATACAGATTTAATTATATTCTAAATAAATGTTTTTCAAAAGTGCACAACAAGCAATGGTGATCCAAAATGAGTCATATCAGTCTTTACTGGACTGGAGCAAGAAATATCACATCCATATAGTGATAATTTACTGCAGTCCTGAAAACATCTCATCATGTACATTCGATAGTAATTTTAACACAAAAGCATATCTTGAAGTTGCATTTTCATATCATCATTGCTGCATTCTATTTCACTTTTGAATGTAGCTGTGGAGAGAAGATACATCAACAAAAGGAAGAAAAAGTGAAAAACTGTAAAACTGTACACCAGACTGAATGTAGTGACAGGATCTGTATTTAGTTCTAACTACTCTCTATATAAGGAATGACTTGTCATGATGTTATCACCTTGACAGTGCCTATACGAAGTCAGTTTCTACACCACAGGATGAGCATAGTCAAATACGCATTTGGTGAACTTGGTCAACATTTTAATAAAGCTAACTAGGTTTACTTTGAAGACCTATTTAAAATCAAAAAGCTATCCATTATACATGTTACATTATGGAAAAAATAACTTCACATTTAACTCCATAGCATAAAAAAATCACATACATTTTCTAACATAATCATATTACATACAGAATTGGTCAGATGCAAACTGCGCAATTGTTCAAGCAATTGAATGCCTCTGTAGATTAAAGTTCTAATTATTAGTTACATACCTCTAATAACTACTCAAATGCTGTAACAGTGAACCAACTAACATTGTATATGAATGAATACTCTATTTCACAGACAATGAAACAATAAAATTTCCCACAGTATCTACCATAGTATTACGTTTCTACTATGGCTGTATTACAGGAACCATTAGTAATGAAATTGTATAGCTTATCAGTCTGCCTTTGAAAAGCAGCAACTAGACTAAAAGGAATATGTGTATTGATAAAAGTTGACAAATCCAAAGAAATTGATTTAGCTACCAAAGTTGTTATATGGTTAAATGCATGGTCCGGGGAATTCAAGCATGTGATATAATGAATTTTTAATATGTTCTTTGCCCATTATTTCACAAAAGATCTATCTGAATCTCTTCTAAATGAGAGTAAACAGTACCCTGATGATAAAGAGACTGTATTAGAGTTTGCAATCAAGGCTTTGCCTCATCACTGCGTATGGAACATTTCTGCATTTGGACTCTTGGCCAGCCAGGTACCAAAACCATGGTGCGCTAATGATGATTTCAGTAAACCTTTAGCTTCTTGATATGACTTTGCCATCACCTGGAAAGAATGAAAATTAAAGCAGTGAGAATATTAGTATTAGGAATCCAAATTAACATGGAAAATACTGGAAAATGTAATAAATGATAGGAAAGGTGAAATATAATAAACAAGGTATTAACTTGTCTTTCACTTCAAAATACAGACTGCTCAGCTATGTATTCCTTGTGACTTCAATGGAAAATATTGTAAAAGTTTAAAAAAAATGCAGCTGCTTAGTGATTGTCTTTCAACTAATTACTCACATAAAACAAGATCTGAAAAAGTGAACACTAAATGAAGTTCAAATTAGTTTCCATATACAAATAAAAATTGCAATTTCAAGAGGTACACAAAGTGCAATACCATCAAAATATTGTAGTTGACTTTGTCAAAATTGAAGAAAAGTAATGTTCATGTATTAACCGAAGTAATCTCCATATTTATTTCCGGGTTAGCAGTTAGGGAAAGTTAAACTGTTTAAGCACATTTTATATTGTTTTACAAAAGCTGGATTCTTGATTATTCATTAAATTGTATTTTTGGGATGTTTTACCTTAGTAATTATCTTTTACTACGCCTTCCTAAACAATTTTCCTTGGTTTACTGCAGTGTATTGTTCCAATCCAGGAATATGATTGATGTGGCTAGTGAAGCCTTTAGCAGAAACAAGTAAATTTGAGATTGGGAGTAGATAAGCAGAAATCAAGCACAAGTAAGTGGCCATGGTGGTGGAGAGGTGTAGAGCAGAAACCTTAGCAGCAGTTGAAATAGGGACCTGAGAACCCAAAAGTGTCAGACAGGGATGTAGATATTTCAGGATTAGCCAAGATACAGAGATAGAAACTAAGTGAATTAAAATGACAGACAGTCTTAATCTGTGACTTAAACACACACAAGTACAATATGGCTAAAAATGGGAAAAAACATAGCTTAGATGCAAAAGAAATCTCTTTTTCCAGCAAGAATAAAATTTTGGTTACTATCAGCTAACTATATTGTTGTTACTTTTCATACAGGAGCTCACGATACAGAACTTATAAATAAGATTTCCAACCACAAGGAGCATTACCATAGCATGATAAATCCAATGATATCAAGAGTGATACAATTTAACATTATATGATCTGAGATTTTAGTCATACCAAGTCAGACACTATGTCTTTATTAGTCCTATGATGTCAGACATGTTTTTAAAAACAGCTCAATTCACAGGCCCCTTGGCTTCAGATAACTCCGCCTTTTTTTCCTTGGAGCGACGGAGGATGAGAGGTGACCTGATAGAGGTACATAACATGATGAGAGGCACTGATCATGTGGAGAGTCAGAGGCTTTTTACTGAGGCTGAAATGGCTAGCACAAGTGGGCACAGTTTTAAAGTACAGAGGAGATGTCAGGGGTAAGTTTTTTTTTTATTATGCAGAGAGTGGTGAGTGTGTGGAATGGGCTGCTGGCAACAGTGGTGGAAGTGGATACAACTGGGTCTTTTAAGAGACTCCTGGACAGGTACATGGAACTCAGAAAAATAGAGGGCAATGGGTAACCCTAGGTAATTTCTACGGTAAGGACATGTTCGGCACAGCTTTGTGGGTCGAAGGGCGTATTTTCTGCTGCAGGTTTTCTGTGTTTCTCTAACTCCAGGAAACAGAGACACAACTATGAAGGCAGCCAAGTGAGGGGCTATCCTTATTGTAGGACTGCAGCTAACTAAGGGCTCTATTAGAAACATTCTAATCAAACATCTCAACTTATAATAAGTGCAGAAGAACATCTTAACTATAGCATTTCCTACTCAGAAGAAAATCCAAGATCTTTATTCCTATTAGCATCCAATTATAAATCATAATTCAAAGCAGCTAAGTAATGAGAATATGGAACATCTAACAACCCAAATCATTTCACCTTTTTTGCCTGAAACTGCATGAGTCACCAGGGGATGGATTTTGATGTACTGTAGTAATTAGGTAGATGATGGATCCTGCTATCATCATGCAATCTGCCAAATTACAGCAGAAAGTTGTCAATTCATCACCGATAGTTGAGCCTTATTTGTATGCAGTCAGTGAAATGGAAACCAGAACTAGGTCACTGTATTAGGTTAGGGAAGATATGAACGTATATTAATATAATACCCTGGGTAAGATTTCTACTGCTATGTTGCAACGTATTTTTATTTTACAAGTTTTCTGTAAAAGCAGTGTGCCCTGCTAGTATGAATGTTTTGGCTTTGGCTAAAGATAAGGAACCATGTTGTCCAACTTAGGAATGTTGTGTCAACCAATCCAGATTATCTTGGTACATATTGAAATTTTCAGCTCAGTTGGTTGCCTTGGAACATTTGAGAGAGCTAGACAGGGATGAGATTTCTGAAGGACAGTAGTCTGGTTTGTGGTCTTTTGGCAGGAGCTGCGGAGCGGGGCATAAGGGAAGATGCTTGGCAAATGCCATTTGAAGGAGAGACCCTGTTGGAAGAAGTGCTTTGTGCGAAGAAATGGTTCTAAGGAGGAAGTGCCGATACTCCTGAGTTAGCCAGTTCATTTGAGATGATCTTCGAGGCAAGTTCAAACTGTGACTGGTGCCTTTCACACAGAACACGGGTTTGAGTGAGTAAAAATCGCTACAGAAATGAGCTCCAACGCTTATGTGTATATTGGACTGGTTTAACTGTAATGGGCTCTTTTGTCTTTCTTTTCTTTTCCTATTAACTGTTTGATAAAGTAAAAAAATTGGTAAATATATTTCCTTTATAATTTTATGCTAGTGTATAAACTGCCATTTCTTGGTGACCAATAATTGTGTATGGGCAATATTTGCAGAGCATTCGTTACAATCAATGTTCCTTAACCAGAACATCCTAACTTTCCTGTTTGGTGAACCACAAATCATACCAAACCTAGACACATACTGCTTATGAAAGGTGGTCTTCTTACTGCCAAATCATGTAGTCATTAGCAGAGCTAGTTAAAGAGCCAAGTTTGTACACGAGTGCAGTGAGTGGGCGCCTTAGGATGGCTCGTCCGGAGCTCGGATGCTGTGTGAATGCTGTACAAGGATTGATTAAACAATTCATTTGTCTGTTAAGTCAGAGCTTAAACTAGTATTTGTGGAAAGTGAGGTGCATCATAGTTAAGATACGTTATTATGGATGCCATGGGGATCAACGTCTGGTGTAATACAAAGAGTGCTTGTATTCTGAGCAGGGTGGATGTCCCAATTCCTGAAAAAATGCTACTTAGAGCAATGAGTTCTGTAAAAGCATTGGGGAAAGTTACATTGAATGAATGGTGCTTTGATCAATCAGCTGGTACGGATGTCATGTTAATCCAGACTCCCAGCGACTAGACTGAAGACATACTGCCGATAGGATAGGAGCACCTGGAGAGGCAGGGCCATGGCCAGTTCATATCTCTAGAGAAAGGGGGAAAGCGTAGCTGAGGGTGAAGCTCTTAAAGACAAGTTGTTTTTGTTTCTGCAAAGTGAGGAAAAGGAGCTGTCTGATGTGGGACGTCAGTTAGTCCTTCAGTTGTTGATTTAAGTTCTGAGCTGGCTTTGGCCATCACATCACTGGTTAATAAATGCCAAAGTGTACCTGCAGAGAAACAAAGTTATCACAGGCTGAGAAACATGGATAGGAGTTGTGTTCTTTTGACTGCTATTAGTGGAAATAAAACTGACTTACCTAGCCTCAGCATAAATATAAATTTCAGACTTAAAGCACACTAACTCCTTAATTTGTGCATATTTTAAAAGATTAAATGACTGTTTAAATAACTGAATTTGATTTCTACCCTAGAAAATTTAGTCTAAATTTAGAAAATTAAGAGCTACAATTAATATCCATGAGCAAAAGAATTCATATAAATTTTATTGTTAAATATTTTCTTAAATAGAATTTAATTTTACCTTTGCTGCATGATATGTTGGAACTGCAGTCAGATCTTCTCGATTTGCTTCTTTAGCAACAAGATAAAAGCGACTGAGCATGGCTGCTTTGCATAATCGACTGGTCATGGAGGTACCACTTTTAAATGGCGAACTTAAAAACAAAACAAAGAACATATTTTCCCTAAAAGGGCAATACACATTCAAATTGCGGTTACTTCAGTTACTTCTGTTCTTTGCGAATGCTATCATAGTAATAAACAAGAGAATATCTGCAGACACAGGAAATCCAAGCAACACACACAAAATAGTGGAGGAACTCAGCAGGCCAGGCAGCATCTATGAGAAAAAGTACAATCGATGTTTCAGCCTGAAATGTTGACTGTACTCTTTTCCAATAGATACTGCCTGGCTGAGTAACAGGAACTAGGAGTTTAATTTCACCCTCCAAAGTGTAAAGATTTTAAAGATTAGCTTTATTTGTCAGAGTGGTGACGACTGGAGAGTCAGTGACAGCCCGGAGAGATGGCAACCAGGGCAGAATGGGCTGGCAATCCAATCTGCGTCCTCTGAGAGGAGGACCCCCACAAAAGCCACAAAGAATCTAAGGAAAAGATACCCCCAGGTGTGCCCGAGGGTGGGGGGGGGAGGATAAGCACCCCAGTCGGATGGATACAACGACATCAGACCCAGGCAATGAACAAACGACGATGAGGAAGCAGTGTGCATGTGGCAAAATCTGCAAGAACGACCGCAGCTTGAAGATCCACCAAGCGAGGAAGAAGTGTTTGGCGGGAGCAGGAGCAGCACAACGCACAGGTGTCCAACCTGGTGAAACGAAGGAGGGGCCAGGCCCGAAGTCACCCCATAGTGCCCGGAACCTCCAAGTGTTGAAAACTAATCCCTCGAACATGAAGTCTAACAGGAGGTGGATCAAATAGCCTGCAGCTAACATGACTTCACTGTGGAAGCAGTTTGATGAAGATGTTAACCAAATTCTGGAGGCAACGGCGAAGGGAGGGGTTGATAGGAAGCTGCAAGCCATGACAACAATTATTGTCAGTATTGCAGCTGAACGGTTCGGAGAAGAGGAGAAGGAAGGCTCCAAAACATCTTACTCGAAGAACCAAAGAGCATTGAGGATCCACAACATCAGGCAGGAGATGAAAGCGCTGAAGTCCCAATACAAGGAGGCAGGAGAAGAGGAGTGCATTGGCTTGGCCCAGCTGATGTGCATACTACGAAAGAAGATCAGGGTCCTCCCCCGGGCAGAGTGGCATCAGAGGCGGCGTCGTGAAAGGGCTTGAAAACATGCTGCCTTTATCACCAACCCCTTCAAGCTCACCAAGGAGTTGCTGGGGGAGAAGCACAGTGGGAAACTGGCCTGTTCGCAGGAAGACATAAACCAACATCTGAAGAAGATATATAATGATCCTGAAAGACAGACAGCAGGAGTTGGGAGAGTGCGACATCCTAATAGACCCACCTGAACCGGATGTGCAGTTCGACATGTCAGAGCTGCAACTAAAGGAAGTCAGAGAGGTCGTCCGCAAAGCAAGGGCAAGCTCGGCTCCAGGACCAAGCAACACCTCGTACAAAGTGTACAAGAACTGCCCCAAACTCCTGCTGCATCTGTGGAAGATCCTGGGAATCTTCTGGAGAAGGGGGAAGATCCCAGAACAGTGGAGAGTGGCTGAAGGGGTGTGGATCCCGAAGGAGGAAAATGCCACCCAGATAGATCAGTTTCGCATCATCTCCCTGCTGTGTGTCGAGGCGAAGATCTTCTTCAGTGCAGTTTCCAACCGGTTGTGCACCTACTTAGCAAAGAACACCTATATTGATACATCAGTCCAGAAGGGTGGCATTTCAGGGATGCCGGGCTGTCTGGAGCACATCGGTGTGGTGACACAGCTCATCAGGGAGGCCAGAGAGAACAAGGACAACCTGTCAGTGTTGTGGCTCGACCTGGCAAATGCATATGGCTCCATTCCACACAAGCTGGTGCAGCTCACACTGACCAAATATCACGTCCCCAGCAGAATCAGAGACCTTATCGCTGATTATTACAGCAACTTCAGGATGAGGGTCTCTTCAGGAGCAATTACATCAACCTGGCACAAGGTGGAGATCGGCATCATCAAAGGGTGCACTATCTCAGTGACACTGTTCTCCCTAGCCATGAACATGCTCACTAAGTCTGCTGAACCAGACTGCAGAGGGCCCAGACTGAATTCCGCTCAACAGCAACCACCTATCAGGGCATTCATGGATGACCTCACAGCCACCACAGGATCAGTTCCAGGCTGCTGGAGGATTCTGCAAGGGCTCGAAAAGCTGGTGGAGTGGGCCTGGATGCATTTCAAACCTGCCAAATCAAGATCGATGGTGCTGAGGAAAGGGAAGGTGGAGAACAAGTGCCCATTCAGCATCACAGGCACAGCCATCCCAACCATCACAGAAAAGCCAGTCAAGAGCTTAGGCAAGGTTTTTGACAGCTCTTTAAGGGACACAACATCCATTCAGGCAACCTGCACCGAGTTGGACGGCTGGCTGAAATCTGTGGACAAGTCTGGCCTACCTGGGAAGTTTAAAGCCTGGGTGTATCAGCATGGCATTCTTCCCAGAATCCTGTGGCCCCTCCTCGTCTATGCAGTTCTGATCTCGACAGTCGAAACCTTAGAGAGGAGGGTTAGCAACCACCTCAGGAGATGGCTTGGGCTGCCAAAGAGCCTGAGCAGCATCGCACTCTATGGACACCACAACAAACTGCAACTGCCCTTCAAATCCTTGGAGGAAGAATTCAAGGTAACAAGAGCCAGAGAAGTGCTACAGTATAGGGACTCAAGTGACCCAAAGGTGGCTGGAGCAGGGATCCATGTAAGTACTTGCAGGAAGTGGAGGGCAGAGGAAGCTGTTCAGGAGGCAGAGGCGAGGCTGCGTCACAGGAGGCTGGTGGGAGTGGTCACACAAGGCCGAGCTGGGCTAGGATCCTTTCCAACTCCCCAAATGGACACCAGAGGGAAGGAAAGGCGTCGTCTAGTTTAGGAGGAGGTGAGAGCAGTAGTGGAGGAGATGAGAGCCTGCAAGGCGGTGGGAATGAAGCAACAGGGAGCTTGGACAAGATGGGAGAATGTGGTTGAGAGGAAAGTGACCTGGGCTGATCTTTGGAAAGCCGAACCACACCGCATCCAATTTCTCATCCAGGCAGTGCACGATGTGCTTCCAAGCCCATCAAACCTGCACACATGGGGCAAGGCAGAGTCATCTGCGTGCCCACTGTGCTCCAAGAGAGGAACTCTGGAGCACATCCTCAGTGACTGTGCAAGGGCACTTGGTGAGGGACGGTACAGGTGGAGGCATGATCAGGTCCTGAAGACCATCGCTGAAGCGGTCAGTGCAGGAGTTGAGTGGGCGAAGCGGTCCCGACCCTCCAAGCAGACCATTGCCTTTGTCAGAGCTGGGGAGTAGCCAATACCTGCCAAAAGAACGTCTGCAGGCATTCTGATCTCTGCAAGGGACTGGCAGCTGTTGGTGGACCTCGAAGGGCAGCTGAAGTTCCCCAACCATATTGCAGCCACCACCCTGCGACCAGACATTGTCTACATTGAGTCTACTAAGCAAGTGGTGCTGCTGGAGCTGACAGTCCCATGGGAAGATAGCTTGGAGGAGGCCTTTGAAAGGAAGCTATCCAAGTACGCAGGACTGGTCAGCAACTGTCAGCAGGCTGGATGGAGAGCGAGGTGTCTCCCAGTGGAGGTTGGTTGTAGGGGATTCATAGCCCGTTCTTTAGTTAGGGCCTTCAGCATTTTGGGCATCGAGGGAGAGAGGAAGAGGAGAGTCATCCGCAGTACCACCGATGCGGCAGAGAGGGCCTCAAGATAGCTGTGGCTCAAAAGAGGGGAGCCACGGAGTCATAAGTAGATAGCCATCTGGACACAAGCTGGGGTCTGATCAGCCCCGGCTGGGTCACCTGGAGGAGGTTGTATGATATTGAAAGACCCGAAACACCCAATGATTCCAGGAACATCACTGAAGATGTGTCCAGAAGCATCAATAGATGTATGTACACAGCTGTCATATGTCCATCAATACATACAGTGAAATGCGTCATTTCCATCAAGGACCAACACAGTCCAAGGATGTGGTGGCTGCAGCCCACTATTATTGCCATGCTTCCAGCACTAACATATGCTCACAATTTACTAACCCTAATCCATACATCTTTGGAGTGTGGGAGGAAACCAGAGTACACAGAGGAAACCCATCAGGAGAATGTGCAAACTTCTTGCAGACAGCAGCAAGAATTGAACTCTGATCTTCCAATCACTAGCACTGTAAAAGCATTACGCTAACCACTACACTATTGTGCCATTCATTAACATTCAATAATAAATTATGTTTTACAATTTCATTGTTCATATTTTACTCATCTTGAAGCAAACCTGAAAATATAGACTTTAACAAACTAAGTTTCAAAAACAAATGCTGAATTCTACTCAGGTCAATTTTATTTGAGGCGCAGTTAGAATTCCCCACCTCAATTACTAATACTCTTCCAAAAGTACCTAGAACGTGCTCCAGAGCAACTTTACTGTATATCAATTAGTATACAGTTAGCATAATAATCTGCGGAATTCCTGATGGTTGACTTTTTAATTTCAGCTCTGTTTCTGAGAAGTCTCTCAGTTCTAGCTAATTTAACACTCACAACAAGCTGGAGGAACTCAGCAGGTCAGGCAGCATCCATGGAAATGATCGGTCAATGTTTCAGGCCAGAACCCTTCATCAGGACTGAAGGGAGAAGGGGTAGAGGCCCTATAAAGGTGGGGGGAGGGTGGGAAGGAGAAGGCTGATAGGTGCCAGGTGAAAAACCAGTAAGGGGAAAGATAAAGGAGTGGGGGAGGGAAAGCAGGGAGGGGATAGGCAGGAAAGGTGAAGAAGGAATAGGGGAAAGCACAATGGGTAGTAGAGGGAGGCAAAACTATGAGGGAGGTGATAGACAGCTGAGGGAGGGGGAGAATGAAACTGGGACGGGGGAAGGGAGGGGGAGGGAATTATGGGAATGGGGCTACATGGATCTTACAATTAGATTCTCCTTTTCACATGTCAAGTTCCTTTCCAGATACAACTAGCTATCCATAACCCTATCCATAAGCTGATAAATATCTATTCCTGAATATAACAAGACTACTAGAACTCTTAACTTTTCATTTTATGCATTTGGTAAACCATGCTGCTATAGTCATATTGAACAGCCTCCCTATAATCTTTATTCACATTTATGTGTGGGTTGCGCTACTCAAAAAGTAGGTATGCCTGTAACATCTCATCTGAACTTCATATTTGCCCAATTCTGTCACTAACCACTCCAAAATTCTGGTTACAACCTAAGCTCAGACCACTTCAAACAGCAGGAAATCATATCAGCCTGCTGTTCATCATGACTCAGTGATCATTTCCACAGTCATCCCATCCAAACTCATGATCAAGCTTCAAGGCTTGGGCCTCTGTACCTCCCTTTGGAACTGGATACTCTACTTCCTCATTGGCAGACCTCAAAGAATTGGTAACACCTCCACCTCGATGGTCATCAACATGGATGCATCTCAACATTGGGTGCTTAGCTCCATGCTCTTTTGAATACACACAACTATGTGGATAAAAACAGCTTAAATGCAACCTTCATATTCACCGATAATACTACAGCTGTTGGACAAATCACAGGTGGCAATAGGTTAGCTTACCAGAGCAGGATAGGACATCTGGTTGAGTGATGGAGCAACCTCTTGCTCAAAGCCAGCAAAACTAAAGAGTTGATTGTTGACTTCGGGAAGAGGAGGGAGAGTGAACATATGCCAGTCTACACTGGGGGATGGGGTGGGGAGAAAGAATATCAAGGGTGGAGACAGACAGCAACTTAAAAATTCCTGGGTGTTAGCATACTGAACAACCTAGCACATAGATGCAATTATGAGGGAAGTGTATCAACACCTCCATATTCTAACGAGGTTCAGCTTGTCACAGAACACTAACAAATTTCTACAGGATATATTGCTAAAAGTATCCTGATTCGATGAATTATGTCCTGGTAGGGTAATTCAAATGCACAGGAACAAGCTGCAAAGAGCAGTGGACTCTACTGCAGATTTCCTCAAATTTGCATATGCTGGAATTTCAAGCAACACATATCAAAGTTGCTGGTGAACGCAGCAGGCCAGGCAGCATCTGTAGGAAGAGGTACAGTCGACATTTCAGGCCGAGACCCTTCGTCAGGACTAACTGAAAGAGGAGATAGCAGGAGATTTGAAAGTGGGAGGGGGAGATCCAAAATGATAGGGGAAGACAGGAGGGGGAGGGATGGAGCCAAGAGCTAGACAGTTGATTGGCAAAAGGGATATGAGAGGATCATGGGACAGGAGGCCCAGGGAGAAGGAAAAGGGGGAGGGGGGAAAAACCCAGAGGATGGGCAAGGGGTATAATCAGAGGGACAGAGGGAGAAAAAAGAGAGAGAGAGAAAGAATGTGTGTATATAAATAAATAATGGATAGGGTACGAGGGGGAGGTGGGGCATTAACGGAAGCTAGAGAAGTCAATGTTTATGCCATCAGATTGGAGGCTACCCAGACGGAATATAGGTGTTGTTCCTCCAACCTGAGTGTGGCTTCATATTTACAGTAGAGGAGGCCGTGGAGAGACATATCAGAATGGGAATGGGATGTGGAATTAAAATGTGTGGCTACTGGGAGATCCTGCTTTCTCTGGCGGATAGAGCATAGGTGTTCAGCCAAACGGTCTCCCAGTCTGCGTCAGGGTCTCGCCAAAGTATAGAAGGCCGCATCGGGAGTACCGGGCACAGTATATCACCCCAGCCGACTCACAGGTGAAGTGTCACCTCACCTGGAAGGACTGTCCAGCTCTTGGCTCCATCCCTCTCCCTCCTGTCTTCCCCTATCATTTAGGATCTCCCCCTCCCACTTTCAAATCTCTTGCTAGCTCCTCTTTCAGCTAGTCCTGATGAAGGGTCTCGGCCCGAAACGCTGACTGTACTTCTTCCTATAGATGCTGCCTGGCCTACTGCGTTCACTAGCAACTTTTATGTGTGTTGCTTGGATTCTAATGCACATCCTTTCCCATCACTGGTAGTATCAATGGGAGGCACTGCCTCAAGACGGCAAATTCTATCAATGATCCCACCATTTGGGAGTAGAAGTGATAACTACAACACAAGGCATTAGACATGAATCCCCATCAGCTAATGTGGGAAAAAGCATTATTAACAATATACATATCAAGTTCAGTATAATATAAACATACGAAGGCAGCATTGGTATCAATTTTAAAAAAAAGTTGACTTGAGTGTTCCCCCTAAATGAAATGTATTGCATTGGAAATTGTATACACTGAAACAAAATTAATTCACTCAATTTACTTCAGTTTTTGGGGTACTTTACCTTTCAGCGATCTTTCCTGTTGTACCATTCACCACCTCTATTAACCCATCTGATTGAGACCAATTTAGACTGAGAGATTTACAAACGACATCTGACTGGTAGGGATAAGCAGTCTCCGTAAGGCTTATATGTGGTTTGCTGACAATATAGAAATCTGGGAGCTTTGATGTCAGTGAATCATCAATGCGCTGTTTAATTGCAACCTCCACACCTCGTGTGTCTAAACAGTTTGCATCACCTGGAAGATTAACATGTGTTATTACAAACATTGAGGAACAAACAGCTGTCTTTCAGGCAGTGCGCAAAATACAGGAAAGATTTAACAAACTCAGGAGGAAATTACTGGGTAAGATTTTTAGTTAGACTTTGGCTGTAACAACTTTATTTTTTGACTTAACAAAAGCTGTGGTCAAATAGATGGAAGTGAATACGAAATGTTTCCTACTTTGGGATTCAGAGATCCATTTCTGCAAGTCACAAACACATAATTTGCTTGTACTGAAACAAAAGCCAAATTCTACTCAAAAGATTAAGCTGTTACATCCTAATAACTGTAGTCAAGTTTTGTTTACTTTACTCACTATGGATTGCAAAACATATCCAGCTCAGTGCTTTTGTATTTATACAGCTATATCTTTCATTCTTAAATTTTAGATAAATAGGGAAATACATTTACCTCATGCATATTTCATGGTCTCAGGACATCCGAAAATGATTTGCAATTAAGCAAATTTGGAGTATACTTATAGAAAGACATACCAGCTATTTTTCTACAAATAATGACCAAATGTTCTGTGTTAGGTAATTTTGAGTGAAGGATAAATATTAGTTAGTAGGTACAAAAATTTTTCTTTACATCTCTACCAAAAGCACAATAGGAAATTATATTCACCAGATAAAGCAGATAGACCATTGTCATATGACTTATCCTAAAGACAGCAGTCCTTCACTTATATCGTAGAATCTCTGTACAAAGATTTTCATATTGTGATCTGAGGCAATCTTTTCACTTAGATGCAAAGGTGTCACCACTGAGCAGAGGCTGACACAATAACTTAAATATCACTTGATTGAAGTACTTCACACTGAGATTATTCTTTCTAATAGATTAAGAAATTTCTAAGGATGGCGACATGCTAGAGTGAATGTAATCTACTGAAAATAGCCACAGTGTGTAATATAGTAAGGAAATGGAGGCTTCATCCCACCAAATTTGTGCCAACCTACCAAAAGCACCCTTAAAAAACAGCATCCTAGTTAACAAATTGTCGACGTCAAAATGACAGGTGGCTTTATTTTCTACATCATGATTAGCAGAGTATCAATTTCTTATGGATTAAAACAAAAAACTTACCAATAAGAATGCTGCTAATATAAATGGGTTCAATAAAATGACTAAGCAGTGCCCCCTGAATTCCAAGAACCTCCCAACGAATAAGTTTGTCACTGGCAGACATGCTACACATTCTGGAACCAGTTACTTCAGAACTGCAATGACTAACTGAGTACACTTTTCCATCCCAAATAACATGAAGTTCCATTTCTTTGTTCGTATGGTATGTAGATATTGAATGAGGAGCCAAGTGCCTGTGTAAAATTAAAAATGCATTTTTCTATTACAAATAAGAATAATTCAAATAATGTGAAAACAAGTGAATCAGCAACCATAAAAGGGAAAGTCTGCTTACATTCAAGTTATTAATCTATCAAAAGTAATAACTGGATTAATAAAGCAAGTCTCACAGGGCTGAGATAGAGAAAGGTGGTGACATTTTTCAATCACTGGCAAACATTGTAGCAGCAGGAACTCTGAAAACCATTGGGAGGAATTGTGGAGATCCTAAATACCAAAAGGGTTTGTACATTATAACAAGAACATATGCTCCAAAAGCAAGGCCAGCACACCAAAAAGAAGAACAGCCAACAACCTCCTCTGACCAATTTCTAATTTAACTGGAACTATCAAAGTATTAAAATAATCTTGCCTAGAAGCTCAAAAATATGATTACTTTATTTCTTCCAATCTCCACAATTCCCATAGCATTCATATTCACACATTTTATGTACGCATAAAACAACTGATATGCAAGGATCTGCATCCATCTTGTTAAACTCTAAGAATTTTCGTTGTTTTATTTAGGTCATCATTCCTTTTCCTAAACTTGAGAGCAGTGACCCTACCATATAATACACAAAATCCAAATTCAATATTTGATGGATCATTAATAGAATAACATCAAATAGTCTTAAAAAATGTGTTCATCTAGTTCCAATGGTGCCAGATTAAGAGTTTTAAGATACCATCAGATCTTCTAGGCATCACAACTTGTGTATATCACCAATCTCAGCCAGACTGTGCACCATGGTAGTATAGCAGTTAGAGTAATATTACAGCTCGGGGAGGAGTTCGAAGTGATTTTCCAGCACCCTCTGTAAGGAGTTTTTGTATGTCCTCCCCATGGAACTCATGGGTTTTCTCATGGTGCTCCGGTTTCCTCCCACAATCCAAAGATGTACCAGGTAGGTTAACTGGTCATGGTAAATTGTCCCATGATTAGGTTAAGGTTAATTGTGGATGTCGGGAAATGTTGCGGCTTGAAAGGCTGGTAAGGCCTACTCAACATTGTATCATTAAGTAAAGATGGGGGTTTTGTTTCAATCTCAGTCCAGTGACCTCCATGACAGTAAAAATAAAATGCAATACCAACACTTCGGAAGTGCAAGAAAACTCAGAAAATTCGTTATGCAACCATACAAAAATCCCAATGGTTCAGCATTTGGTCTGCCAGGTGACATTTATCATGTTCTCTGGCCTCGTGCCCAGGCCCAAGCTCCTGCAAAACTCACTTGGTTCTACTGGTGCAATTTCCTTGAAACTTACTGGAATGCAAATTTTTAAATATACATTAGATGCTATCTCATAATTCCGAAAATCTGTAGGTCTTGTCTCAATGTTCCAAGCATTCTAAATTAAGAGTTTTACTGTGCCACTAATGACAGGATCTCCGGGAAGGAAAGTGCACCCCCCAACCCCTGCTCCAGTTACATTTGTACATAACTGGATAGTTAGTCATCCTGACACAATTGCTAATTTAGATTAAATTACCATGTTCTGCCAGTTATTTTGTTTTAACTATGTACATTCATCATTATATATCCAGCAAAGGGTGACCATCATCACTTTTGCTTTTAGTTGGTCTGAATCCACAAGGCTCCAATCTTGTGCTGAATAATTCCATAAAATATTTGTCCCGGATTCCCTTTTATCCAGGTTCTTGCTTATCTCATTTAAATAACAAGAACTCAGAACAATTCTTTGCAAAACTGAAGTTCTACAACGAAGTGGTTTTAACACCTTCATTTAGACTGCTGAGCTAAAGCAGAAGAATAGTTTTTTGATAGTTCAACAGCATGCCACAGATAATGGAAGAAATGGTTCAGGGCAGATTGCACTGGTTGTCTGTGACAAAATTAACATTCAACAGTTTTTAAAAACAAGGTTGACAAAATCATCCCCAAGCTCCCAAAATAATTCAGAAATGCAGCAGATAATTGCACCTTCAAAAGTCACTGCAAAACCACAGATGATCTTGATAACATAATTACCAAATGATTTATGCCCAAAAAAGCTAGTGTATATATAGATGGAAGATTTGTACATTGAAAAGAATTTGTCATAGACTTTAATAAATTTAAAATGATAAAGTTTTGCAGATACATATTATTAAACCAATAACCTCAATATAGGTTATTCCCCCATTACAACCATTCAGGTTATGGAAAAGGAAGGAATTTGCAAATTACCACACAAAATTTTTGAGATACAGAATAAAAATATTGCCCTCAAAGAAATACATAAATCAATACAAAACTGATCATTAAACTTGTGGTTCTTGATATACATGGAGATAACAGGGCTTTGGACCATGGAAAAATGTGATACAGACTGTTTTCTATGAATGTAACTGTTATACCCCCGCTATGTGGTAAATACCTGGAAATTGAATGGAGAAAGTTGAAAATACTCAATAGGCTTTACAGGAATTACCTTTTAAGCATACATAGTTTAAAGATTTTGGAACAACTCTCAATTAAATTAGTACTTACTGTATTACAATCCTCAACCAAAAATACATGAAAATAAGAAAAATACTTAATCTGGATGGAACTATTTCATATACAACTTTGGAAGATTATATTAACTTATTATATTACTTGTCATGGCTACTTACAGCTGTTTGATCTGAGCAGACCCTTTTGGCAGTTGATTCAAATAAAGGTGGAAGTTTGTATGATCCTTAACAGTGAGAACTTTTCGTCCAGAATCAATGCAAAAAATGGACTGGCTCACCACATCAGGATTTTTGTTGTAGAACATAAGGAGATGCCTGTAGAGATATCTACAAAGTGTACAAGGATGTATGAAACAGTGACTCTCTATATTATCTTCCACTGACACAAATTCTCTGCAACTGGTTTATGTCTGGACTACACACAAGAAAATAATTGAAAGTAAATGCAACATTAGATACCATGTGAAATAGGGCCATGAAACTACATTTAAAAAACAATCTACCAGATGCAAATAGGGTAGGTTAGGTTATAAATACTTACTCCAGGGAATCTAACATAAGCAACTATGTGTCCTAATACAAATGGGCGAGCCTTACTTTATAGAATATTTTGTAAATTTACTATTTACACTAAAAGGGTTTAACGAAGGCATTTATACTTTCAGGGCAATCTTAAGGTACTTAAGATTGCCCTGAAGAGTGAATAATTTTATTTTATTGATATATATTGCTCTGAGCTAATTAGGAGACAGGAATCTTGACCCATTACATCTACTCTGTTGTTCTATAAGATTACGACTAATCCTCTATTTTAACACTCCTTTCCCTCTTGATATCCATACATTATATTGTATCAACTTAAAAATATGAGCCTCCACATTCCTCTGGAATAAAGAATTCCATTTAAGAAGAATTTTCTCACCTAAATTCAAAACTTTGGTCTCTTTTCTTGAGATCATAAGCTATCAGTTTTAGATACTTCAACTAAACAGAACACTGAGCACCTTCTCTGTCAAAACCTCAATAATATTTCACTAACAAAATTCCACCATACAGAAGACACACTCCAAAGATGATATTAAAAAGACATCTTCACGTACTATTACAAAGAGCTGAGGCAGGGTAGAAGATTGACCCAAAGGATAACAAAAATAAGGCTACCCAAAGGGAGAAAATAAAATGAGAGTAAAATATCAAAAATATAAAAGTCTGTTAGAACTATTACATATGCAGTGAAATCCAGTTAAATGGGACAAATTGGGACCAGTACATTTTGGCCCAATTAAGCAACTGCCCCAATTAGCCAAGGTTTAATGGAAAAAGTTAAGGTACAGTATAAAAAATGAAAAACTAATTTAAACTAAGTAACAAATTATGTATTTAAATTAAATACAGAAGAAATTAAATGTAGATTAGTTCTTAATAGTTATTGATGGAGAAATTCATCCAGTGTACGCCACTGTGTTCTTCTGATTGATACTAAATAAACAAAACTAGCACAGACTCCTAGTGCAGATATTGGACTACCTTCACACACTGCTTTCAATGATTGTATCCTCCAAATCTTAGTTTTCATTATAACAATCAAGGTGATTGTCGATAACCTTCAAATTTTCATAGTTCCTAACTTGCTGATGCAGTAAAATAATTTAATTTTCACTCCTGGCCATTTCTCGCTTCGCCAAGCCTGAATGCTTGAAACCACAGTGAGCAAAATAGTTCAGACTTGCATTACTGCTTATTTCTCACCAAACATCCGACAAAAATCACTACTTTTTGAATATAAACACACGCAACTATTTTAAAAGAACTGCGTGCTCTAATCACAATGTAGTGTCTTAACGGCCACACAAGTGTACTTGACTGACGCTAGTTAGAAAATGTTAGGGAACAGACACATGCCTCAATGAAGCAGCAAAGTGTCCCAAATAAACAGAGGGAATCCTGGCTATTTTCTCAATTAGTTTTTGTTCTTTAAGCATTGTCCCAAATAAGCGGCTGCCCGATTAACCGATGGCATAATTAACTGGATTCCACTGTATATATACACATAGGGAAAAAGAAATTAAAGTCAGTTGAGATAGAAAAGAGTAAATTATATAGATGTTACGTGAATATATTTTATTTGCCTTCACAACTGAAGACACTAAAAGATTAACAATACTGGGATATGAAAACTATGGAAAATAATTAAAAAATTAAAACAATATTGTTCATCTTCCTTACATTTATTCAAGTGAGGATGTTCTAAACTGGCAAATCTTTACAAGGCAGCCTTTGCAGCCTGAGAGCCAGAAGCCTTCTGGAGATTTGTACTACACATTTGGTCTTACAGAATGTTTGTAAAGAGACAGATTAAAGCCACCCAGCACATTTCCTTGAAGATAACGATAGAATATAACAGCACAGTTCAGGCCCTTTGGCCCACAATGTTGTACTAACCTTTTTACCTACTCCAAGATCAATCACCTGTCATAACACCACTCTATATGACTAGTAAGTGAAGTTTTAATACATCAAAGATGCTATAGAAATAGAAGTCATTGTCCTAGCATCACAATAGTATACACATAAAGTAACAATGGGTACTTTCTCTTCCCACAGCCTTTTTTTTAAAAAAAACACATCACCATTATTTTCACACTTCTATCAAATTGCTCCTCCAAAAAGTTTGGAGTAAATTATCAAAGTTACATATATGTCACCAAATACAACCCTGAGATTCACTTTCTTGCAGGCATACACAATAAATCCAATAACCATAACAGAATTAAAGAAAGACTGCACCAACAGGGCGGACAACTTCTGCACAAAAGATAACACACTTTGCAAATAAAAGATGAAAGGAAAAATAATAGCAGTAAATAAATACTCAAATAATATTGAGAATACAAGGTGAGGAGTCCTTGAAGAGTCCATAGGTTGTGGGAACAGTTCAGTGATGGGGCAAGTGAAGTTGAGTGAAGCTATCCCCTCTGGTTCAAGAGCCTTCAAAATACTTCCTTAAAAAACTAATATTAATAAAAAGTGTATTATTTTGTCAAAAGGAAAATTTCCATTTCAGAGTTAAAATAATTCAAGCAAATTTACTGCCAATTAAGTATTTGTTTTAAAAGTACATGTATAATTGTAACATAGAAAATGAAACAACCTACATACTTTAAACAAGATCTGAAGAAGGATCTTCAATATACATTATTAAATTGGCTTCTCTTTCCATCGATGCTGCCTAGCCTAACTGAGTGTTTTTGTAATACTATTTAAGGTCTTACAAACAAGAAATAATCAGAACACTCATTTCTGTGGTATTGGGTGAAGAATAAATATTGGCGTTAATACAAATGGAGAATTTGTTATTACAGTTAAAGTTGTACAGCATCAAAAGAGATCTCTAGGCCCAATACATCAATGATGACCATCATGCCTATCCATAATGACCCCATTTGCCTGCATTAAATTCCATATACAGTACTGTGCAAAAGTCTTAGGCACATATATATAGCTAAACTACCTAAGACTTCTGCATAGTACAGCATATTATGTCTTTTTGGTTACCAAATAACACTTAATACTACAGAGCCAATACAAAGCTAAATAGTCTTATTTCTGTTTCCCAGCCACCTTCCTATTTTAACCAACATCAGTGCTGTGCAAGTCTTAGGCACCCTAATTATTATATGTGCCTAAGATTTCTGCACTGTACTGTAACTCTATGTTCTCTTCATTCAACTGCCTATCAAAATGCTTTCTAGAAGTTGTTACTGTTCCTGCCTCCACCAGCCCCTCTGGCAGCTCATTCCAGATACCAACCATTCTTTGAAAAAACTTCCCTTCAGTTCTTCTTTAAACCTCATCCCCCTCACTTTAACCCTATGACCCTCGTTATAGACTGCCCTACTGACACTGGCCATCTACTCTTTCTATGCCTCTCAAAATCTCCTGTACTGTTATCATATTGTCTCTCAGCTTCCTCCTCTTCAAGGATAACAGATCTAGCCTATCCAATCACTCCTGATGACGCAAACCCTCCAGTCTGGGCAACATCCTTGTGATTCTTATCTATATCCATTCTAGCATATTCACATCCTTTCTGCAGACTAAAATTTCCAAACCACACTGTGTTCCCATTTTCAGGGAATTACGTACTTGTGCCCGATAGTTTTGCTGTTTCAATAACACTCCCAAAGACATGCCATTCACTACATGTCCTGCCTTAGTTGAACCTTCCAGTCATTTAGACCATAAGATATAGGGAGCAGAATTAGGCTATTCTGCCCATTGAATCTACTCTGCCCTCCATCATGGCAGATTTATTATACCTCCCCATAACCTTTTACACACTAGCTAATCAAGAACCTACCAACCTATGTTTTAAGTATATCCAATGACTTGACCTCCACAGCCTTCTGTGGTGATGATTTGCACAGATTCACTGCCCTCTGTTCTAAATGGGCATCGCTCTATTCTGAGGCTGTGTCCTCTGGCCCTAGATACCCCCCCAGTATAGGAAACATCCTCTCCACACCCACTCTATCTATGCCTTTCAATATGTAATAGGTTCCAATGAGATCCCACCACATTGTTCTAAACTCCAGCAAATCATTCTCATGAAATTCCTCTGGACGCTCTCTAATGCCAGCACATCTTTTCTTAAACAAGGGGCCCAAAACTATTTACAGTACTCCAAGTACAGTCTAACCAATGCCTCAGCATTACATCTTTGCTTTTATATTCTAGTCCTCTCGAAATTAATATTAACAGTGCATTTGCCTCCTTTACAACCAACTCAACTTGCAAGTTAACCTCTCAGGATTCCTGCATGGGGACTCCCAAGTTCCTTTGTGCCTCTGATTTTGAATTTTCTCCCTGTTTAGAAAACTATACACCTTTTCCCTGCTATCAAAGTGAATGACCATACATTTCCCTACATTATATTCCATCTACTACTGCTTTGCCCATTTTTCTAATCTATCCAAGTCCTTCTTCAGACAAACAGCTTCTTTAACAATATGTGCTTCTTCACATATCTTTATATTGTCTGCAAACTTAGCCACAAAACCATCAATTCCACCATCCAAGTCATTAACACAGAACGTGAAAAGAAGTGGTCCCAACACTGAGCCCTGCAGAACACCACTAGCCACCAGTGGCCAACCAGAAAAGGCTCCCTTTATTTTTACTCTTTGCCTCTTGCCAGTCAGCTAATCTTCTATCCATGCTTGTATCTTTCCTGTAATAGCATGGACTCTTATCTAGTTAAGCAACCTCATCAGCAGCACATTGTCAAACGCTCTCTGAAAATCCAAGTAAACAGCATCCACCGACTCTCATTTGTCTATTCTGCCTGTTATTACCTCAAATAATTCGAAAAGATTTGTCAAGCAAGATCTCACGTTTGAAAAAAACCATTCTGACTTTAGCCTATTTTATCATGTAAGTACCCCGAAACCTCATCCATAATAATGGATTAAAATATCTTCCCAACCACTGAAGTCAGGCTAACTGACCTACAATTTCCTTTTTCTGCCTCCCTCCTTTCTTAAAGAGTGGAGTGACATTTACAATTTTCCAGTCCTCTGGAACCATTCCAGAATCTAGTCTTGAAAGATCATTACTAATGCCTCTACAATCTCTTCAGCTACCTCTTTCAGAACCCTAGAGTGTAGTCCATTTGGTTAAGGTGACTTATCTACCTTCAGACCTTTCAGCTTCCCAAGAACTTTCTCCTGCGTAATAGTAACTATACTCACTTCTGTTCCCAATACTCAAATTTCTAGCACACTGCTCGTGTCTTTCACAGTGAAAACTGATGCAAAATATTTAAGTTCGTCCACTATTTATTTATCCCTCATTACTACTACTCCAGCACCATTGTCCAGCAGTCTGATATCCACTCTCACCTCTCTTTTACTCTTTTTATATTTTGGGGGAAAAAACTCATGGTATCCTCTTTGTCCCGTTTACCTTGATATTTCATCTTTTCCCTTCTTATAGCTTTTTTTTTTTTTTTTTTTTTTTTTTTAAGTTGTCTTCTGCTGGTTTTTGAAAGCTTCACAATCCTCTAACTTCCCTCTAATTTTTGCTGTTATGTCCTCTCTTTGGCTTTTATGTTGTCCATGACTTCCCTTGTCAGCCACAGTAGCCTCATCCACCCATCTTCATCTCTGGGATGTATCTATCCTGTGCCTTCTGAATTGTTCCTAGAAACTCCTGCCATTGCAGTCATCCCTGCTAGTGACCTCTTCATAGAGTCTCAAAACACTACAGCATAGAAACAGGACTTTCGGCCCATCTAGACTATGATGAATCAACTTCCAATCATCTTTGGCCAGCTCCTCTCTCTTGCCTCCAATTCTCTTTACTTCACTGTAATAATGATACATCTGATTTTATCTTCTTTCCAACAGCAAAGCTTACGATCACTCCTACCAAAGGGTTTCTTCACTTAAAACTCGCTAATCTAATCTGATTCAGTACACAACATCCAATCCAGAATTACTTCTTCCCAAGCTGCTCTAAAAAGGCACCTTGTAGACATCATTCTGATTCTCTCTTAGGATCCAGCACCAATCTGATTTTCCCAATCTACTTGCATTGTGAAATCCCCCATGACAATCATAGCGTTTCCCTTTTCAGATGCCTTTTATCTCCTGCTGTAATTCGTATTCCACATCCTGGCCTCAGGTTGAAGGCCTATATACAACTCCCATCAGAGTCTTTTTACCCTTGCAGTTTCTTAAATGCCCATAAGGATTCTACATTTTTGATCCTATTGCACCTGTTCCAAAGGATTTGATTTCAATTTTTACCATTAGAGCCAGCCCAACCCCTCTGCCTATTTGACTGTTCTTTCGATCTTATCTGAGGTGCAAAACTCATTTTATTTATCAGAGGAAGCAGATTTTCATCTTTTCCTCTATTATTTCTAATTCAATAGAATGTTTGTAGCCTTATAGTTCTAATAATGGATTTTCAATTTTGTACATTTACCTCAATAGTGAGCGTCTTGCAGTGACAACAGCATGGGAATCATGAACAATTCGGCCTTCAGAACATAAGGGATCATTACAGTTCTTCTCTCCTGTTCCAATTGCAATAACTTCATAAGGCTGTCCATCTAAATTTATAAGTTGATTAAATAAAATTCTCAGTGAAATTAGCAGCAACAGAGCATAAAAACACGTTATTAAGCCAATGAATTATTATTATTAAGGCTTGTTACTATGAACAGCCTCCTATCTTTTTCGTCTTTTAATTGCTTTCAATAGTCCTTTACCCATTCATCTGGCATGGATTTGATAGGCTAAGTGGTTAATCAATTACTCCACATTGCCATGGAAATGTTCACATCAACCCATCATTATCATCTATGCCAAATTACTTTCAATCTTGGTCATCCCTTTACTTTTGGCTCGACCCTCTTGAAATGGTTGAGGTGGATAGTAAATCACCCACGATAGGATGACGGAGTAGACTTGATGGTCTGAATGGCCTAATTCTCCAACTATATTTTATAGTTTTCTCCTCAATTCCCCTCATCTTGAACCAATTCTATCTCCAATGCATCTCTTCATGCTGGACCTTTCCTATACCTCCTAAAGTAGGGAAAAGTGAAATGGCTCTAACACTGTAATAGATAACAAGGAGCTGATTATGTTGCACAACGATAAGGGACCTCTACAGAGTTGGACCAGGCAGAGAAAATCTGAAAACAATTGAAGCCAATTCAAACATAGACTTCAGGCTGAAGTGAGCATAGTAAACTCATGCCTAGTTACCAGCCTAACAACAATAGCAGCAACTCCAGGGCAAAAGCTTACCACTGTTCATATAGCACGAGGTAAAGATGGAACTGCACACAGCCCAAGTAGCACATGAGGTTTTCAAGCTTGACGTTCATTGGCACTGAAGCTTGACATTGCAAAAGATTTACTTCACTATGCACACAGTGCATACAGGGTAGAGATAATGTGAGATGAAGTAGTTAAGAAATAGCATAAGAATAACAGAAACATTCCAGGACGAGTGATTCCTCTCTTGACATCAGCTTCGAATAAAGGGAAAGTTTGTTCTGAAGGTACAGTCTGGGGTCCGTGGGAATTCTTTGCATCGACAATTTCCCTACACTGGGGTTCCTTCTCTTCCTCCCCCAAACACAGAACGTTCATAATCCATTCTATACTAAACGTTTTACAAAACTCTACCAGTGCCATACAATTCTTAGTCTTTTTTTTTTTTAAACAAAGCATTTTAGATACTTAAGCAACACTGTCTCAGCAATCAAATTATTCTAGTGTTTTTCCTGCATCTCTATTTTTGGCTTCCATACTTACCTGGTCATCATTTCTTTGTTGTTATTTAATCTCAGGGTTTCCCTTTAGAACCATAGAACATTACAGCACAGAAACAGGCCTTTTGGCCCTTCTTGGCTGTGCCGAACCATTTTTCTGCCTCGTCCCACTGACCTGCACCTGGACCATAACCTTCCATACACCTCTCATCCATGTACCTGTCCAAGTTTATCTTAAATTTTAAAAGTGAGCCCGCATTTACCACTTCACCTGGCAGCTCATTCCACACTCCCACCACTCTCTGACTGGAGCTGCCCTACCTAATATTCCCTTTAAACTTTCCCCCCTTCACTCTAAATATATGTCCTCTGGGTTTTTTTCTCTCCTAGCCTCAGTGGAAAAAGCCTGCTTGCATTCACTCTATCTATACCCATCATAATTTTATATACCTCTATAAAATTACGATGGGTATAGACAGAGTGAACACAAGCATTTCTCACTTTTTCTTCACTTCGTAACTTGCTGTTCTCTACTTTTATTCCCATCCTCAATCAGAATGACAAGTCACCAACTTAAAATAGTAAACTTTCTCTCTTACTAGATGCTCTTCAACCTAAACATTTCCAGTTTTCATTTCTGATTCCAGTAACAGTACTGTTTTTGAATATAATTCATGCATTTGAATATTATCCTTCTAACAGCAATTCCCACTGCTTTTCTCAAGCCTAGTAAATTGCAGCATTTAAAGTAATTGTTTGTGACTCTGCACACCTAAATGCCTTTAATGATCTATGTAGACCGTATGAAAACAACAACCAAGGTTTAATTTGGGACCAAACAAGTTTCTATAAATGCAGCCAGTAAATGTGATAGTGACACTAAGTGATCATTTTGCACCTGTATTTACTAAGTAAAAAAGTGCTGCCAATTCTATAGAAAAACAGAGTAGATTGTCCGAAGAGTGATGGAGGGGGAAAAGTAAAGAATCTCTTAAATTGCTGGGACTTTTAAAGGTTTAGATCTTGACATAGGTGCAGAATTAGGCCATTCGGACCATCAAGTCTGCTCCTCCATTCTATCATAGCTGATTTCCTATCCCCCTCAACCCCAATCTCCTGTCCTCTTCCTGCAAACTTTGATGCCCCAGACAACATCCTTCCATTCATTTACATGAAGTACCCAAGGGAAGAAAAATGAAAATGCTATATCTTTGCTCAAAAGTGTTATATTTGTTTAATGATAATCACTCTTTATAAATGTTGCACTGTGAGAAACCAATGAACTGACAATCCTATCCTTTATTGAAAAATATCGTATTGATTGTGAGAATTGGCAAGTGTGCATGTAGCTGATTGATCACACAGTGAATTGACTTGGCATCTTATGTATGGTTGGCACTCTTTTGGTCGTGGGCTTTGAAATGAACATGTTTTTGTCTCCGTGGGCCTGATTTAGAACTTCCACACTAAGTTACTCAGTATGTACCACTAACATGACATGGTAAATATGTTTAATCATACTGTTCCATTGTCCTTACTTTGCACATATGCTTACATTTGGTGACGAGGGTCAAAACAAAAATGGTTGCTCTACTCCAAGCACCCAATCCATTTTGGGCAGCATCTATGATAAAACCGATGCTTGGAATCTGGCTACAATGGAAGAAAATCTTCCCAGACTACATAGAACTCCTACCAATTTTAACACCAGTGGCAAAGCTGGAGGAAGCAACGAAACACAAACTGCTCCACTTGCACTTGGCAGAACTCAGGTAGAAATACTTCGTTGCCCTGCACCTACTGAATGAATCTGAATACGTTTGAGGCTTTGGATGATGCTTAGAAGATGTAGGACAATGTCTTTATAGCGTGCCTCAAGTTCTCACAGTTGCAGCAGACCCCTGATGAGAACATAGATAATTATATCACATGACTGACTCTAACTGGGCAGGAATACATGTACAAAGATATTGTCCCAAGCAAATTCGAAGAAATGATCCTTAACAAAGTGTTGATTGTTGGAGTCCAAGATGGGAGGACACACGAGAGCCTCCTGTTCAATAAGCATGATTTGTCCTAAGACAAGGCATTCTCCACAGCCTTCTATTAGCTGACACAGATTCAGCTACCCCTTCCCCATCACCAATTCAGGCAGTACGTAAGTAAGAGCCCCCTCTCGAAACTGTCAGTGTTTGTCAGCAGATACTGACCCACAGTCAACAGTCTCCATAGAGATCAAATAAGCCTCCACAGAGATGCCATTGCTGGCAGGAAAGCCATGCCCAATGGTCTAATTGCAAGCATCAAAGGACATTCAGCCGGCTCTGTCAGAAGGTAGGGTACTTCAAATTCTGCAATTTTCCCATGGTAACATGGGAAAGCAGCAGAATTTGCCCATCAACTCCATGTAAGGAAACAGCTGGAATGCACTATTTTCCAAACCCGTGACATGAATCACCAAAATCAGCCTCCTTACTTGGTAACACATACAGTGGACAACTTGCCCATGAAACCAGAATTCGGCGTTCTGCAACTATACTGGATATAGTGTGAATGTTTGTGGTGTCTTTTTGGCAGAAGAGGTTCAAAAGGAGGACCCGCTTCATTTACCGGTGCATGTGATCAAGGGAATCCAGAGTCTAATTTGCTGAGCAGAAATTGTATTAAAAATATGCCATTTGTGCTGTCTTGCACCAGCCGTATATGAGGGAACGCTGCATTGAATTCCTATTACAACAGCACCAGTGGGTTTTCCAAAATGATGCTTTGGCTCAATACCGTGGTTCGTTGGTCAAGTTTAAGTTTAAGGAAAAGTTTTACTAAGCCAGAGTATCTACCTGCTTTACCTCTTTCACTTTTAACAGTTGAAAGGTACCTAATAAAATGGCAACAGAGCACATGTTTGTGGTCTTCTGCTGCTGTAGCCCATCAACTTCAAGGTAGTCGTGCTGTGCATTCAGAGATACTCTTCTGTACACCACTGTTGTAACATGTGGTTATTTGAGTTACTGTTGCCTTCCTGTCAGCTTGAATGTCTGGCCATTCTCCTCGGACCTCTCTCGTTAACAAGACATTTTCACTCACGGAACTGCTGCTCAATGGATTTCTCCCCCCTTAATCCTATTAAGATTCATCATATGCCGAACTAAAAAAAAAGTGTTAATCAGTGGAGAAACAGCACAATAGCACTGCTCAAAAGTAATAAACAGAATGAAGGCTTTAACCTGTGGCTTATGATTCCAGAATACTAATTGCAATCCATTGCTTGATTCTGGGAATTCATTTTTTTTCCCCTTGAGATAAAGCTTTGGAAGGAAGCCTTGTATTATGTTTTTGGCCGCTTCACAAGGCCTCCATATGATCTCTGTGCAAGGCATTCTATGCTATCTGGAGAATTCTTTCCCCATATTTACATTCATGGGTTATGAAATTCTAACCCTGCAGAAGGCGTAGAATTTCCCCCCAAAGAAACTTTGAGAAGGTTCTTGAAACATTTTCTTTGACCTCTTTGGAATTCTCTCCTAGTCACAGAGTTTGAAGTAGATTGCTTGTTTCAGTAGTTTGCAGTAAAGCACTTGGATGTTGTGGTACGCAATGGAGATGCTCAAGTGTAGCCACAAGTTATCTGAACAGAAAGGTGACTCTTGAACTTCATGTAACATTATCTGGCTACGGCTCAAGTAACTAATATAATTCTGGACACCAGGAAGGAAAACATCTGATTTGACTGCAGGATGTTTGGAAGAGACATTATCAGGCTGGGAAAATTGCATATACGAAGAAAGATTGGATAATCTAGGATTATTTTCAATGGAAAAGAAGAGAGTAAAAAGAAACTTAAGATGCCAAAATTGTGAAAGGTCTAGAAACACTAGATGCATTTTCTTCAGTTAAGGATCAAAATCCCTGCAGCACCAATATAAAATAATAGAAAGACAGGAGGGAGACAGGGACAAAAACATCACCAAAAGAGCAAGGAGGATTTGGAACTCATTGCCTGAAAAAGTAGAGGAAGAAACCCTCATGACTTTTAAATATTAAAAAAAAAGAGTTGAATGTGAATCTGATGAGCTATGACCTGCAAGGCTACTAAATGCTGGGAGATGAGATTAGGCAGTGGCACTCTTTCAGGATCAGCACTGAGATTTGCAACATGTTATAAACGTTTATGAATTTAAGTTACAAAGCATTCAAACTTAGAAATATATTTCAGTTCCTTCATTGTGAGTGGATCTAACTTCAGCAACTCCAAAATCAGCTGCATTATCTCAGTATCTGCACTAAAAGGTTCAAGGGTTAACATTTTTTATTGGGAGTGCAGAATGACAACTATAAAAGGAGAACTTCTATAGAGTGCACTCCCAGCAATCTTCTGGACCAGGCTATGAGCAGCATTCAACTTCAAGAATGTAGTAAATGAACACAAGAACATAAGAAATAGGAGCAGGAGTAAGCCATCTGACCCATCGAGCCTGCTCCACCATTCAATAAGATCATGGCTGACCTGAAGTTACTGAGAGCCTTCTGAGGAGTTCAAAGAACTTCAATATCACTGTCAAACTGGCGTCCTGTGTGTCACACGTATTAAAAAGTGCAGAAAGGCAGGACACACTGCAAGAGTTTGTGAGAGAGATACAGTAATTGGAAGAAACTATGGTTCTCCATGGGCAGTGGGTCTCCTTCTTGCCGTGCAGCTTGGTAATTCAATAACTCCAGGTGTGGCCTGGAAGGCATGCACCTTTGGGGTGCGGCCCTGTGGATAACCCAATTCCTTACCGATATAGCTGAATGAAGTGTTGTGGGAGATTGAAACATTGAAGCAGCAGGCAATGTGCACTGCTGTTGGAAGGCCCCTGTACTCGAACAATTTCTTCTCTTTAAGGTGAATGAGTCCTTGAGTCAGGGGGCTCGGAGAAGCAATATGGAAGATTGTAACATTAAAACAGTGAGCTGTTGGTCTCCCCTCTCGTTGTTGCAGGGGCGATAGCGCTCTCTTTCTCTCTCCCCCTCGCTAATGAGAGAGCTTGTTTGAGATGTCACAGTGTCAGGATGGACAGTAGTTATTGGTGGGCACTAGATCATTGTCTCTTTGGGGGCTCTGCTATTGCATGCATGGGGTGTGGTGGAGCAGTTGATGCTTTTGCTGCTGCTTGCACATGGGGGGGCTTTGGGATTCTAACGTTTTCTGTCATTCATTCTTTGGGGTTTTACCCCGTTTCATGGATGTTTGCAAAGAGTAATTTCAAGTTGTATACTGTATACATTCTTTGATATTAAATCCAATCATTTGAAAGTAAGAAATAGAGTTGTAGGAGTGGTGAGTACAACTATTTTATTAGTTTAACCCTTACAAGGTTACTTAATATTTTGCAGTTTCACAAAACTTTTGGTGAAAACTGAAATGCCAGCTTTGATCTACTTTCCATTTTTTTCAAATTATTACGTTGCTGGAGAATAGACATTTTCTAATAACTGCATTGTGAACAATCCAAGATTTAAGAAAATAAAAACATATGCCATTGCAGCAAATTTCCTTACTAGGATTCTATTCTCATGTTTTGCACTTCCCTCTGCAGTCAGACTGCACTTTCCTTATTAAGTCCATGATATTTTTAAGTAACATGAGAAACACATAATATCTATTTCCACCACCTCCTCCCTCCCACCTCACCACTGCCATGTAGTGAACAAATGTTATCCATGTCACTGGTTGAATGCTTATGATAATAATCAGCTGACAGTAGACTTTACCTCAGTTCTTACACATATGCAATAAAAAGATGCTAGAAATTTAAAAACTCAGTAAATGCTAGAAAACAGGTCAGACAGGATCCCTGGTAAGAGAAACAGTTAACATTGGAGATAAAAAATATTGATAGATGCTGCCTGACCTAGTGAGTTTTTTTAAAAAAAAAGCATTTTCTGTTAGTCATTCTTGCTTAGCTCTTAAAGGCATGATAACACGTCTGTGACTTACATATGTAAAATTCATTTGTGCTATACTCACATCTTTCAACAACAAAAGCAGCCAAAGAACTACTGCAATTCTGATATTCAGGCAGGTTAGCAGTCAGCTTGTCAAAAACTTCTCTGCAGGCTATGGAAACTGCTTTGTAATACAAATTTCTTCCCTCTACAAGAAGATATTGAAGGAAAAACATCTATATATCCAAGTATAAATGTATTAAATTGAAATAATTATAGCAAAATATGACCTCAGACCAAGAGTACCTCGATATTTAGAGCAGACGGAAAATGAAACAAATATTAAATGAATCATTGAAATCACAGAAAAGATAATTATTTTTTATTTACATTTTCCAAATCATTGTCAAGACTTAAGTTAATAATTAGTTTTCACTACCATAAACAAGTGGCAGAAATAAAACTAATTCAAAGGTGCCTGCACAGCTGGTCTTAAAATTGATGAGAAAAAATTTAAAATCTGTTCTGCAAAAGGGCTGAAAGAGAAATAAGATGACTATGGTTTATTTCACAAAAGAGCACTAAATTACTTAAGCAATTCCACGATAAACAAGGAGGAACTTTTATTCAAAGACAATGAAAATAAAAGATATTTTTAGTGAAAAGAATCACGTATACTAGCTGTTCAAGGAATATGGTAATAAAAGATAATGCTACCGGATACAGAGGCCTACAGATGCAAAAGTTTGGGCACCCCGGTCAAAATTTCTGTTACTGTGAATAGCTAAGTGAGTAAAAGATGACCTGATTTCCAAAAGGCATAAAGTTAAAGATGACACATTTCTTTAATATTTTAAGCAAGATTACTTTTTTTATTTCCAGCTTTTACAGTTTCAAAATAACAAAAAAGGGAAAAGGCCCAAAGCGAATGTAAGGGCACCCTGCATGGTCAGTACTTAGTAACACCCCCCCTTTGGCAAGTATCACAGATTGTAAACGCTCTCTGTAGCCAGCTAAGAGTCTTTCAATTCTTGTTTGGGGGATTTTCGCCCATTCTTCCTTGCAAAAAGCTTCTAGTTCTGTGAGATTCTTGGGCCGTCTTGCATGCACTGCTCTTTTGAGGTCTATCCACAGATTTTCGATGATGTTTAGGTCGGGGGACAATGAGGGCCATGGCAAAAGCTTCAGCTTGCGCCTCTTGAGGTAGTCCATTGTGGATTTTGAGGTGTGTTTAGGATCATTATCCTGTTGAGTAGAAGCTATCCTCTTTTCATCTTCAGCTTTTTTTACAGACAGGGTGATGTTTGCTTCCAGAATTTGCTGGCATTTAATTGAATTCATTCTTCCCTCTACCAGTGAAATGTTCCTCGTGCCACTGGCTGCAACACAAGCCCAAAGCATGATCGATCCACCCCCGTGCTTAACAGTTGGAGAGGTGTTCTTTTCATGAAATTCTGCACCCTTTTTTCTCCAAACTCCTTTGCTCATTGTGGCCAAAAAGTTCTCATTTTAACTTCATCAGTCCACAGGACTTGTTTCCAAAATGCATCAGGCTTGTTTAGATGTTCCTTTGCAAACTTCTGACGCTGAATTTTGTGGTGAGGACGTAGGAGTGGTTTCCTTCTGATCCCTCTTCCATGAAAGTCATATTTGTGCAGGTGTCGCTGCACAGTAGAACAGTGCACCACCACTCCAGAGTCTGCTAAGTCTTCCTGAAGGTCTTTTGCAGTAAAACGGGGGTTTTGATTTGCCTTTCTAGCAATCCTACGAGCAGTTCTCTCAGAAAGTTTTCTTGGTCTTCCAGACCTCAACTTGACCTCCACTGTTCCTGTTAACTGCCATTTCTTAATTACATTACGAACTGAGGAAACGATTACCTGAAAACGCTTTGCTATCTTCTTATAGCCTTCTCCTGCTTTGTGGGCATCATTTATTTTAATTTTCAGAGTGCTAGGCAGCTGCTTAGAGGAGCCCATGGCTGCTGATTGTTGGGACAAGGTTTGAGGAATATTTATAAAGGGTATTTATAAAGCTTTGAAATTTGCATCACCTGGCCTTTCCTAATGATGACTGTCAACAAGCCATAGCCCTAACAAGCTAATTAAGGTCTGAGACCTTGGTAAAAGTTATCCGAGAGCTCAAATCTCTTGGGGTGCCCAAACTTTTGCATGGTGCTCCTTTCCTTTTTTTCCCACTCTAAAATTGTACAAAACAAAAATAATACACTAATCTTGCTTAAAATGTTGAAAAGAATGTTCATCTTTAACTTTATGACTTTTGGAGATCAGTTCATCTTCTACTCACTTAACTATTCACAGTAACAGAAATTTTGAACAGGGGTGCCCAAACTTTTGCATGCCACTGTAGATTAATGACATAGACATGACCCCAACAAATGAAAATTTAAATTCAATTAAATATTTATGGGATAGAGATGGCATCCACAACAGTTACCGTGAAAGTAACAGACAATCAAAGCTCCATCATTCATTAGGTAAGGGAACCTAGAATTCTCCCTTAATCTGGTTCTAGATTCCCAGCAACGTGATTGACTCTGAGTTAAAAGATTAAAAGATCATCTTTATTTGTCACATGTACATCGAAACAGTGAAATGCATTGTTTGTATTGGGGACCAACACTGTCCAAGATGTGCCGAGGACAGCCTGCAACTGTTGCCATGCTCTGACACCAACATACTGTAGCATAACTACAAGTTACTAACTCTAACTTGTACATTTTTAGAATACGACGGGAAATCAGAGTACCCCACATGATCACAGAGAGAATAAACAAACTCCTTACAGACAGTGGCAAGAATTGAATCCCTGATCTTACAGCTGGTGCTATAAAGCGTTATACTAACAATTACAGATATACTAACAGCCAAAATCAATACCAATATCCTTATAACAATGCCCTTTTGTTTTTAAACAACTCCACACTGACAAAAGATCATATTATCTTTTCAACTCCCACTCAATTTTTATACGCCTCTTCCAGGTAACTCCTTAAATCTTCTTTACTCCAGGAGAAAAAACCTAGCTAATTTCTCCTTATAAGTGAAATATTTCAATTTGGAGCTATTCTCTGAAATGATCTAGTAAGCAAATCAAGTGCATCTAAATCATTACAAAAGGATACAATAATAGCAGCCGATTTCAACAGGATAAAGTGAACTTTGCAAAGTACTTCTTGCTAACTTCCCAGCTGTACCAAAATTAAGAATGCTGTCCCTTGGACTAGAAGAGCAAAATCTAACACAATTGTACTCACAAGATATAACTTGTGATATATCAGTTGAATCACCATAACTAGGGTGGCAGACCAGAGATACAGTCAGTTCAGAGAGTGCCTTTAATATCCCAAAGCATTAGATTAAATACGGGGTAAAAGTCCTCCTGCTCATCATTGACTACCCACCACCCCGACAAATAAATAGTTATTCCCAGAGCTGTGCAGCATAGCAATAGGTTCCATGGCCCAATGTTCATACTGACCATTGAACACATCCAGTTTACCAGTATTTGATCCATAGCTTTCTAAACCTCAGCTGAATGTTTAAGCTTTGTGAAAGCAGCTACCTCCACCACATCCTTGGGCATCATATTTCAGATTCCAGCAACTCTGAAAAGTTTCTTCTCAGAACCTCTCCAAACTGCCTAACTCTCAACTTATTAATGCTATATTGTTTTTAAACACCTCCACCCAGCCTGATAAACGATTCTTATTATCTATCCTTTCTATTCCCTCTCAATTTTATGTACCTCTATTAGGTTATTCCTCAGCTTCCTTAGCTCCAGGGAGAACAACACAGCCAATCTCTCCTTATAAATGAAATACTTCAATTCAGACAGCATCCTAGTACCTCTGTACCAACTCCAGCACAATCATATCCTTCCTGAACATGATCTCTTCTCTCTGATATTTCTGACTGAAGAATGCAAATAACTTGCATGCCTTTTTTAAAATCACTCTATATACTGGTGCAGCCATTTTCAGTGATCTATGAAACTCTCAAGATCCCTGTTCATCAGCATTTTCAAGGTTCCTAGCAAATACATTGTATCCTCAACCCTTATTTCATCTTCCAAAATGTATCACCTAGCACTAACCAAGGTTCAGTTCCATCTACAATTTCTCCTCTCACCTTTCAGCTGATTATGTTGTAGCCTATGCAGCCTTTCCTTGCAATGTACACCCCACATTACGAATCACACCTTCTGCATTAACATCCAAACCACTAATGACAAACATCAAAGGCCACAGCACCAACCTTTGTCACATACCATTGTTCAGAGACTTCCAATCAGAAAAGTAACTCTCCACCACCACTCTGCCCATCAATAATCCAAACTTAAATCAATTTTGTCAGTTTATCTCATAAATTCAGTCATTTAGTAATACAGGATTTCCCAACAAAATGACTACCCTAACCAAACCCTATCTTTTCAAGTACAAATAAATCCCATCCCTTAATATTTCTTCAAATAATTCCCACCCTAGATTCAAGATTGATTGTCCTGAAGTTACCAGGCTTATCCCTGCTGTATTTGCTACTCTCTAGACATATACTTCATCTGTACCTAGGAAAGATGTAAAAATCTATCAGTGTTCCAGCCATCTTTTCTCTTGCCTATAGCAGCATACTGGGATACATCTCCTCACACTCCAGTGATTTATCCAATTTTATGGGCCCCAAGAACACCTAACATCTCCTCCTCCTTATGGTGCATGTCTAGAGTATCACCCTCCCTTTCCCTGAATTCCTCATCTATGTACCACATCTATGTTGGGTTGTTCTCCCTGGAAATACGGAAGCTGAGGAGTAACCTGATAGATACACAAGATGAAGAGAAGTTTCTTTAGAAACATAGAAAACCTACAGCGCAATACAGGCCCTTCGGCCCACAAATCTGTGCTGAAAATGTCCTTACCTTAGAGATTACTTAGGGTTACCCATAGCCCTCTATTTTTCTGAGCTCCATGTACCTATCCAGGAGACTCTTAAAAGACTCTATTGTATCCGCCTTCACCTCCATCGCCAGCAGCCCATTCCACGCACTCACCACTCTCTGCATAAAAAACTTGCCCCTGACATCTCCTCTGTATCTACATCCAAGAACCTTAAAACTGTGTCCTCTCATACTAGCCATTTCAGCCCTGGGAAAAAGCCTCTATCAACACGATCAATGCCTCTCATCATCTTCTACACCTCTATCAGGTCACCCCTCATCCTCCGTCGCTCCAAAGAAAAAATGCCGAGTTCACTCAATTTATTCTAACAAGGCATGCTCCTAATCCAGGCAACATCTTTGTAAATCTCCTCTGTACCCTTTCTATGGTTTCCACATCCTTCCTGTAGTGAGGCGACCAAAACTAAGCACAGTACTCCAAGTGGAGTCTGACCAGGGTCCTGTAGAGCTGCAACATTACCTCTCGGCTCCTAAACGCAATCCACAATTGATAAAGGCCAAAGCACTGTATGCTTTCTTAACCACAGAGTCAACCTGCGCAGCAGCTTTGAGGGTCCTAAGGACTCGGATCCCAAGATCCCTCTGATCCTCCACACTGCCAAGAGTCTTAACATTAATACTATATTCTGCCATCACAATTGACCTACCAAACTGAACCACCTCACACTTATCTGGGTTGAACTCTATCTGTCACTTCTCAGCCCAGTTTTGCATCCTATCAATGTCCCACTGTAACCTCTGACAGCCCTCCACACTATCCACAACATCCTCAACCTTTGTGTCATTAGCAAATTTACTAACCCATCCCTCCACTTCCTCATGCAGGTCATTTATAAAAATCACAAAGAGTAAGAGTCCCAGAACAGATCCCTGAGGCACACCACTGGTCACTGACCTCTAGGCAGAATATGACCCATCTACAAACACTCTTTGCCTTCTGTGGGCAAGCCAGTTCTGGATCCACAAAGCAATGTCTCCTTGGATCTCATGCCTCCTTACTTTCTCAATAAGCCTTGCATGGGGTACCTTGTCAAATGCCTTGCTGAAATCCATATACGCTACATCTACCGCTCTACCTTCATCAATGTGTTTAGTCATATACTCAAAACATTCAAATGACATATGAAGAAAGAGTGAGGAGGTCCTGAAGAGTGAGTATAGAAAGCTTGGTAGAAAGTTAAAAAGCAGGACCTCGAGGGTGGTAATCTCAGGATTGCTACCTGTGTCACGTGCCAGTGAAGGTAAGAACAAGATGCTCTAGCGGATGAACACGTGGCTGAGGAACTGGTGTAGGGGGCAGGGTTTCAGATTTCAGGATCATTGGGACCTCTTCTGGGGCAGTCGGGACCTGTACAAGAGAGACAGGTTACACCTGAACTACAAGGGGACCAATATCCTTGCAGGGAGGTTTGCTGGTGCTTTTGGGGAGGGTTTAAACTAGGTTTGCAGGGGGATGGGAACCAGAGTGCCAGAGCAGATAGTGAAGCGGGGTGAAAATAAATTATGTTAAAAGTTCATGCAAAGTCACAAATAGAAGGGTTGTGTGTGGTGGTAATAATCTTCTTCTAAGGTGTGTCTATTTCAGTGCAAGGAGTATTGTGGGGAAGGCTGATGAGCTGAGGGTGTGGATTGACACATGGAATTATGACATTATAGCGATTAGCAAAACTTGGCTGCAGGAGGGGCAGGACTGGCAGCTTAATATTCCAGGGTTCCGATGTTTCAGAGGTGATAGAGACAGAGGAATGAAGGGTGGGGAGGTGGCATTGCTAGTCAGGGAAAATTTTACAGCAGTGCTCAGGCAGGACAGATTAGAGGGCTTGTCTACCGAGGCCATATGGGTGGAGCTGAGAAATAGGAAAGGTATGACCACATTAATGGGGTTGTATTATAGACCACCCAATAGTCAGCGAGAATTGAAGGAGAAAATCTGCAGAGAGATAGCAGACAATTGCAGGAAACATAAAAGTTGTGATAGTAGGGGATTTTAATTTTCCACATATTGATTGGGACTTCCATACTGTTAAAAGTCTAGACGGGTTAGAGTTTGTAAAATGTGTTCAGGAAAGTTTTCTAAATCAATATACAGAGGAACCAACTAGAGAGGATGCAATATTAGATCTCCTATTAGGAAACGAGTTAGAACAAGTGATGGAAGTGTGTATAGGGGAACACTTTGGTTCCAGTGATCATAACACCATTAGTTTCAACTTGATCATGGATAAAGATAGATCTGGTCCTTGGGTTAAGGTTCTAAACTGGAAAAATGCCAAATTTGAAGAAATGAGAAAGGATCTAAAAAGCGTGGATTGGGACAGGTTGGTCTCTGGCAAGGATGTGATTGGTAAGTGGGAGGCCTTCAAAGGAGAAATTTTGAGAGCGCAGAGTTTGCATGTTCCTGTCAGGATTAAAGGCAAAGTGAATAAGGAACCTTGGTTTTCAAGGAATATTGGAACTCTGATAAAGAAAGAGAGAGAGATGTATGACATGTACAGGAAACAGGCAGCAAATAAGGTGCTTGAGGAGTACAAAAAGTGCAAAAAATTACTTAAGAAAGAAATCAGGAGGGCTAAAAGACATGAGGTTGCTTTGGCAGTCAATGTGAAGGATAATCCAAAGAGCTTCTACAGGTTTATTAAGAGCAAAAGGACAGTAAGGGATAAAATCGGTCCTCTTGAAGATCAGAGTGGTTGGCTACGTATGGAACCAAAAGAAATGGGGAGATCTTAAATGGGTTTTTTGCATCTGTATTTACTAAGGAAATGGGCATGGAGTCAATAGAAATAAGGCAAACAAGTAGTGAGGTCATGGATCCTATACAGATTGAGGAGGAGGAGGTGCTTGCTATCTTGAGGTAAATCAGAGTAGATAAATCCCCAGGACCTGACAGGGTATTCCCTTGGACCTTGAAGGAGACTAGTGTTGAAATTGCAGGGGCCCTGGTAGATATATTTAAAATGTCGGTATCTATGGGTGAGGTGCTGGAGGATTGGAGAGTGGCTCACGTTGTTCCGTTATTTATAAAAGGCTGTAAAAGTAATCTGGGAAATTATAGGCCGTAAGTTTGACGTTGGAAGTAGGTAAATTATTGGATGCAGTACTGAGAGATAGGATCTACAAGTATTTGGATAGACAGGGACTTTAGGGAGAATCAACATGGCTTTGTGCATGGTAGGTCATGTTTAACCAATCTATTACAGTTTTTCCAAAGAGGTTACCAGGAAAGTGGATGAAGGGAAAGCAGTGGATGTTGTCTACATGGACTTTAGTAAGGCCTTTGACAAGGTCCCGCATGGGAGGTTAGTTAGGAAGATTCAGTCGCTAGAGATATATATATATATATATATATATTTATAAATACATACATGGGGGGGGGGGAGAGAGAGAGAGAGAGAGAGACAGAGACAGAGACACACACAGATAGATAGTAAATTGGATTAGACATTGGCTCAATGGAAGAAGCCAGAGAGTGGTAGTGGAGGCTTGCTTCTCTGAGTGGAGGCCTGTGACTAGTGGTGTGCCACAGGGATCAGTGCTGGGTCCATTGTTATTTGTCATCTATATCAATGATCTGGATGATAATGTGGTAAACTGGATCTGCAAATTTGCTGATGATACAAAGATTAGAGGTGTAGTGGACAGTGAGGAAAGTTTTCAAAGCTTGCAGAGGGATTTGGACTAGCTGGGAAAATGGGCTGAAAAATGGCAGATGGAGTTTAATTAGACAAGTGTGAGATATTGCACGTTGGAAGGACAAACCAAGGTAGAACATACAGGATTAATGGTAAGGCACTGAGGAGTGCAGTAGAACAGAGGGATCTGAGAATACAGATACAAAATTCCCTAAAAGTGGCGTCACAAGTAGATAGGGTCACAAAGAGAGCTTTTGGTACATTGGCCTTTATAAATCAAAGTAGAGTATAAGAGTTGGAATATTATGGTGAGGTTGTATAAGGCATTGGTGAGGCCGAATTTGGAGTACTGTGTGCAGTTTTGGTCACCAAACTACAGGAAGGATATTAATAGGTTTGAAAGAGTGCAAAGAAGGTTTACAAGGATGTTGCCAGGACTTGAGAAACTGAGTTACAGAGAAGGGTTGAATAGGTTAGGACTTTATTCCCTGGAGCGTAGAAGAATGAGGGGAGATTTGATAGAGGTATATAAAATTATGATGGGTATAGATAGAGTGAATGCAAGCAGGCCTTTTCCACTGAGGCTAGGGGAGAAAAAAAACCAGAGGACATGGGTTAAGGGTTGATGCACTATCAATTACTCCAAAAGACTGGAAGTAGAGTAAATACTGAAAGGCTCTTATTAACAGTAAAATGGATCCACATCCATGCTGTATGTCTGTCCTGGACTGTGGAAGGAGCAGTAACACAATCACCTTTATTCAGAGGTCTGTGGGAGGAGCCACTGGAGCAGTCAGCAGAGGGGCATGTCCAGACAGGTAACCCAGTTACAACATATATACATGGTTTACCACATTCATCCCTCCTTTTTAAAAAAAGTCCCGCGGGGTGAAGTGACTGACAATATTTACAAGAAGTATATTTACAGGTTAAGTCTATCAGGCGGTCGAGTCCGTCGCTGTGATCTACATAGCACCGGTGGTGATTGCACCGGCGACGGTGGTTGTGCTGGCTCTGGCCTGACTTGAGGTGCCAGCACGTTAGGCAGTGGTAATTCCTCGTTCGTGTGCATCGCACCTCATATGGGAGTGTCGTATGGTGTCTGTGTGGGGCTTGGAGTGTGCAGTGTCTTTAGGGTTTATATATCAGTGAGTACGGGGTTAATAGTCACCATGGAGTGTTCAGGGTAGGGGCCTGGTGCTCCTGCGGGTGCCAGGCCACAGATGGAGACCGTGTCCTCCCGCCCATCAGATGAAACCACGTAGGCATACTGGGGGTTCGCATGAAGTAAGTGAACCCTCTCGACCATCGGGGAGTATTTATTACTCCTCGCATGTTTCTGGAGCAGCATTGGCCCCAGGGACATCAGCCAAGTTGGTCGGGTGGTCCCGGTGGTCGATTTCCTGGGAAATGAAAAGAGCCGCTCATGAGGGGTGGCATTGGTGGACGTGCGTAACAGGGAGGAGATGGAGTGGAGTGCCTCGGGAAGGACCTCCTGCCAGCAGGAGACCGGCAGTCCCTTTGACCTGAGGGCTAAGAGTGTGGCCTTCCACACCGTGTCATTCTCCTTCTCCACCTGTCCATTCCCCTGGGGATTATAGTTCGTGGTCCTACTAGTTGCAATACCCCTAGCCAGCAGGTATTGGCACAGCTCGTCACTCATAAACAAGGACCCTCTGTCACTGTGGAAATAGCATGGGTATCCGAACAGAGTGAAGAGCTTGCGCAGGGCTTTTATGGCTGACCTGGTAGTGGTATCGGGGCATGGGATGGCGAAGGAGAACCGCGAGTACTCGTCAATTATGTTAAGGAAGTACATATTGCAGTCGGTGGAGGGAAGGGGGCCCTTAAAGTCGACACTCAGTCGCTCAAAGGGGCAGGTGGTCTTGATTAGTTGTGGCTTTTCGGGTCGGTAGAAGTGCGGTTTGCACTCTGCGCAGACTTGGCAGTCCCTGGTCATCGTCCTGATCTTCTCAGGGGAGTAAGGCAGGTTCCGGGCTTTCACGAAGTGGAAAAGCTGGGTGACCCCCGGGTGGCAAAGATCTGCATGTAGGGCATATAGCCGGTCGATATGCGCGCTGGCGCACGTTCCCCAGGATAGGACATCCTTATTGAGCTTCCCAGGCCTGTACATGATGTCATAGTTGTAGGTGGAGAGTTCTATTCTCCACCTCAGAATTTTATCATTTTTGATTTTGCCCCACTGTTGGTTGCTAAACAGGAATGCGACTGAGCGCTGGTCAATCAGCAGGGTAAACTTTTTGCCAGCGAGATAGTGCCTCCAGTGGCTAATAGCTTCCACTATGGCCTGGGCCTCTTTCTCCACCGCAGAGTGCCAAATTTCAGGGCCTTGAAGGGTACGAGAGAAGAACACCACTGGTCTTCCAGCCTGGTTGAGGGTAGCAGCCAGCTCAAAGTCGGAGGCGTCACTCTCTACTTGGAAGGGAATGGCCTCGTCCAACACATGCATTGCTGCTTTGGCAATGTCCCCTTTAATGCAGCTGAAGCCTGCGCGGGCCTCGGTTGAGAGGGGAAATGTGGTGGACTTGACCAGGGGGCGGGCCTTGTCTGCGTAGTTAGGGGCCCATTGGGCGTAATATGAAAAGAAGCCCAAGCACCTTTTGAGGGCTCTGAGGGTTTTGGGAAGAGGGAGTTCCAACAGGGGCTGCAAATGGTCGGGGTCAGGGCCAATGACTCTGTTCTCCACAACACACCCAAGGATAGCAAGTCAGGTGGTTCTGAACACACACTTGTCCTTGTTATAGGAGAGACTGAAAGCTTTGGCCGCTTGGAGAAATTTTCGGAGGTTGTTGTGATCTTGCCGGTCGTGACCGCAGATGGTGATGTTATCCAGATATGGGAACATAGCCTTCAGTTGGCACTGGTCCACCATCCGGTCCATTTCTCTTTGGAAGACAGATACATCATTCGTGACGCCGAAGGGGACGAGCAGGAAGTGATAAAGCCTGCCCTCCCGGCAGATGGGGAGCTGATGGTAAGCGGATTTTAGGTCTATGGTCGAGTACATCTTGTACTGTCCTATCTGATTGACCATATCCGTGATGTGGGGTAGAGGGTACGCGTCGAGCTGCATGAACTTATTGATGGTCTGGCTATAGTCCACGACCATCCTATTTTTCTCTCCATTCCGAACAACGACCACCTGGGCCCTCCAAGGACTTGTGCTTGCCTCAATGATCCCTTCCCTAAGCAGCCGCTGCACCTCCAACTTAATGAAGTCTCTGTACCCCGCGCTGTACTTCCTGCTTTTAGTTGCCACAGGTTTACAGTCGGGGGTCAGGTTAGAGAACAGCGGTGGGGGAGGAATCTTGAGGGTGGAGAGGCTGCAAGTGGTGTCCGTAGTGCGGGCTGTTGGCATGGTGTTGGGTGGGATGTGCAGATTGGTGTGTGTGGGTGGTCAGTAGCGGGGTGTGTGACATATTCCTACAAAACTGAGGATTTCCGACAGTGATTGGTGGGAGGGGCCCATCATACTCCATTGTCATGCTTTTCAGGTGGCTCTGGAAGTCGAGCCCCAATAGCACAGGGGCACACAGTTGAGGCATGACGAGTAGTGTGAAGTCTCGATATTCTGTGCCCTGCACCACTAGCGTCACTACACTAACCCCCCCCCCCCCCACCGGATGTCTGTTGTATGCGACCCAGAAGCCATGGCGACCCTCTGGCTTACCGGCCGTGTCACGAGCCCGCAACGCTGCTCCGTGTCCGGGTGGATAAAACTCTCCGTGCTGCCCGTGTCAAACAGGCAGCTTGTCCTGCGCCCCTCCACCAGGATGTCCATCATTGACCTTGCGAGCTGGTGGGAAGCACTTTGGTCAAGGGTCACTGATACCAGAATTGAGTCGGTGTCTTGGTCCAGCGTGGTGGGGTGCCTGGTGAGCACCTGTGGGTCGTAGGTGGTGCGAGGTGGCACTGACCAAGATGGCCACCCCGTCTCGCACATGGTGGCGACGGCTAAGATGGCGACACCCATGCCTCGCACGCAGCGCTGCTCGATCCTGTTCGCGGTTTGGACTTACAGGCCTTGGCAAAGTGGCCCTTCTTTCCGCAGCTGGAGCAGGTAGCTTCTCGGGCCGGGCAGCGCTTCCGGGGGTGCTTCTCGAGTCCGCAGAAGTAGTGCTTCGCGAACTCGTGACTGGCAGCATCCGTGGTCGATTCGCCAGCAGGTTGCGGGGTCTGTGGCATCCACGAGGTCGTCAGGAGATCGCGTGCCTGGACAGCGTCAGAGTTGTGCAGAGCGGCCTCCAGCGTGTCCGCCAGCTCAACTGCCGAACGTAAAGTAAGAATGGCATGTCCAGCAGCCGCTGGCGCACATACACTGACTTGGTCCCCGTGACCAAGGCATCTCTTACTAGGAGCTCCACATGATGTTCGGCCGTCAGCCCCCGGCAATCACAGGCCTGCACGAGTGTCTGTAGGGCCAGGACGAACTCAGTACTCTACTCTCCAGGTTGCTGCTGCCGCATCGCTAAGCGATGTCGCGCATAGACAGTGTTTATTGGCTGCAGGTATTGTCTTCTGAGGGCGCTCATCGCGCCATCATAGCTCAGCTGGTCTCTAATCATCAAGTAGACCCATGGACTGACCCTGGAGAGAAGAACTCTGTGCTTCACGGCGGACTCGGTCACTTCAATTTCCTCCAGATATGATTCAAAGCAGGCTAGCCAGAGTTCGAAAGCGTTTCCGGCTTCAGGTGTTTGCGGGTCAAGGTCTAACTTGTTGGGTCTCGGGACGTGTTCCATGCTTTAAAATTACTGTTAATAAAATTGGTGCACTATCAATTACTCCAAAAGACTGGAAGTGGAGTAAATACTGTAAGGTTTTTATTAATAGCAAAATGGATCCATGTCCATGCTGTATGTCTGTCCTGGACTGTGGGAGCAGCAGTAACACAATCGCCTTTATTCAGGGGTCTGTGGGAGGAGCCACAGGAGCAGTCAGCAGAGGGGCGTGTCCAGGCATGTCCAGACAGGTAACCCGGTTACAACCTATATACATGGTTTACCACAAGGGTGAAGGGGGAGAAGTTTAAAGGGAACATTAGGTGGGGCTTCTTCACACAGAGAGTGGTGGGAGTGTGGAATGAGCTGCCAGATGAAGTGGTAAATGCGGGCTCACTTTTAAGAAAAAACTGAGAGGTGTATGGAAGGATATGGTCCAGGTGCAGGTCAGTGGGACTAGAAAGAAAAATGGTTCGGCACAGCCAAGAAGGGCCAAAAGGCCTATTTCTGTGCTGTAATGTTCTATGGCTCATAAGGCACAACCGGCCTTTGACAAAGCCATGCTGACTATTCCTAATCATATTATGCCTCTCCATATATTCATAAATCCTGCCTCTCAGGATCTTCTCCATCAACTTACCAACTACTGAAGGAAGACTCACTGGTCTATAATTTCCTGGGCTATTTCTATTCCCTTTCTTGAATAATGGAACAACATCCACAACCCTCCAATCTTCCAGAACCTCTCCTATCCCCATTAATGATGCAAATATCATTGCCAGAGGTTCAACAATCTCCTCCCTCACCTCCCACAGTAGCCTGGGGTATATCTCGTCCAGTCCCGGTGACTTATCCAACTTGATGCTTTCCAAAAGCTCCAGCATATCCTCTTCCTTAATATCTACATGCTCAAGCTGTTCAGTCCGCTGTAAGTCATCCCTACAATCGCCAAGATCTTTTTCCGTGGTGAACAGTGAAGCCAATTACTCATTAAGTACCTCTGCCATCTCATCCAGTTCCATACACACTTTTCCAATGTCACTCTTGATTGGTCCTATTCTCTCATATCTTATCCTCTTGCTCTTGTCATACTTGTAGAATGCCTTGGGATTTTCCTTAATCCTGTCCGCCAAGGCATTCTCATGGCCCTTCTGGCTCTCCTAATTTCTTTTTTAAGCTCCTTCCTACTAGCCTTATAATCTTCTAGATCTCTAACATTACCTAGTTTTTTTGAACCTCCCATACGCTCTGCTTTTCTTCTTGACTAGATTTACAACAGCCTTTGTATGCCACGGTTCCTGTACCCTATCACCCTCTTCCCTGTCTCATTGGAACGTACCTATGCAGAACTCCTTGCAAATATCCCCTGAACATTTGCCATATTTCTTCCGTACATTTCCCTGAGAACATCTGTTCCCAATTTATGCTTCCAAGTTCCTGCCTGATAGCCTCATATTTCCCCTGACTGCAATTAAAAGCTCTCCTAACTCGTCTGTTCCTATCCCTCTTGCTGTGGTAAAGGAGATAGAATTGTGATCACCATCTCCAAAATGCTCTCCTACTGAGAGATCTTAGACACTTGACCAGGTTCATTTCCCAATACCAGATCGAGTACAGCTTCTCCTATTGTAGGCTTATCTACATATTGTGTCAAGAAACTTTCCTGAACACACCTAACAAACTCCACCCCATCTAAATCCCTTGATCTAGGGACATGCCAATCGATATTTGGGAAATTAAAATCTCCCACCACGACAATCCTGTTATTATTACATCTTTCCAGAATCTGTCTTCTTATCTGCTCTGATGTCCCTGTTACTATTGGGTGGTCTATAAAAAACACCCAGTAGAGTTACAGACCCCTTCCTGTTCCTAACTTCCACCCACAGAGACTCCATAGACAATCCCTCCATGTCTTCCTTCTTTTCTGCAGCCGTGACACTATCTCTGATCACCTCTTTTGACTCCCTCCCTGTCCTTTCTGAGACATCTAACGCCTGGCACTTGAAGTAGCCATTCTTGCCCGAGCCATCCAAATCTCTGTAATGGTCACATCATAGCTCCAAGTACTGATCCACGCTCTAAGCTCATCTACTTTATACATAATACTCCTTGCATTAAAATAGACACATCTCAAACCACTGGTCCGAGTGTGTCCCTTCTCTATCACCTGCCTATTCTCCCTCTTGCACTGTCTCCAAGCTTTCTCTATTTGTGAGCCAACCATCTCTTCCTCTGTCTCTTCAGTTTGGTTTCCACCCCCCAGCAATGCTAGTTTAAACTCTCTCAATAGCCTTAGCAAATCTCCTCGCCAGGATACTGGTCCCCCTGGGATTCAAGTGCAACCCATGTTTTTTGTACAGGTCACTCCTGCCCCAAAAGAGATCCCAATGATCCAGAAATCTGAATCCCCGCCCTCTGCACCAATCCCTCAGCCGCGCATTTATCCTCCACCTCACTCTATTCCTATATTCACTGCCATGTGGCACAAGCAGTAATCCCAAGATTACTACCTTTGTAGTCCTGCTTCTCAACTTCCTTCCTAACTCCCTGCAGTCTGCTTTCAGGACCTCCTCCCTTTTCCTGCCTATGTCATTGGTACCAATATGTACCACGACCTCTGGCTGTTCTCCTTCTCACTTCAGGATATCATGGATGCGATCAGAAACATCCCCGGCCCTGGCACCTGGGAGGACTACCATCCGTGCTTCTTTTCTGCATCCAGAGAATCACCTGTCTGACCGCCTAACTATAAAGTCCCCTATCACTGCTTCCTTCGTCTTCCTTTCCCTACCCTTCTAAGCCACAGGGACAGACTCTGTGCCAGAGGCACGGCCACTGTTGTTTCCTCCAGGTAGGCCATCCCCCCAACAGTACTCAAGTAGGAGTACTTATTGCCAAGGAGTATAGCCACAGGGATGCTCTCTAGCAACTGACTCCTGTCCTTCCCTCTCCTGACTGTTACCCACTTATCATCTGTTTCCTGAGCCCCAGTGTGACTTTAGCCAGAGAGTGTCAAATCTGTGGAATTCATTGCCACAGACACCTCTGCAGGCCAGTTCGTTGAGTATATTTAAGGTGGATATTGACAGCTTCTTGATGAATTAGGGTGTCAAGGGTTTAGAAGGAGAAGGCAGGAGAATGGGATTGGGAGGGATAATAAAATCAGCCATTATGGAATGGCAGAGAAAATTCAATGGGCCAAATGGCCTAATTCTGCTCCGAAGTCTTATGTCTTACAAATGGATGTTGAAGACCAGTGATACACATGGTCAATGGCTGAAGTTGACTTGCTCCACGAACACGGGCTGGTGACCCTCCAGGCCAGCGAGTCCCAGGACTAGAGATCTGTGTGTGAAGGATGCACAAGGGCTAGTCACCCTCAAATTCAGCAAGACCTGGGGTCGATAGCAAAGATGGGAAGGTCAAAGGCTAAATTTGACAAGTCCAGAAGTTGAGACTGACTCCACGAGTTGGATGCCAAATGATGTATCCAGAAGTTGAACTCCTGATGTCTGTGAGCTCATAACCAGCGACTGGAAGTTGTAAGACTGGAGGAAGCCTGACTTGGTGTTGGAGGTTTGTCTGTGTGTTTGAGTAGGTGGATGGGAAGCAGGAAAGGGCTTGTTTTGTTGACGGTTGTGCTGTTCTGATGAATACTGTGGTTACGCTATGTTGGTGTTAGAATGTGTGGCAATACTTGTGGACTGCCCTCAGCAAATTGTGAGGTTGTGTTGGTTAATGCAAATGACACATTTCACTGTATGTTTGATGCATGCGTAATAAATACATGTAACAGCCTGGGAAAGGTTTCACTGCTAATGTAGTGGTCTTTCTGCAGAAGCAGTGTTTAGGTTATGGTTAGACATAACAGGTGCCGCCCAATGAAGGGAGTATGTTTTTCGTGTTGTGTGCCTGACACTGGTTGGAGCTGGATCCTTTGTTCGGCAAGAGATGAAGGGAGAAGACTCCGGAGAGAAGGGATCGTAGGACTCGACCCATAGCAGGGCCATGATTCGACAAAGCTCGGGGAGCTCAAAGGAAGATCGGTGAAGGGGAAACCACGAGCTCCAACTTGTGCACATTAGACTGTTTCATTAAAATGGGCCCCATTTTTTTGCCTTTTGCTTATTAACCCTTTAGTCAAATTAGTTATAAAGCTAAATTGTTTAATTGTGTGTGGTGTACTGTCTGTTATTTCATTGTACTTATTTGTAACAGGGTAACGAATCACGCAGCATCCACACAAACAGGGGGTTTTGGGGTGGGCTTACACCTCACTCTCACACGTTTGGTGAGGCCGGAAATTGGCTTCCCTGGACTTATGCAGCTGACAGAACCAGAGTGATTCATATACAAACAATAAAATAATTTAAATGAATCTATGGTTGGTGTCTGGAATGCAGTGTTAAGGATGATAGAGGAGGGAAATACAATAGAGGCATTTTAAAAGTTCTTCAACGGGTACATGAATATGCACGTATGAAGGGAGAAGAGACTAGATTAGTAGGCTTTTAATTGCTAGCTTTATTTGCTCGGAACAATATCATGAGCTGACAAAGTTTCTGGGTGTCTACACTACCTACGTTTCAATAATTTGTAAGTATTAACCAGGTTTCCTCTTGGCCTTAATGCTCCAAAGAAAACAATCCCAAGTTTGTCCAAGCAGACTGGAGTACTTGTTTCTGTCAAAAGTGTACCTGCCGTTATTCTAAATTGATTGATAACACATTAACATGAGGCATTACAACTATATAATGGATAATTAACATCTAGCTCTATGAAGGAGGGGAATAATGAACAAATTGCACCACTAAGATAGTCTGGAATTCGGATCTCTAAAACATATTGTTTTTTCTAATGCAGTGGATTCTAGTTAATTGGGCCATTGGTTAATCAGTTATTTGGGACAACTCTTAGAGAACAAAAACTATTCCAGGAAATAGCTGGAATTCCCTTTATTTACTTAAGTGGGTCAAAGAACTGTTGCTGAACAGTTTCCAACTAACATCAGTTGCATGCTTGTGCAGATGTTGGACACTAGGAAGCAAATGTTTTTTTAAAAAGAGATTCAGTTGTGCATGCTTGCCTTATGTTATCCATTTGGACCAAAGGACGCCAATTCAAAAAGTAGTAATTTTTAATAATTTTCTTTATTTTGACTTTATGTAGGAAAGCAGTCAATTATTTACATTAGGTGTCTGTGCTAATTGTGTTCATTCAGTCAATCAAAAGAACAGGGTAGAGTTTAATTCTTCCGTCAATAACTATTAAGAACTAAGAGTTTTATAACGTAGTTGTATTGGCAGTGTTCCAATTTGTTCTGTACTTCATTTAAATGCATAATTTGTTACTCAGTTAAATGACAGTCTGTCTTTTTTTTATACTTTTTAACTATTTCAATGAAACTTCGGCTAATTAGGACAGCCGTTAATTGGCCAAAATGTACTAGTCCTAATGTGTCCCAATTAACTAGAGTCCACTATACATATTATTTAGACCCAATTATTGTGAACATAATAGTTTGCAAATAATTCAAAAACTGTCTACCAATGAGGACTTCAGAAAAACATCATTGCTCAGGTCATTTGAATTTAGAATAGTGCAAAAAGGCAAGGGAATGTTATACCTTACCGGTTGAGGAATAGAAACTAACAGCAGGGAGGTGATGCCTAAACTGAATACACCGTTAGTCTACAGTTTGAGTGCCACATTCAGAACGGGTCACCATATTGCACAAAATATTTGATTGCACTAACTTAGCCATAGCTACTTGATAGGCTAGCTTCTGCTGAGTGGAGACAGTAGCAGACCAATCTCTAAAACGAGCAATCTGGAGCCAAATTTCCACCAGAACTATTCCGAACTAGCTTCCAACAAAAGCAAAGGAGAACAATGAGCAACTTATCTGTAAATGCAAAATCAACAGACTTTTATAATAGCCAACATCTTTATAGTTTTATTGATCAATAATACTATTCATTGTTCTGTCCCAACATACACTGGCAAAAGAAAAACCTGCTTATAGTTTGGCAATTCTTCTGACACTTTCAAATTTAGAAACTCAGACTATTTTCATGGTAAAAGGAACACAGCAAGATATTTTGATGCAGTGACATGGGGTGACATACAATGATATGCTGTAGTGTACACCTTTTCTTGGGGGGAGGGAGGGAGGGTAGAAACCTTAGATTAAAAATTCTGCCCAGGATTCTATTTACGAGCAAACAGATTTCTAGAAAACAGAATTTACACTGCTTTTGCAACACACACAAAAAATGCTAGTGAACCCAGCAGGCCAGGCAGCATCTATAGGAAGAGGTACAGTTGACGTTTCGGGCTGGGACCCTTCGTCAGGACTAACTGAAAGAAGAGATAGTAAGAGATTTGAAAGTGGGAGGGGGAGACCCGAAATGATAGGAGAAGACAGGAGGGGAGGGGTAAATCTAAGAGCTGGAGAAGGGAAAGGATCATGGGACAGGAACCCCTTCTCTCTCTCTCCCCCTAGGCTTCCCATCCCATGATCCTTTCCCTTCTCCCCCCTCCCCTCCTGTCTTCTATCATTTTGTATCTCCCCCGCCCCCTCCCACTTTCAAATCTCTTACTATCTCTCTTTTCAATTAGTCCTGACTAAGGGTCCCGGCTCGAAACGTCGCCTGTACCTCTTCCTATAGATGCTGCCTGGCCTGTTGCATTCACCAGCATTTTTTGTGTGTGTTGCTCAAATTTCCAGCATCCTTGTGTCTGCGTTTTCAAATTACACTGCTTTTGAATGGATCTATTTCATATCTAGATGTCAATCTAATATGGAAGCATCAGCCATTCTTTTCATGTATTCATGTTGAAATATGGGAAGTTACTATATTCTCACCATAATCCAGCTTTGATAGGCGATTTCTTGAAGACAGGCTGCGTTCACCAGGTACTGCAGCAGAATTCGAAGCTGAAAATAAACATTGAAAATATTGCTCTAAATAATTTTGTTTATCCTTAAAATCAGCAACATTTCCTCATCTTTCAGTTACTGTTCTTAATATTTTACCACCTCTAAGATGACAAAGGTTGATCGCCATGGCTGAAAATGAGGCAGGACTACAATCCAGGCTGAAAACACAGAGGGATGAGGCCTCCTCCACACAGCATCTTACTGACAAATGTGCAGTCGTTGGAGAACAAAACTGAGGATCTGAGGGCAAGATTTGCTGTATTGAGAGAGAAATGAGACCCTGTGGTATTGTATGTCTGACAGAGACTCTGCTTTCTCTGGACACACCAGATACAGAGATCAGACCTGAAGACTTCTCAATTTACTAAATGGACCAAATTGCTGATGCACAAAAGGCAAAAGGAGGAAGTGTGCGCTTCATGATAAATTCTCGGTGGTGCTCCAATGTGGTGGTTTTGTTCCATTTGTGTTCTCCCAACCTGGAACACCTGTCAAATGCCATCCATTCTATTTACCTAGGGATTCTCATCTGTGATCCTAACTGCAGTTTACATACCACCAGAGGCAAACTATAATAAAGTGCTTGCAATACTGCATAATGCCCTCTCCAAACAAGAAACAACCCATTCCAATGCATTTCAAATCAGTTGAAGACTTCAACCAGGTTTGTTTGGAAAAAAAAAACAGTTCAATTACCGTCAGCATATAACCTGTAGCACCAGAAGTCCCAACATACTGGACCACTGATATACTAAGATAAGTGAAGCCAACCATTCTATGCCTAGTCCATATTTCAGTAAATTGGATCACTTGGCTGTCCTTCTATCTGCATAAAGGCAGAAGCTAAAGAGAAAAACTCCAAAGATTAGGACAAAGGTGGTGGTCACAGGAGGGAGAAGAACAGCTACAGGATGGTTCAAGTCAGTGGACTGAGCCATGTTCAAGGACTCTTCTGGGGATATGACTGAATATACTATGGTTGTAATTGACTTTATTAAAATAACTGTAGTTGAGTGTGTCCCCAAAAAAATCATTCAGTCTTCCCCAGTCAGAAGCCCTGGATGAACCACGTGATCTGAAATCTGCTGAGAGCCAGATCACTGACATTTAAGTCTGGCGACGAAGGAAGTTACAATCTCTGGAAAGACATCTCGCAGGTGAAGTGCAAGTTCAAGACCAAACTTGAATCAATGAAGGATGCTTGACAATTGTGGCAAGGCTTGAATACTATTCACCTCTTATAAAGTTAAATAATGTGTCATAGGAGACAGAATGGCTTCGCTTCCATATGTACTCAATGCCTTCTATGCTTGCTTTAACTGTCAAAACAGGGAGGAACCATAACGAACTCCACATCCCCTGATGATACGGTGACTTCAATCTCAGAAGCCAATGGTGCAAGCACCTTCAGGGGGGTGAACCCATAAAAACATCTGGCCCAGATGGGATACCTGGACAACTAGTAAAGACCTGTGCTGATCAAATGGCAGGTGTATTCACTGAGATCTTTAACCTCTCCCTTCGGCAGTGTGTGGAATTCACTTTCCTCAAGCGGGGTTCAATTATACTGGTACACAAGAGCATAGTCACCTGTATCAATGACCATCACCCAGAAGCACTTGCATCTACAGTGAAGTGATTTGAGGAGTTGGTGATTAAACAGTATGAACTTAATGAATGACACAGAGCTAGATTGAACTGAATATGCCTGGACTGGTTGAATGATTAGAAGTTTGGTGTTTCATATTCTGTGTTTTTAACCATTTGCGTGATTTGTTCTTTTTGCACATTGGGGGTTTGATGTTTTTCTTTGAAGGGGTTCCATGGTTTTTCTTTCTTTACTTCATGGCTGTCTGTGGGTAGACGAATCTCAGGGTTGTATACAGCACACCTACTTGGATAACAATTGGAACAGTGAAAAGGCTTTTAGCCTTAACAGCTTTAAGTTCCTAGCTGTTGACATCTGGGAAGATATGTCCTGGGCCCAAACAGTGATAAAATTATGAAGGCAGCACACCAGCAGCTCTACTTGATAAGTGTTTGAGAAAATTTAGTATCTATAGAAACTTCTACAAATTTCTATAGATGTACAGTGGAGAGCGTTCTGACAAGTTGTATTCAGTCTGGTATGAAGGCTCCAATGCACAGGAACGAAAAAGACTGCAGCATTTATCAACTCAGCCAGCACCATCACAGCCACAACCCTCCCCACCATTGAGGGCATTTTCAAGAAGGTGGCATCCATTATGCAAGAACTGCACCATCCAAGATGTGCTTTCTTCTCGGTACTACCATCAGGGAAGAGTAACAGGAGCCTAAAAATCCACTCTCAAATGATTCAAGAACAGTTTCATCTGAATGGTCTATTAATATTGCATCATTGTTCTTCTGTTTTAAATTATTTTGTATTTTATAATTATGTCTTTGCACTGTACTACTGAGACAACAAATACCACGTAATATAAGGTAGTGACAAACCCGACTGATATATTATAGAATGAATGTGAACATAAGAATTTAAAAGCATTAGTTTCAGTGAAAACATATACTATTATGAGGGAGAGTGAACATGAATTCAGGAGCAACATTACAAATCTTCAAGGAAGAGTTGAGTCCAGTGAATATAACCTAATTTGATTCCCACAAATTCCTATGAACTGTTGTGAAGCTAAACACGATATACGAAAGACCATTAAGATCAAATTCAGTAGATTAATTCCAAGTTTCATATTTAACCTATGTTAAATCAATTTATCAGTGAGCCTTGCAAGCTTATGATAAATCACAATCCTATACCCCATCTTAAACTCTTGTGGTGGGTTTGTAATTTATTATTTTTCTATACAAATCTACAAGTTTTCAATGAATATAATCAAATGCTCTTAATTCAGGAGTATCCATTCAAAGTTACAAATTGATGCATTAGAAATATGAAGATTCAGAAATCAAATGTGCAATTTATAAAACTCAATAAGGTGTTTTAATAACCAATGTAAAAAAAAATCTAAGTATTTATCGTATTAACCAACAAAATGTCCAGTGGTTAAATCAATCAGTCTGAGTAATTTTGAGACTGTTCTGGAAACTTACTTGAAGTTTTATTCAGTTCTGTGGCCAGAAGTTCATCAAGAGCTAATTGTGCAGCATTGGCTTTTGCTTCTTTCTTATTCTGGCCCATTCCAGTTCTATATTCAACACCATCAACCACAGCACAGAATGCAAAGTACTGTCCAAATATGTTGCCTGAAAAGTTAAATTTATTAATTTTAGCTGAAGGAAATCACTATAATAAATGACAGTAATTTGCAGCAAGACATCTGCTTCAAATTACATTTACCTGCTGCTACTGTTTCTTTTAAAATTAGTTGTACTCGTAACATCTGTGCATATTGATGTAAAGCTGAAACTGGGTTGATGTCACCACGTCTGTATTTATCAATAAATTCCCTAGAAACCTTCTTAGGTGGCAATGCACT